>NW_024038531.1:3662500-3990000 GCF_016077235.1 Cyprinodon tularosa | reverse complement strand
ATGCTTAGTCTTCCACTACAAAGCTAGTTGGAAATGTGTATTACACAAGAAGTTCAAGCTTGACGTTTACTTGCTGTTCCTGTTCACCTTGCTCTGTGCATCTAATTCAGTCTATTGATTCCAGCTTTGCATGACCTTGCTTAAGGGAGGGATTGTGGCCAGCAAAAAAGGTTAAAATGGTGCGTTCATCTTTTCATGTGCTTGCAGACTCACTTTTAGATGAAGAAACAGTAAACATAAAGATGCTCACCTGCATGCAGGTTTTAAAGTGCACTCAAAAGTAGTATGGCACTGATTAACCTCATTCCAGCTAATACCAGTCATAAAAAACAAAACTTTTAAGTATCTTTGTGACATAAAATACATTTTCATATGTCAAATTATCTGCCTTTAAACTTCATCTTAATAAGTAAGTGATCTAAATAAGGAAAATGCTGTCAAGGACAGGCTGTTGGTTGGTGTTTAGAGAAAACATACAGTTTTTAGCTTAGTTGGATTCTGTATTTATTCATATATTAGCAGATGTTTGTTTCAAATAAATCATAATGTGAAGAAGTTATTGTCCTGCAACAATCAATAGAAAATAATCAGATTTTTATCCCTGGCTCTATTTAAAAAAATGAATCATAGACATTAGGTCTCTTCTTTCCATTTTCCTGCCTCCTTTAACAGCAGGTGTAAATTCACAGCCATCATCTTCACGTCATTCACACTTACAGCTCAGACTACGACTGACATGAAAATGTTATTTACAACATAATATACAAATTAGGCACTGACTGGTACAGTGAGACTCTCATATTATGAGTTTTAAAATATTTATCAAACACTTTATTAATAATGTAACGCAGCAACAATTTCCCCCTAAAATTACATTAATTGATTCATTTATAATCATACATAAACATTTATTTTGATTTTAACTCACAATTTAAAGCTACAGTCAGTGGCGGCCGGCCCATAGGGGGCGCTGGGGCACCGCCCTCCCTGATAAGAAGAGAGAAACGTAAAATATATTTTTAGAAATTAACTCATAAATGTCAGTTTTAACAAATTATATAAACTACATTTCCCTATCTACTGTCATTAATTTGTGGATTTCCACAGACAGACTCCTACCGTCTCTGTTCTGGGGGCGCTGATCAGACTGACCCACATTTGCAGAGAATCTGTCAATCATGTACTATTGCTAGGTGAATTTAATGGCCAATCAGCGTCTCGGAACTTTATGGTATTGGGGCGCTGAAAATACTGCGCTTTAACAGGCTTCTGAACCCAAGCGCAGGTGCAGACAATTAGAGGGGAGATGGCGAATGTAACGACCGAGATGCAGCTTCCACCTAATTCGGTGAGATCCTTATTTATCTACCTGTTTGCCAGAAGAATATCCCTGTTGTAGGATATGAACATTTCATGTCATGTTTATTGTGACTGTGACGAATCCACCTCGTCGCTTAAAACAACCTCTCTAACTTTGCGCGCCACACACACATTCCTGTTATACTGTGTTTGTGAGGACCAATACACTCGCGCTGAGACCAGTAGCTCCATGAACTTAAAACACACAAGCTGTTCCTGGTTACCTGCTGGCATATTGAGGGTGCACACTTAATATTTCAGTGGGGTTAGCCGTGTGTGTGTGTGTGTGTGTGTGTGTGTGTGGGGTGGGGGGGGGGGGGGGGGGTGGGGGGGGGGGTGGGGTGTGTACGTGTTTATGCTACGGGGACTTGTCATCTTCAGTCTGGCTGCGTCTTTGCTGGGTTCAAACCCAGTTTGGTGTAATTGAATAAGTCAATGAATCTGTGTAAAAGAATTAAGTTGTAAAAATTATTTGTTTTTGTACATCAATTGTTTGTGGAGGTAATATATGGACAAAACTGATTAATGAGAAGAAATCAGAAATAAGAGAGCCTGATGTGAGGGGCTTAAACTATTTAATGAGGGCTGTGGGAAGAAAAGTGGCAATTTTTGTTTTCTGTTTCTTTGTTACATTGCTGGTAACTGGAGGGAGGCTGAGGCCCAGAGTATCTTGTATGTTTAGTTTCTTTTGCACCCTGTTTTGAGTTTTTGAGCTCAATAAATCACCAACACCGGTAACCCGACTGAGACTGGATTCTTGGAGGCCAAAGAACCCCGTCACAGTGACCCAAATCATCACTGTTACTGTTATTATATAGTAAATTAAATCATTACTGTTAAATTGTATGTATTGTCCAATTGTTTATTTGAATTCTTATTCCGGATTAGTTGGAGACATACACTAGGCTATATCAGCCCCACCAAAAATATTTTTCACCAGCCGCCACTGGCTACAGTGTGTAATAATTACAGGGATATACAGTCAGAAATGTAATATATTATACATAACTATGTTATTTATCATCATCTACGAGCTCAGCCTCTTAACCTTAATATTTGCGTTGCCTTAGAATTCGTTATTTATAATTACATAGGATCGGGTCTCGCAGCCATGGAGGCAGACATCTTTGCGCTACGGCAGCGCAGAGCCAACAAACTAGCGATTGCGAGATCGCCCATTACGCTCGAAAGTAACTACGGCAAGTTGAGAGAGATGAACTGAGACGGTACTGAACACACAGACTAATGAAATACTATCTGTAAAATTATCTATGTAAACAAACCTCATCACTTGAGAAGGTAGGTGATGCGGACGTCGTGGAAGACATTTTGTCCCGTAACGCTCGCCGTACTGTTGGGGGGGGAGAAGCGGTGGGGGGGAGATATTCATCTTGCTGCGGTCTGCAGTCTGGACGTTAGATGTCGCTGAAAATTACACACTGTAGCTTTAAGCAAATATGAAAAAGAAAAATTTACTAAATGTAATGAAGAGGATGTTAAGTTATTTTAAGGTGTTAGTTCACAACTAGATCCTGAAATAATTCTGTTTTCTGAGACACTGAGACGGTAACTGTTGGATTCTCATTTGAGACGAAAGCAGTTTGAATAATTGTTTCTTTTGTGTTTTAAATAAGAACAAATATATCAAGTTATACCTTCTTGCATTGAGTTGTTATCGGGAACAAGAAGTGCTGGACTCGCATCTTTACCTTTTCACATCTTTCACCTATGCACATACATTTCTTTCTGCTCCTCTTCAGGCTGCTAAAAAGTTATTTACAGTGAATGAGTCAAATTTTTGAAGTTCACTCTTGCATGGAAATGTGCTCCTCATTATGTGGTGAATGTGGTGTGTTCTGATGGCAGAGAAATATGGTGAAAGGAGGAGGGCAAATGGCTTCAGGTCAGATGAAGGAATATATTTTTCTTGTAAATTAAAGTGTATTTCAAGAAAATGTTTTTTTTTTTTTTTCCTTTTCCTCCAACTTTTATTTGTGGTGCGGGTACATTTTCTTTTTTTAAACACATCATATGATTTTATATAATAAACACTCTAAATTTAAAAAATATAGAACTATGTATACATGTCTAATGTTAGTATCAGTTTAGCAGTAAAATTTCATCAAAATATAAACTCTGTCTGCTAAAGCAGCCCTGCTTCCATAACTTTAAAACAAATATCTTTGAATAAAATAAAAACTTAAAGGAAAAATTACATCAAATATGTATTTTTTATTTGATGCCTGTGACTTGCAACTTCATGTGTATTAGAAGTAAAGCACCACAATTTCTCACAGTTGATAAATTTAAGCTTAAGAGCACTGAAACATTTTATGTGTTCAGAGTTCCAGAGGTTGCTGATGTTCAGCTAACACTTAAAGTGAAGCTGATGTTTCTTCCTTTTGGGAAATGTTCAAGAAATTTCCTTCGGGCGCTTTTAGGCTCACACACCCCCTAAAGACATGTATTTATGGGCTAGAGAAGCAAATCTTCTCATATCATCTAGGAAATGGCAAACATTGGATTGATGCCTCCAGTAAAGGCCTTACGGGTGTTTTGGTCACCTTTGGAAGGGGGGGAATAGCAGGTCCTTTAACTGAAACGACAGTCAGTCCCATTGACAAGATCAGTTTCCTGTTCCACATAGGAAACATCTGAATTCTGTTTTCCAGGAGCTTTCATCTGACATTGCATAACAAACACTCTGAAACATAGATAACCTTTTTGATTTATTTATATCAAGTTTTCCCCTTACTTTTATCTTTATAAATAAACATTAGGGAAGTATTAAATAATTATTTTTATTTTCTATATCTTCAGAAGACGTTTCAATGTTTCCGAGATCACATTAACTACAATTAGTCTATCCAAGGTGCAAAACCCCATAAACCCCAAAATAATGCTCACAATCTTTTCCCCCAGGTACATAAATATTTTATGATTCTTTGAGATGCCCTTTTTTTCTAAGCAAAAGATTGCTCTCTGACCACAAACTGACCTCACATTGAACCTGAAATTGTACAAGTTGAGCTTGATTAACTATCCTTCTCCTTTAACCGATATGGTACCTTTCTAGTTTTTGCATTATCTGCAGTTTATCAAAATAAATCTTATTGAATTTTATTTTGAATTAAGAACAAATCAAACTTAGGTTTAATATTTAAACTATGGGAAAATACTATAAATTTTTTTTTAAACATTTAAACATCTGTAAAAATTCAAATCAGAAAAAGTAGGGAGCAATTTTTTGCTTTATTAAGTGCAATAGTAGTTGCTTTAATGACAAACCAAGTTTATTTAAAAAGCATCATTTAAATGTGAAAGTCATCAAGAAATACTCATTAAGTACCAAACCTTCCTAAAATGAAAAATAAATATTTAAAAACTGTACACTGAAGCATGTTGATAATGAAATATATACAGTGGGGCAAAAAAGTATTTAGTCAGCCACCAATAGTGCAAGTTCTCCCACTCAAAAAGATGAGAGAGGCCGGTAATTTTCATCATAGATAAACCTCAACTATGAGAGACAAAATGAGAAAAAAAAAATCCAGAAAATCACATGCAGATCTCCTCTAGAGCAGTGATGTTCTGGGGCTGTCGCTGGGCAACACGGACTTTCAACTCCCTCCAAAGATTTTCTATGGGGTTGAGATCTGAAGACTGGCTAGGCCACTCCAGGACCTTGAAATGCTTCTTACGAAGCCACTCCTTCGTTACCCGGGCAGTGTGTTTGGGATCATTGTCATGCTGAAAGACCCAGCCACGTTTCATCTTCAATGCCCTTGCTGATGGAAGGAGGTTTTCACTCAAAATTTGACGATACATGGCCCCATTCATTCTTTCCTTCACACGGATCAGTCGTCCTGGTCCCTTAGCAGAAAAACAGCCCTAAAGCATGATGTTTCCACCCCCATGCTTCACTGTAGGTATGGTGTTCTTTGGATGCAACTCAGCATTCTCTCTCCTCCAAACACGACGAGTAGAGTTTTTACCAAAAAGTTCTATTTTGGTTTCATCTGACCATATGATATTCTCCCAGTCATCGTCTGGATCATCCAAATGCTCTCTAGCAAACTTGAGACGGGCCTTGACATGTACTGGCTTAAGCAGGGGGACACGTCTGGCACTGCAGGATTTGAGTCCCTGGCGGCGTAGTGTGTTAACGATGGTAGCCTTTGTTACTTTGGTCCCAGCTCTCTGCAGGTCATTCACTAGGTCCCCCCGTGTGGTTCTGGGATTTTTACTCACCGTTCTTGTGATCATTTTGACCCCACGGCGTGAGATCTTGCGTGGAGCCCCAGATCGAGGAAGATTATCAGTGGTCTTGTATGTTTTCCATTTTCTAATAATTGATCCCACAGTTGATTTCTTCACACCAAGCTGTTTACCTATTGCAGATTCAGACTTCCCAGCCTGGTGCAGGTCTATAATTTTGTTTCGGGTGTCCTTTGACAGCTCTCTAGTTTTGGCCATGGTGGAGTTTAGAGTGTGACTGTTTGAGGTTGTGGACAGGTGTCTTTTATACTGATAACGGGTTCAAACAGGTGCCATTAATGAAGGTAACGAGTGGAGGACAGAGGAGCCTCTTACAGAAGAAGTTGCAGGTCTGTGAGAGCCAGCAATCTTGCTTGTTTGTAACTGACCAAATACTTATTTTCCATCATATTTTGCAAATAAATTCTTTAAAAATCAGACAATGTGATTTTCTGGATTTTTTTTTCTCATTTTGTCTCTCATAGTTGAGGTATATCTATGATGAAAATTACCGGCCTCTCTCGTCTTTTTGAGTGGAAGAACTTGCGCTATTGGTGGCTGACTAAATACTTTTTTGCCCCACTGTATATTGTTTGTCTTTATGGGAAAACTGCATCAAACAGTAATGTTTTCAGTCTAGATTCAAAGGAGCCAGTCCTGTGTGTTTTTTTTTTTTTTTTCTGTCACCATTACAAAAATCTAATAGATTAAAAGGCAAACACGTACAAGGTTTCTGTACTGGTTTGATCTGGAACCTGATGACCTTTAGATGATTACACCTGTTTCTTTTTATTTTAAACCTTACTAGATCTGGTTGTGTACTGATCTGTAACCACACTTTTATCACCAGAAACGACTATATATTTTTGTCTTCTCTTAAAATTTGAGCAAGATCATCCATACATTTTATGGTTATATTGAAAAAATGACCTCCTTGGTGGAGGTAATAAAAGCAATTGAAGATTAAAAACATGCTAAAAAAACAGGACAATCCTGCAAAAAATATAAAATAAAATAAACAGTTGGAAAGTCCTGAAAACCTGGGACTGGAGCGAAGGTTCATGAATTAAAAATGACATCCCTTCAATATTCTAGCAAATGGGGTGGTGATTGTAGAGGACCCCAGTGAAGGCAAAGAAGAAAAAATAAAAGGTTTTTAAGGTTACAAACACAAAGTCCACACCATATACAGGGAAGGCATATCTGCGTTTATCAGAATAATACTAGGAAAACTAAAACAGGTTTCAGCCAATTAATCAGCAGTTAGTAAAGAACCAAAGGTGAATTTATACTAAGGAGAACTGATGAGTATAAGAAACAAATGGGACCAATCAGCAAAGTGGAAACAGCTAAAGTGAAATCAGAGAACAGAGGGAATCTATAAAAATGAATGAAAAATAGATATATAAGAAAGATGACGCTAAATACAAAATAATAAATATTTGAACACTTTAAAGTCTGACACCTGATGCACATTGTATGTATTTGTTTGGTGACCAAATGTAAAAACTTACAAAAGGTGACAACTCAAACAATAGTTTTAGGTTTTATATCCGCCTTGTTAAAACACACCATCAGTGGTAATTTTATGTTTGCTGTTAGATCTGATTTTTTTTAACCCAATTAAGGGTTCATGTCATCTAAACAAACAACAAACAGTTAGGTTGAATTTCCTGAAAGCTTATCTGCCATATTCCCTCTCCGTTCATGTTTTGTTTTTTCTAAAACCCATTTCAATGTCTGCAAAATGACAATGACATAAATGCAATGATCTCTTTGTTTCTCTAAAAGTTTAAATATTTTTTCCTTTGGAGAACATTACGTTTTTTCTATCTATTCCAGCACCGTGATGCCCTTTAAACAAGCACAAATAAGTCATTGTTGACATTAGCCTGTAATTGTGCTTTAATTGTTGTGACAGTAATGTGATGTAGACACAAGCTTTTTCTTTGCTGATATACTGAAGTCTGTACCAGTGGGAGTAAAAAAAAAAAATCAGAATATGCTTGATTCAGGTTTTTTTTTGGCAGACATGTTGGCCTTGTTGTCAGAGGCTTCTGCAGCACAGGGTGCCATATGAGATTTCACAGCACTACGAGTTGTACCGTCCAATCTGGCCACTTTCATTCACAAAAAATCTGCACACGTCTTCTTCCACCTGTCAAACTGATATGGATGCCAGGATAGGAAGGAAAGACATGCAACAATTATCCCATTACCCTTTGTGCTCACAAATTAAGTCAATAAATGCGCTTTCCACTTGACAGTTTGCCAAGAAATCAGCATGCTTAGAAGTGAAATTTTCCTCTAGTCAGCTAACCTTAATGTGGGGCTTGTGATCGGCTCTCTGCCTCTTGTGTCAATGCCAGTTTAACCCATTACAATCCAAGAATTTATCATCCTGTTTTGAGAATGTTAATGATGAAATAAAAAGGTATTTGTTAAACTAACCTTCGAATTTATGACAAATTACCCTCTAATTGGTTTTTAGGTTCACTTTGGTTATTTTAACTCAAATTCTAATTCTCTCTTTGCTTAACAACCTACAGCATTCATTGTCCAACGCTAGCCTTTAAAAAGTCTAGATTTATTTTTGTAAGTCCAACAAGCACACAGCAGCGCACCTTTTCTCCAAAGCCACAGAGAACCACATTCAGGCCTTTGCCTGTTCTGCACTTCCTTACATGCTGAACATCTTTTGATGTTTTCCAGGTGGAGAATTGTGCTGAATTGGCCTCCCTTTGCCATTGAAAGCTTAGGAATATACTGCTCTTTTGTGAACCACTTATCTTCTCCAACCATTGTCATACGAATGAGATGAAATAAAGACGTCGGAGAAATTAACTGCGCCACACTGATTAGCTCCTGCTATTATTGGCTTAATTTGCATCTGTTTTATATTGACAGTTTTATCCTGGCTTAAGTGTTATTTTGGGAAATTCAATTCAATTCAATTCAGTTTATTTATATAGCGCCAAATTCACAACACATGTCATCTCAAGGCACTTTACAGTTCAACCAGATCAAATTGATACAAAGTTTTCTATCTAAGGAAAACCAGTTGATTGCATTGACTCATTGACTCAAATACAATCCCCCACACTAAGCATGCTTGTAGCGACAGTGGAGAGGAAAAACTCCCTTTTAACAGGAAGAAACCTCCAGCAGAACCAGGCTCAGTGTGAGCGGCCATCTGCCGAGGCCGACTGGGGTTCAAGGAGACAGAAGCAGAGATACAAAAAGCAGCTGTAAAAGGCGGCCCCGTCCAGGAAACACACAGCCAGGCAGACGAGCTCCAAGGCAGCCCCCATGCCAGAGGACGAAGAAAGCACATCCACCCAGTCACGGCCAGAGAAACAGGACCACAACGGAAAACAGGCCGATCTCCAACATCTATAAACAAGGGCGTTGATAGAAGCAGCACAGCTGATGTTTCTTTCCAGGATGACGTCACAGCCAAACAGGAACAGACGAGGCAAAGCTACTCTGAGGAAAAGCAGAGAGAGCAGAAGGTTAGAGATTGAACTAACAGATTCTGCAGAATAGGAGAACAGAGAGAGAATGAAGCAGAATGATGAAATGGGGGTCCCTATGTCCTCCAAAAGTCTAAGCCTATAGCAGCATAACTATAGAGATAGCTCAGGATAACCTGAGCCACTCTAACTATAAGCTTTATCAAAAAGGAAAGTTTTAAGCCTAGCCTTAAAAGTAGACAGGGTGTCTGCCTCACGGACTAAAACTGGTAGTTGGTTCCACAGGAGAGGAGCCTGATAACTAAAAGATCTGCCTCCCATTCTACTTTTAGAAATTCTAGGAACCACTAGTAAACCTGCAGATTGAGAGCGAAGTGCTCTGTTAGGAACATAAGGAACAATCAGATCTCTGATATAAGATGGAGCTTGGCCATTTAAGGCTTTATATGTGAGAAGGAGGATTTTAAATTCTATTCTTGATTTAACAGGAAGCCAATGAAGAGAAGCCAGGACAGGCGAGATATGATCTCTCTTTTTAATTTTCATTAGAACTCTGGCTGCAGCATTTTGGATCAGCTGAAGGCTTTTAACTACAGTTTGTGGACTTCCTGATAGTAAAGAATTACAATAGTCCAGCCTTGAAGTAACAAATGCATGGACTAGTTTCTCAGCATCACCCCTGGACAGGATATTTCTAATTTTTGCAATGTTCCTCAGATGAAAGAAGGAAATTCTAGAAACCTCTTTGATGTGGGATTTAAATGACAGGTCCTGATCAAAAACAACACCAAGATTTTTTACTTTATTATCTGAAATCAGTTTAATCCCATCCAAATGAAGTGACTGGCTAATCAGTTTCTTTTTCAGAGACTCTGGTCCAAAGACTATAACTTCTGTTTTGTCTGCATTCAGAAGCAGAAAGTTAAGAGTCATCCAGGTTTTTATGTCTTCAAGACATGCCTGTAATCTATGTAATGGGTTAGCTTCATCTGGATTTATAGACAGATATAGCTGGGTATCATCAGCATAACAGTGGAAATTAATCCCATGCTGTCTAATAATTCTACCAATTGGGAGCATGTATAAAGTAAAGAGAATTGGTCCTAGCACTGATCCCTGTGGTACTCCACAGGTAACCTTTGAGCGTGTTGAAGATCTATCATTAACATGAACAAACTGAATTCGATCAGATAGATAAGATTTAAACCAGTCTAGTGCTGTTCCTTTAATTCCAACAAAATATTCAAGTCTTTCTAAAAGAATATTATGGTCAACTGTATCAAATGCAGCACTAAGATCCAACAGGACGAGCACAGATACAAGTCCATTATCTGAGGCCATGAGAATATCATTAGTGACTTTCACCAGAGCTGTTTCAGTGCTATGATGAGCTCTAAAGCCAGACTGAAACTCTTCAAAAAGTTCATTATGGTGGAAGTGATCGCAAACTTGTTTGGCAACTACTTTCTCAAGAATTTTGGATAAGAAAGGAAGATTGGATATAGGTCTATAATTGACCAAGTCATCTGGGTCAAGAGACGGTTTCTTAAGCAGAGGTTTAATTACAGCAACCTTAAAAGCTTTAGGTACATATCCCTGTAACAGAGATAGATTAATCACATCTAAAATGGAGGAGGAGATCAAAGGGAATACCTCCTTAAATAACCTGGTTGGAACTGGATCTAACATACAAGTTGAAGGCTTAGATGAAGACAATAATTTTGCTAATTCAGAGAGTTCAACTGGATCAAAGCAGTCTAAACCCAGTTCAGATTCCATGACTACCTCAGGTACAATCGCGGATAGAGGAGTGCTTATGATCTTATTTTTAATAAGATCAATCTTATTTATAAAGAATCCCATAAAGTCATTGCTGCTAAGAGCAGGTGGAATGGACGGTTCAACAGAGCTATGGCTCTGGGTGAGTTTGGCAACTGTATTAAAAAGAAATCTAGGATTATTCTTATTCTCCTCTATTAATGAGGAGAAGTATGCTGCTCTTGCTTTACAAAGGGTCCTCTTATACAGCAGTAAACCATTTTTCCAGACTAGGAAGGACTCTCGCAGGCCTGTGGAGCGATATTTTCTCTCCAGTTTCCTAGCATTTTGCTTCAAAGTACGCAGCTCTGCATTAAACCAAGGAGCAAGCTTTCTATTTTTAACGGTTTTCATTTTCAAAGGAGCTGCGTTGTCTAAGGCAATACGCAGAGAACTAGCAACCCCATCAACAAAATCATCAACCTGTGAAGGGGAATAAGCTAAACTTTTGCACTCTGCAGCACTGCTCAGTGACACAGAGGAGAGAGAAAGTGAAGCAGATTCTTTAAAATTTATAACTGCACTATCTGATAAAGATCTACTAAAATTGAACCTTCTTTTGGGGGAGGAGAACTCTGTTAAAGTAATCCTGAAGGTTATTAGAAAGTGGTCAGAGAGGACAGGGTTGTGAGGAAATACTGTTATTTCTTCACATTCTATGCCGTATGTCAGCACAAGATCCAAAGTATGAAGATGAGAATGCGTGGGACTATTCACATTTTGAACAAAGCCAATAGTGTCTAAGATAGCATTAAAGGCTGCTCTTAAGCTATCGCCTTCAATGTCAGCATGGATGTTAAAATCTCCCACTATGATGACCCTGTCAGTATTTAATACCAAATCAGAAAGGAACTCTGAAAACTCATCTAAAAATTCAGAGTAAGGACCTGGTGGACGATACAAAGTTACAAAAAGAAGAGGTTTTCTTGCCTTGAAATTTGGATCAGGGAAATTAAGGGTTAAATGTTCAAAAGAGTTGTAGGTATTAACTGTTTTGGGAGTAATCAGTAAGTCAGACTGGAAGATTGTTGCTACTCCTCCTCCTCGCCCAGAACTTCTGGGGATGTGAAAATTTAAATAGCTTGAAGGAGTTGCCTCATTTATGCTCACATAATCCTCTTGCTGCAGCCAGGTTTCTGTAAGGCAAAACAAGTCAATGTGATTATCACAAATCAAGTCATTAACTAGTAGACTTTTAGAGGAAAGCGATCTTATGTTAAACAGACCGCATTTAATTGTTTTAACTTTTTCCCCAATTTGAGTTATTTTGATTTTAATTAGATTATCATGATTTACTCCTTTGGGAATCTTTGCTAATTTATTAGATTTTGGTCGTGGGCAAGACACTGTCTGGATGGAGTAAAGAGTGGGTAACAGTAGAGAAGCTGCAGAGATGTGTGTTAAACTACAACTCTGCTTCCTGGTCTGCACCCTGGGTGGTCAGGGTTTTGGAGGACTAATAAATGTGGCCAGATTCCTAGAAAGAAGAGCTGCACCATCCAAAGTGGGATGGATGCCGTCTCTCCGAATCAGACCAGGCTTTCCCCAAAAGGATTGCCAATTATTAATGTAGCCCACGTTGTTTTCAGGGCACCACCTAGACAACCAGCGGTTGAATGACGACATGCGGCTAAACATGTCATCACTGGTCAGATCAGGGAGGGGACCAGAGAAAATTACGGAGTCCGACATTTTTTTGGCAAACTTACACACCGAAGCAACACTAATTTTAGTGACCTCCGATCGGCGTAACCGGGTGTCATTACCACCAGCGTGAATAACAATCTTACTGTATTTAACCTTATCCTTAGCCAGTAGTTTCAGGTAGGATTTGATGTCGCCCGTTCTGGCCCCCGGCAAACATTTGACTATGGTCCCTGGTGTCTCTAATGCCACGTTTCTGACTATGGAGCTGCCAATCACCAGAGTGGGCTTCTCAGTGGGTGTGTCACTGAGTGGGGAAAACCGGTTAGAAACGTGAACGGGTTGGTGGTGACCAGTGGGCAGAGATCCACGACTACGCTTTCTGCGTACAGTTACCCAATCGCCTGGCTGCTCAGGCACTTTTGGAGGACAGCTACGTGGGGGGCCTACTTCAACAGCCTGAAGCCTGGATTCTAACTCTGACACCCTCGCCTCCAAAGCTACAAAAATACTACACTTATTACACATCCCATTATCACTAAAGGAGGCAGAGGAATAACTGAACATCTGACACAGAGAGCAGGAGAGAGGAGAGGAAGAAGGAAGAGTTGGAAAAGAGTCAAGGGAGGGAGAGAGAGAAGCCATAGCAATGCTAAGCTAGCGCTAGCCTAGGCTAGCTACTCCTTGCTATCAGAAATAAAACCGTGTGAAACTGACAAGTGCTCAGTAGAAAAGTGCAGCAGAAGGTGCTATGTTTTAAAGTAGTCAGTTAGAGTTACTTAGATACAGAGATATCACAGAGAAAATAACTTAACTTCAGATGGAGATCCTCTGAACAGCTGCACACTCAGTTAATCCAAACAGGAAGTGAACAGGTCCAAACAGGAAGCAGGAAGCAAAAACCAATAGATGAATGAAGTATTTCGGTTTGGTTCTGCTCAGTCACTCTTTTTCTGCATAAAGCTTTTTCACTCTGAAAAATTCACACATAAAGAAAAAGACAATTAGAAGAATTTTATTGATACAATTACTTTAGTCTTTGGCGCTCAGACCTCGGCAGGAAACATAGCGCTGAATTTTGTTTGATATGCATGAACAGGAGTAAAGAACAGAGATGTTTCCCCCCATCCCTGAAACTGGTGGTGGAGATAGATGAAGTTGGTCAGTCCATAGTCTGCTGGTTGTCGAGACAGTTTGTCTGAGCTGAGAGATCCAGTAGACCGTGTGAGCTGATACTAGGGCTTCACTCAGAGATCTGGAAGATGGAAGTCCAGCTTGGATAATACCGTTTTTGAGAACCTGTCCATGATGAGCAAGCATGAAGCGACAGTGGAGAGGAAAAATTCCCTATTGGGAAGAAACATCTAGCAGAACCAGGCTCAACATGGCTGCCTTCTGCCGGACCGGTTGAAATGAGACAGGGAATGCAGTAAGACTCCGGGTGAAATGAAACTGATGAAGTTTTAGCTACGATGGTGGAGGAGGTGCTGGAGCTAGGTTGAATCGGGGTCATCTGAATTTAAGTCAGACATAGTGCAACCACTGCCTGCCCTTTGGGTAGCAGACGGAGTTGTGGATTGGAGACCTTTTAGGATGAACTCTGGATGCTGATTGGGCTTTCGTGAAGGTGTGGTTCAAATCTGATTAGGTGGTGTCGGAGGTGGAAAAAGGCAAGTAATCAGTTTATTCAGTTGAACCTCCGCCTAGGCTCCATTTTTCTGAAAAGAAAAAAAAAATGAAAGATTATAGTAATTTGCAAGTACAGCCCTAATCTCAGCTTCTTTAAACTACAAAAATGTCAGGTTTGAGAAAGGCACTTTTTACAAATAATATCCACTTTTTAGATTTCTTCTGAAGGAAAGAGCATTTGGGTCACCAAGTTGCTATTAAACTGTTTGCAATACAAGAATGTAAGGACAGGACTTTGCAAATCCCGGCACTCTATGCTACTTTTTTACAACATGTAATAATGTATGTATGAAAAGAATACAATTTAGCTGTCATTCTCAGCATGCTTTAGTTAATCTGCTTCTCAGTTTCTTATCCACACAAAACACTCAATGTACATGTTTTTACTGGGTGCATTTAACTTTTTAAAATGGAAACTTTTTAGTATATTTAAGCCTTTTTATAATTCTGCTCCTACCAACAGCTGATAAGGAGCATATATAGGGCTGTACTGTTTTAGAAAACAGCAGGCCCATTATATAGTTGTATTTCATTGCGGTGACAATATTGATTGCCATAAATCTACATTTTCTCATTCCTGTTTTTCTTTTTTCAGCTCTCTCTGTGACCTTTAGCATTCTTAGAGCTGTAATCTGCTCCAGGTGTTGGTAACTGCTGCAGAGAAAATCCTTGCAACAAGCTTAACATCTTACTGGCATGAAAAATGTGAGTTCATGATACTTATTTGGCATAAGGCAAAAATCTTATATTCTAAACAACTGTTGTGCTAACATTATTCACTGATTTTTTTTTTTATGACAATAGTTACAGGTTATTTCTTTTATTTTTTTGAGCCCCAGTCTCAAATAGGGATTATTTTATAACTGATTACACACATTACTAAATCTATCACCATTGTGGTAAGTGTGCAGAGAGCAGCGTTTAAAAAAAGGGTCCCTTCTTCACAGCTATCATCATTACAGATACAGTCAGTCACGTAAAATGTTCACCATTTAATGGTAATTAAATGTTGTAATTTTCCCTCCATTTAAGAAGACAACAGTTAAAAATAGTTATACACATAAGTTTAAGGTCATATTAAACATGTCGAAATCACATTTTCAATGTTAAGCATCTTATATGCTGAGGTGTTCTCTATCAATTTTTTTTTTCCTTTTGGGATCAATGAAGTATTTTCAAATTGAATTGAATGAGCTTGGAGTCGCAGAGGAACTGCTGTTGAATCAATACGTTGAAACATCCTGGGTCTGTGGGACCACATGTTGAACTCGCCTCTGTATTTCAGGCCTCCGTCTGTATAAGAGGCACAGTTTGAGCTGGCATGAAGAATCAAATTGAAATACTCAGAAATTTCCTGTGGATTAAGGTCATTTTGTGTTTTTATGTTGGGACTGAATCATTCTTCAGATACTGTATGATAAATCACTGCATGCACACTATTTGATTCTTTGGAATACAGTAAGATGCACCAGAAAAATGGCCCTTATGCAGCAGCTACAGGGTTGATGTAAAAGATAACCAAAAGATGGATTGATGTAATGTGTTAACTGATTCAGTATCAGCGGAAGCAATGTTTCCTTAGTAATATTCAGTTAATGCCTATCTGTTTTTTTTTAAAGGGATCTGGATCTGTGGCTCTGATTGGGGAGAGAAACTCTCCTACGCCTTTGAATAATTCATTGATTGGCATATGGTGCGGAGTGAAAATTCCAATGATTTTTGCATCTTTCTACATTTGCAGTTCTTATTCCACCTCCAGCCCTCATGGTTGACAGTGTATTATTTAAACTCCTCACAGTTGTTGTTTGACATGTTCAGCATCTATAGGATATCTTTATGGGGATGTCATGGACTATGTATTTGTTTTTTAATGATCAGAATCACTAAAATAGTGTATTAGAAAAATTACAGTAGGAGTTAAATGTTTGTTAATCTTGACAAACATGCTTTTCAAAACAGGAAATTAACCATCAAGAACTAAATGGAATATTAAAAAAGACAAATAAAAAATAAAGAGTAATGCAATGTTACTGCTTTGTTAAAAGCTATATCATCAAGCGAAAATAGCTGATTTGACAGTTCTACATAACCTCCACAAAGGCTATGAACTCCAGAAGAATGTGTGGTACACAAGCTGCTGTTTACACTTTACCCTTATTCAAGGATTTTAATTAAAAGTAAAATGGAGGTAAAAAGTAAGCTACTAAAAGGGACTACAGGCAAGAGCCTTTTTATTGGCCTTGAAATTGTTACATTTTTCTTGGAAACTGGATTGTCTGTTTTCATCAGCTGTAAGCCATAATCATAAGGAATGTTTACCCCAAGGTGCTATATAATATTTGTTTTACTTTTTTTTTTCTTACTAAAAGGACAAAGTTTTTAATATTTCATCTGAGATTCATCTGAATAGCAGGCCCCTTTTAGCTGCCACCACTTCTGATCTACATTAGAGGACACCCTGATTTTATGCACCAATATTATTTTCAAGTATCAGGCAGCAAAGGATCAATATTTCAATAAAACTTATGTTTTTCAAACTGATTTTATCTATATAAACATGATATTTCTGAAGAAAAAAAAGGAGATTGGTATTGGTTAATATGGTTTGAGGCAATGAGGATTAATAACTGCACTCTCATATTGATCTTTGATTGACGGCAAACATGTTTTGAGTTGCAGACTGTGAGAGAAAAATAGAAATAAAAGGAACAGAAAATGGAAACTGAGTTAGTTTTTGAAAAACATCCTGCCTACATTTTGATTTAAGAGAACCACAATAATTACATCCCAGGTTTTTATGCACAATGGTGCCTTAAATTAATAAGAAATTCACTATATTACATCATGTATGATATTAGAAGAGACGACAAAATCAAACACTTCACTGTTTTCTTCAGCTTCAGGCTCTGATTCATGTACATGAATAAATCATTCTGTTCTGCTTACAATTCAAGAACCAATGTCCTAATCTTGGTGCCAGCGAGTCTCCTCCCCAAGCAAAAGGCTTGCATGGGCAGCTGGTCCAGCTACAGCATGCAGACACAGTCTCTCTGGTCTAAATGGAAGCGGATGGCGTCATCGGGAGCCATCGGGAGCCTGGCCCGTAGCCTTGAGAAGATATGGGACACCCCATCTTAATGCCAGAACCCGCCGAGGCACAGAGCTGACATTGTAACATAGCACAGGGGAACCAGGACCATTTAGCTGCTGAAAAATTCACTGAATACAGCTGGCTTCAGTCAATGCAAGGTGAATATGTAAAGCTAAATGCATCCAGCTGCTTTGATCATTCAGGACCTTGTCGCCTCTATGTGGAAAACCTGATTGCCAAAGACTGAGTGAGACATTTGGAATGTAGAAGGAAAAATAGAAGAATATATTTCATCAAGAAAATGAAGAAGCATTGCTCCAGGGAATACATACAGGTGCTGGTCATAAAATTAGAATATCATGAAAAAGTAGATTGATTTCAGTAATTCCATTTAAAAAGTGAAACTTGTATATTATATTCATACATTACATACAAACTCATATATTTCAGATGTTTATTTTGTTTAATTTTGATGATTACAAATGACAACAAATGAAAATCTCAAATTCATCATATCAGAAAATTAGAATATTGTGAAAAGGTTCAAAATTGATGGCCCCTGGTGCCACACTCTAATCAGCTAATTAACTCAAACCACCTGCAAAAGCCTTTAAATGGTCTTTCAGTCTAGTTCTATAGGCTACACAATCATGGGGAAGACTGCTGACTTGACAGTTGTCAAAAAGACGACCATCGACACCTTGCACAAGGAGGGCAAGACACAAAAGGTCATCGCTAAAGAGGCTGGCTGTTCACAGAGCTCAGTGTCCAAGCACATTAATAGAGAGGCGAAGGGAAGGAAAAGATGTGGTCGAAAAAAGTGTACAAGCAAGAGAGATAACCGCACCCTGGAGAGGATTGTGAAACAAAACCCATTCAAAAATGTGGGGGAGATTCACAAAGAGTGGACTGCAGCTGGAGTGAGTGCTTCAAGAACCACCACACACAGACGTATGAAAGACATGGGTTTCTGCTGTCGCATTCCTTGTGTCAAGCCACTCTTGAACCACAGACAGCGTCAGAAGCGTCTTGCCTGGGCTACAGAGAAACAGGACTGGACTGCTGGTGAGTGGTCCAAAGTCATGTTCTCTGATGAAAGTAAATTTTGCATTTCCTTTGGAAATCAAGGTCCCAGAGTCTGGAGGAAAAGAAGAGAGGCACTTCATCCATGTTGCTTGAAGTCCAGTGTAAAGTTTCCACAGTCAGTGATGGTTTGGGGTGCCATGTCATCTGCTGGTGTTGGTCCATTGTGTTTTCTGAGGTCCAGGGTCAACGCAGCCACATACCAGGAAGTTTTAGAGCACGTCATGCTTCCTGCAGCTGACCAACTTTTTGGAGATGCAGATTTCATTTTCCAACAGGACTTGGCACCTGCACACAGTGCCAAAGCTACCAGTACCTGGTTGAAGGACCATGGTATCCCTGTTCTTAATTGGCCAGCAAACTCTCCTGACCTTAACCCCATAGAAAATCTATGGGGTATTGTGAAGAAGAAGATGCAATACACCAGACCCAACAATTCAGAAGAGCTAAAAGCCACTATTAGAGCAACCTGGGCTATCATAACACCTGAGCAGTGCCACAGACTGATCGACTCCATGCCACGCCGCATTGCTGCAGTAATACAGGCCAAAGGAGGCCCAACTAAATACTGAGTGCTGTACATGCTCATACTTTTCATGTTCATACTTTTCAGTTGGCCAACATTTCTATAAATCCTTTGTTTTTATTGGTCTTCAGTAATATTCTAATTTTCTGATATTATGAATTTGAGATTTTCATTTGTTGTCATTTGTAATCATCAAAATTAAACAAAATAAACATCTGAAATATATGAGTTTGTATGTAATGTATGAATATAATATACAAGTTTCACTTTTTAAATGGAATTACTGAAATCAATCTACTTTTTCATGATATTCTAATTTTATGACCAGCACCTGTATGTTGCACATTTTAATAAAGGGTTTTTCACTTCCTCACATAAACCTTTATTCAATTCACTGTTATTGTTTTATATCAATATTATCATAAGTTGTTTGCATCAGTTAGGTTGAACAGGAAAATGTGTATGTCTGCATAACATTAAAGACTTAAGTACTTAGTAAGCAGCGGATTAGATTTGTATGTTATAGTTATGCGTAGACCTCAGAGTAGTTGGTCGTAAATTTTTATGTAGCTCTGATTTAGACAGAATAGTTTTAGCCTTATTATTTAGGTTGTATATTCCACACATGCAATTATTTACCTCATAGAACCTCAATCTACACCATTTGACAAGCACAAAAGACCCAAACAAAAACTTGAGCCCATGTCACACCTTGCCGATTTAGCCAGTGTATGCCTGACGTCCCATAATCTTCTAAAATGCTGGCATACACTGAACTTGCTATGTATTTTTTCAGTTTTGGGCGTATACATAGGCTATTCATAATGATTCCAGAACTTATGTCCAACGACAGCCTAACTTATGCATAATGCACGGCAGCATAATGCCCATGAAATGATGCTTGTGCATCATTTCATGGGCATTACGAAGCATCAGTTAAAGCTGCTCCCCTCAGGAGCAGCGAGGCACCCAGAGGCGCCCAGTCGGCATAAACAGATGTCTTTGATTAACCTAGCTGCTGTTTACCACCCGACAAAAATAAAAGAATAAAGGAAAAAAGGGTTTGCAGTTGCAGCAGATTCAGCGTCATGTCTGATAACTGATGGTTTCCTCCTGTGAACCCTCTTTCATACAAAAACAATGCCAATATGCTACTTAAACGGTAACTTACACTTAACGTATGTCGACGATCAGATAACTTACCTGTAACATATGCCCCACATATGGCAAACTCTGGCATACGTCTCAACGTACTGGCCATATGTCGACATGCTTCAGCATGCTCACAACTTATACAAAACTGACCTATAACTTATCCAACGTATGCCAGTGTTTTTGCCAGATTTTTCCGTACATCAGGCATATGCTGGTCTAAATTGTCAAAGTGTGACGGGCTTTACATGCAATTTCTTTGATTGGGTGTAACCTGAATAATGCAATTCTGCTGTTTATGATGCTGCAGTGGCATCATTAAGGTTCGAAGATGGGGAAGTGTCTAAATCTTTCTGCAATTCTGGAGAAAATTGGTAGATATATCACTTTTCTTTTTTTTCTTTTTTTTTGCTGGTAAAACCTAAGACCTTACCTAAGCAAATAAATGGTGATTTCATTTTTTTTATAGAAGAAAGGTATCTTCATCAGCCTTACCCTCTTTTTATATATTATTATTATTATTTATCATGTTGTTGTGGTTCAATATCAGCAGCACCAGGGCAGGATTACTGAGACCTGTAGAATCTAGAAATCCCAGAGCAACACACTTTTGGGATTACAACAACAAAAATTATAATAATAAAAAAAAGACAGTATTACTCCCAAATATGAAAAAAAAGGCTCATCCTAGAGGCCAAAAAACCGCCCAAATTTTCCCCAAAGGGCCCCAAAGAATTCTATCCAAACTTGACTCAGTGAAGGTTAGTGTTTACAAACTAACTAACAAATTTGGCAGGTAATTAGGTTAAGGGACCGATTGCTTTTTCTCACATGGCAAGGTTGGTCTATTTTAAAATCAATTAAATAATCATTAGTTTCCATAAAGATATCTGCTTGAACATCATAGTTTGGGGCTCCGTTGAATAATTTAATTTTCTCTTATTTATATTGTGCGGTTTTCAGTATTAGTTTGTGTTTATCTTTTTAAGTTGTCTTTTCTGTTTGGAGTTGTTTTCTTTATTAGATTTTTTTTTTTTTTTTACAAAAGTAAAGCATAACTAAAATTTTGTGTTTGAGTTTTGCTGTTTGTGTCTTGCCATATATTTGTTTGCCATATTAGCTTTTCAGTTCTTTTCTAGTATTTTTCTTATTTCTTAGTTATTTTAGCTGCATTTGACGTGACTTTGGCTAGTAATTATTTCTATAATATAAGGAAGGTTCTCTTAGTTTCTTTTTTGTTTTTAGCTTGTTTAGCTCTGTTTGAAAATGTCTCCCTTTGCAAAAGCCATTAGTTAATTCATAGCTTCCATTCACCCGTTTTCCCCATTGACTGCACTCTACTTTAGTCACCTTGCAGTTAGAAACTAGTCACTGGATCATCTACTTTCTCCATGCTTGTGTTCTGTTTGATTTTCATTAAATATTATTATCTAACCATGCTTTGTCCAAGCATCCGTCTGTATTCTGTTCCAATTAAATAAATCCTGACAGAACTACTGTAATTTACATGTTCAGGAAAGCAGTTTTACAGTAGATCATTACATTCATATGACATGGTGTGCTATATTTCTTCAAATCAAGTTTAACTCTGGTGTAATAAGGGGATGTACATTTTGAACAACAATGCTCATGTAGGCTATAATTTTTAATTAACGCTAAACTGGTTCTTAAAAGGAGCAAATGTGATTAGAAAGTATACCTTGATACCTTTAAACAACCATTACCTAACTGAACTGTTCTTGAGAGGCATGTTTTCAAAACGTTCAATTCAAAGTCTGAGTCTCTTCTTCAACACATCTGTCAGATATTGGCTCATAGCAGAGGTTTGTGCAGCCTGACTGCCTGCTGATGAGGGAAAGCCCTTCTTCCTCCAATGAAAATTGCTGCACCGTTTTCTGTAAACTGCAAAGTCTGTGAGAAAATAATGGAAGATAAACAGTTTCTAAAATACTTAGAGCAAACATTCAAGCTACATTTAAAGTCACTATAATCTCTTTGATTTCTCATTATGATGCTGTGTTGAATTTCAACAATTTGTCCCCCAACATCTAGTTTTGTCAATGTTTTTAGTTAATAAACAATATAAAACATGCAAAGGGGGGTAAAGTGCCCAAAAACTGTAGGCAAGAGCAGCACTACTTGGGTTAGAAATATTTTAATAATAGCAGCTATTCAAGATATTACTGAAGTAAGAAAACTTACTGAGTATCTGATTGACATGTAATTTATATCTAAAAAGATAAGAAAGACAAAAATAGAACCTTCTGTTTTTAATAATCTTATTTTAAAGACTAATATAAGAAAACTATTTCAATACAAAATAACTATCCAGGCAAAGATTCAGTTAAATTATTTCAGCACAAAACTTTTGAAACAAACCTTTACTGTATTTAATGTATAAGAACAGAGTAAAGTGCATCCTGTAACAATATATAATGTTTACAGTATGTTGGGGTGACCTGAAAATGCCACAACAAGCTCGGCTCAAACCTCAAAGCTTGTGTAGAAGCAAGAATATTCCTTTTGACATGCATTAACCTGTCTGTGTCCGGTGCATTTTTATAAAAACAAGCTTATTTAAAAAAAAAGATTGTTAAAGTAGCCAAAGATTATAATCCAGTACGAGTAGCAATACCTCTTAATTGTATTAAACTAATAAAATGAAATGTATGGTGCAGTAAAACTGTTCCTAATTGTGTATTTTTTCCAAAAAGTTACCTACATGAAACTAAATTATCCAGCTACCACCCACTTTTTTTAAAAGTTGTAACCAATAAAATGGCAGTTGAGTGTCTTACTTAGGCTGCGTTCACACTGCAGGCCTTAATGCTCAATTACGATTTTTCTGTAAAATCCAATACTTTTTTGTGGTCGTTCACATTTCCATATACAGTATATGCGACTTGTATATGGTCTCCTGTGTGATCTGCATTAACACAACTTATGTGCATGCAAAGTAGAGGACAGAATGATGTCACAAGCGAGCATGCTGTATGGGTGTAAATATGGATGGTACTGCTGGAGTGCATCTAGCGATCTTTCCCAACCTCAGCCAGTGCGTTAACAACACAATCTTTTTAAGATGGTTGAAAATAAAGACTGCTCTCTGCATTATCGTCCACCATGGTTGTTGTTTTTCTTGCCACTTCTGTGCAGCAAGACGCAGACAAGTGTTCAGGTCGGATAAATGCGACCTGGCCGTTCACGCACAGGTCGCATTTGAAAAGATCACTTTCTTATCGGATTCAGGACCACAGAGCCAAGTGGGCTGGGTCGCATTGGAAAAAAATCGGATTTGTGTTGTTTAGACTGCCATGAAAAGATCAGATACAGGTTGCATATGAGGAAAAAAAATAGGATTTGGGTCACTTCAGGCTGCTGTGTGGACGTAGCCTTAGTGACCTGAGTTCTAAAGCTGAGGAAGATGGGGGATTTTGTAAAGATTGGAAATAAACAAAAAGAAATACATCTTTAAAAGTCTTTACCTACTAACAACTGCACTTAAGAAAAAAATGGCATTGTGGCTTTAACTTGTTTGTTTGTTTGATGCAGAATATCTTCCACCTTAAAGCTTCTTTATTATCAAGGTATACAAGTAAAAATATATAAAAAACTTTTCTATGAATTGATTTCCTGCTTTTTAGCTTTATTTATTAATTTGCTTTCAGAAAATGGATCCATTCCTTTTTTAAATGAGGCTACTTTTTCAGTTGTGTGCAGGTTTAACCATCATACAGCTTCACTTTATTGAACAAAACATCCACTTATTCCCCCTTGTGTTTTTCTAAAACTGATGAATTATTATTATTCCATATCCTTTTGTGGCTCATTGCTTCATCTTATGACTATGACGTTCACTGATGCATAGTTTTGTCTCGCTGACCAACCCGCCGGTGGGAACGGCTCCTTACACACTTGAAGACCCTACAGGGAGCTTGGAACACAGACTTGCATATCCACTGTAGTGTAGATATAGTGTATTATGTAACATGATCTGAGCTGCCCCAATAAACAGCACAAGCGTGAAATCTAGGGCAGAATGCCCAGCATCCCAAGACGTCTCTGTGAGCTTTGAGATACCCATGTAATGCTGAGCCAAGCTCTGACTGTGTCGGGCCCAAGCAATTACGCACAGTAGCTTAAACAACAGCAGGTGGATACTTTCACAAAATTAGACACAAGTTGGTTTTACTAAGTATCATAAATGCATATTCATCTCTGCCCTGAGATGAGACCAGTGTTTGGTTTTGCGACTTGTGATATTTACAATGGAAAAGAAAAACTCAAGCAACAGGAGGCCTTCTGTAAAGATAATCTGCTAGCGAATTTTAAAGAACATTGGCAATAGGGTTGGTAATTGAAAAGATTTTCACGATTCCGATTCCCTTTTCGATTCTATGAAACGATTCGATTCTTTATCGATTCTTTTTTCGATTCCAATTTGGGGTAAAAAGGAGAACAAACAGTTTGATTATCAGAATCAACTTTGTTTACTTAACTATTGCACAATCTTACAAACTCAACAAGATCAAGATGTCCACAGGAAATATGAAACTGGAGTAACATCTGTGTTTAAATGAAAAATGAATACAAGAACAAACTTAATAACCAACAATGTCTAATAACAAATGATGGAATAATAATATATTTTAAATAACAAAAAATACTAATTATAAAACAGTAGTAGGGAAAATTAACAGTTCTTTTGCAGAAAGATGAGCATATCTGCTTTTTCTGGAAGGATACGGGATCTTTCAGCGCTTAAGGTGTCTCCAGCCGTGGAGGAAGCCTGCACATAGAGGTCGTTTTCAGCCAGTCCAGATAGCAAGGGCAGCGTATCTTGCTTGTTCCACCACCACAGTGTGGCGCTATCCCTGCAGGGGATGGAGGGCAAGCTTTTACAGAGCTGGATTTCCTGATCTACCCTCTGGGCTAAGGAAAGACGGGGCGCTTTGATTCACAAAGTGACCGCAGCTCGTTGTCTTCCTCCTCGAATAGTTCTTCCAACTTGCGTAACTTGCGTAACTTACGTAAAAAACGTGACGTAAGTCGTGCTCCCAAGAGCCGGCGCTCCAGGCTCTGGTGTTGCGGGAATCGAAAATGCGTAACTTGCGTAAAAAACGTAACGTAAGTCGTGCTCCCCAGAGCCGGCGCTCTAGGCTCTGGTGCTGCGGGAATCGAAAATGCGTAACTTGCGTAAAAAACGTGACGTAAGTCGTGCTCCCCAGAGCCGGCGCTCTAGGCTCTGGTGCTGCGGGAATCGAAAATGCGTAACTTGCGTAAAAAACGTGACGTAAGTCGTGCTCCCCAGAGCCGGCGCTTTAGGCTCTGGTGCTGCGGGAATCGAAAAAAGAATCGTTCAGCGAGCTGCCAAACGATGCCATGGAATCGGAAAATACGGAACCGGTTCTGAACAGGAACCGGTTTTCGATTCCCATCCCTAATTGGCAATTATTTTACATTTACTTAACGGAGATTTGACATTTGAATTGTTGCCATTTATAAGAATAATTTCAGCTTAATAAAAAGCAAAATACAACTTTAAGTTGCTATTTTCTGCTGAGAAATCTCTTACTATTAATCAGTCCTAAGTCTTTATTTTCCTCTAACCTGGTTTCTTCCTGAATTGTGCTTGTTTTAGCTCCATTCCTGTTCCTATCAAGTTGGGTCAACCTCACTGTCCCTTTTTAAGAAACTGATCCTCACTGCATGGTGCTGCCAGCACCATGTTTCCCCATGGGGATGGTGCAACATAGATGGTGTGTGATTTTTCTACCACCATGTATTACATGTAGAACCAACAGTGATTCTGACCACAGTACAATTTCTGGGGTACCTTCTTCCTACCCATACAAGGCTTGTAGCAACATACACATTCAGCAACTTAAGTGTGTGCATTTAACATAACATAAGGTTTCCAAACCACTTGTTAAACTCTACACTTTATTTTCCCGACCAGAGCCAAGATGATGTGTGAGGTGATGCCCACAATTAGCGAGGACACGGCGCCGTGCCAGCGCGGCTCTCAGAGCAGTGCCTCGGATCCGGACTCCCACTTTGAGCAGCTGATGGTCAACATGCTGGATGAGAGGGACCGGCTCCTGGATACACTGAGGGAGACCCAGGAGAGCCTTGGACTGGCTCAGCAGCATCTGCAGGATGTTATTTACGATCGGGACTCGTTGCAGCGTCAGCTTAGCTCTGCCCTGCCACAGGTAGGCCACAGTGATGACACTGAACCAAAACACTGAAAACAATGAAATGGAGCTGTTGCTGAATATTCTCTATGCATGAAGAGTCATTTTAGATGTTTTTTTAAACCTCATACAGGTTTATTACTGCGTTTTTACATTCCAAAAAACGATCTATAAATAAGAATTTCTTAAATTAAGTGTTTTTATCCTTAATCTGAGTAGGTAAATACGATGATTTGCCAAAGGAATTAGGTTTTTTACTCTTAAAATATGATAATTGGATAATATGCAGTCGAAATAAGACAATGCAATTGTTTTCTTCTTATTCTAAATGTAAATTGTCTTGTTCCATTGGCAAAGAGTCTCCTTTACCTCCTCAATTCAGAAAAATGCACCTATTTTAAGAAAATTGACTTATTTAGATCTCTATTTTTTGCAGTGTGGTGTTGGTGAAGCTAAAACTTCCTTATTTAGTACACTGGTACATCTCCCACTGGACCTCCATAAGCTTCTGAACTAATGATGACTGTCTTCTTGTTCTTTGTGTTTAAAAGCTTGGAGGTTATTAATTAAACTGTAAAATAAACTCTTTCATTCCATCAACACAAAATGTTGACATTCTGAACATTTTATGTAAAATGTTTTTTTAGACTGGGTGCTGCGTTTGTTAGGTTTCCTTCTGTAATGCAGTTACTTATAGCAACTTATCTTTTACATAGTCTCTGAGAGGCAAGAATCCTCCAAAGCAGCCATTTAATATACAGGTGCTGGTCATAAAATTAGAATATCATGAAAAAGTAGATTGATTTCAGTAATTCCATTTAAAAAGTGAAACTTGTATATTATATTCATACATTACATACAAACTCATATATTTCAGATGTTTATTTTGTTTAATTTTGATGATTACAAATGACAACAAATGAAAATCTCAAATTCATCATATCAGAAAATTAGAATATTACTGAAGACCAATAAAAACAAAGGATTTATAGAAATGTTGGCCAACTGAAAAGTATGAACATGAA
This sequence comes from Cyprinodon tularosa, assembly GCF_016077235.1. NCBI lineage: Eukaryota > Metazoa > Chordata > Actinopteri > Cyprinodontiformes > Cyprinodontidae > Cyprinodon > Cyprinodon tularosa. Next base: position 3,962,686 of record NW_024038531.1, on the reverse strand, counting down.
AAGTATGAGCATGTACAGCACTCAGTATTTAGTTGGGCCTCCTTTGGCCTGTATTACTGCAGCAATGCGGCGTGGCATGGAGTCGATCAGTCTGTGGCACTGCTCAGGTGTTATGATAGCCCAGGTTGCTCTAATAGTGGCTTTTAGCTCTTCTGAATTGTTGGGTCTGGTGTATTGCATCTTCTTCTTCACAATACCCCATAGATTTTCTATGGGGTTAAGGTCAGGAGAGTTTGCTGGCCAATTAAGAACAGGGATACCATGGTCCTTCAACCAGGTACTGGTAGCTTTGGCACTGTGTGCAGGTGCCAAGTCCTGTTGGAAAATGAAATCTGCATCTCCAAAAAGTTGGTCAGCTGCAGGAAGCATGACGTGCTCTAAAACTTCCTGGTATGTGGCTGCGTTGACCCTGGACCTCAGAAAACACAATGTTACAACACCAGCAGATGACATGGCACCCCAAACCATCACTGACTGTGGAAACTTTACACTGGACTTCAAGCAACGTGGATGAAGTGCCTCTCTTCTTTTCCTCCAGACTCTGGGACCTTGATTTCCAAAGGAAATGCAAAATTTACTTTCATCAGAGAACATGACTTTGGACCACTCACCAGCAGTCCAGTCCTGTTTCTCTTTAGCCCAGGCAAGACGCTTCTGACGCTGTCTGTGGTTCAAGAGTGGCTTGACACAAGGAATGCGACAGCAGAAACCCATGTCTTTCATACGTCTGTGTGTGGTGGTTCTTGAAGCACTCACTCCAGCTGCAGTCCACTCTTTGTGAATCTCCCCCACATTTTTGAAGGGGTTTTGTTTCACAATCCTCTCCAGGGTGCGGTTATCTCTCTTGCTTGTACACTTTTTTCGACCACATCTTTTCCTTCCCTTCGCCTCTCTATTAATGTGCTTGGACACTGAGCTCTGTGAACAGCCAGCCTCTTTAGCGATGACCTTTTGTGTCTTGCCCTCCTTGTGCAAGGTGTCGATGGTCGTCTTTTGGACAACTGTCAAGTCAGCAGTCTTCCCCATGATTGTGTAGCCTATAGAACTAGACTGAAAGACCATTTAAAGGCTTTTGCAGGTGGTTTGAGTTAATTAGCTGATTAGAGTGTGGCACCAGGGGCCATCAATTTTGAACCTTTTCACAATATTCTAATTTTCTGATATGATGAATTTGAGATTTTCATTTGTTGTCATTTGTAATCATCAAAATTAAACAAAATAAACATCTGAAATATATGAGTTTGTATGTAATGTATGAATATAATATACAAGTTTCACTTTTTAAATGGAATTACTGAAATCAATCTACTTTTTCATGATATTCTAATTTTATGACCAGCACCTGTATATCAGTAATATATTACCCCATCAGGGCATACTGAAAATATCTTAATATATAATTTTCCTCCTTATATAACCTTTAAAAACAGTCTGTTTTAGGTAATTTAACTAATGCATCAGCAGAGTCTTTCTTTACCTTTTATTATTATTTTTGCTCTCTTGAGATTTTCTGGTCCTTGTTTCATAACTTTAATCTTCATTTCGCAGTGATTTTATCTGATCTGCTCCAAATTAGGGCTGCTGATTATTTTGGCAATCGATAAATCTATTGATTCTTTTTTTTTTTTATCAATAATCGGATGGCAAAAGGTTTCTTAAAGGTTACTTTCTTAAGAATTTTAACCAAGCCAAGCTAAAACTGGGCCCTTTGAGGACTTCTGGCTAGAGCTTATTAATGTAAAAATAAGCTTTCATCTTAAATGTCAAATTTATAGATATTTTTTGTTGGTATATTAACTGCTTTGAGTGGGTTGCTGTTTCAGCTAAAGGCATGTTTCAGAGGCTCTACACTAAAGTTAACGATTAATCAATTACTAAATTAGTTGACGGTTATTGCAATAATCAATTAATTGACTTATTAATTGTTTGAACCTTACTCTTAATATATTAAACAAAAAAAAGAAGAATATGTGAAGTTGGACTGCATACTTGTTAGTCATCATTAATTAGCAGGTTCTCGCTGCAAAACTAGCTATTTTACTCCTTAAAAATCATATATAGTGACTGTTCTGCAGATTGGGTAGCACTGCTTTTTATTTTGTATGCCATTTTGGAAAATTGAAACACACAACGAGTAAGCACTAGGAGATGAAAGGTTTCTTCTCCTGCAGGTTGCTATCAATTCTCCTCTGACTTTAGTGGGAATACGTTTCGTTTGGTGAGGATTGTTGTTCATTTAGTTTGGCATTCAACTTTTAAATGACTCTTATTTACCAGCAAGTTTTTATAGCTGAATAGGTTCATAATGTATTATTACTGGTTGTTACATAAACTTTGGTTACTAACAGATTGAAAATGTTGCAGGAAAAGAAGAAATATTCCAGTTTGATCCATGTCAAATGTTGCACCACAATGATCCCATTGAAGGTTACTGGTCTACCAATGAGTTGCTCAGGAAAACAATCCATTTGTTGAGTTCAACTTTAATTTCTAGTTGAATGCATTGGAAGGGAATCAGAATAGGACCCACCCTATTGGGAAAGCAGGGTTAACGGGACATAAAGCAGGAGCCTTTCGCTAAAACAACAGTTTTAGAAGGTGAGACGAAAACTGAGTTTGTTTTGACCAAGAAAAGTTAGAAGATCGGCTACATTTAGTTGAGACATTTTGAAAACTGTAAAAATAAAACTCTATGGTTGAATTAGGGCTAAAAGAATTAATCAGATTAATCAATTATTGAAGTTATCTTCAACTAATTTAATAAACGATTCATTTTTAATTGGAGCACCGAGACTGTCAAACATGTTTTTAGTTGACAGAGCAACCCATTTAGATTAGTAATTATATCAAAATTGTAATATATATATATATATATATATATATATATATATATATATATATATATATATATAAGGGGTGTAAATCACAACCATCATGGCGATTCGATTCAGTATCGATTTCCTGACCCAACGATTTGATAATTTTCGATACTCAAGAATACACCACGATTCGATTCGATTAATTGATTCATTTTTTTTTTACACCTTACTAAACAAAGTTTCAAGTTTGAAATAAATCAATGAAAGCTGTAATGTCGTTTAGCATCTTTTTTTAGAAACAAAAATACTGCACATAATCAGTGCAATGATTTTGTTCCGCTGCACCTCTCCCAAATTGTAGGTGACTGCAAACAGTGCCGCAGACAGGAGGCCGGCTTGTTCTGTTTTTATGACCGAAATATCGGAAAACAGCTCGTGAAGTTTGACCCGCTAGAAAAGCGAGGTGTACGAGAACGCTGGGAGCCTTTTTCCACCTGGATCTCCGCTCTTTTTGGCCCTCATGTCCCTCCGTCGTCGGACTAAACTCGCCCCCACTTCCTCGCCACCCCGGCCGTATCTAGACCTACAGTGTGTAGCACAGACCACGCTTCAATATTGAGCATAATTTAAAAATGTCTGTCTGAAGCTTGCTGCAACACACTGCTGTAAGAGTATAACCAGGGAGCGAGGTAGGAGGGCAAAATAGGTTTAGGAGCAAATGGATAAAAATAGACCGGAGGAAAAAAAAAACATGAATCGATTATCTTGCGGACGTGTCGATGCATCAGATCGTCGGCTGTTGGATCGATGCATCGATACAAAATGACTATTATTTACACCCCTAATATATATATATATATATATATATATATATATATATATATATATATATATATATATATATATATATATTTAATTTTTCATGTAAGATAAAAAAAAAAATGTTTTCGTCCATCAATATGATCTATTCTCAAGTTGAGAAGTTTAGTTCCACCTGATTTAAATTCGTAAAACATTTTCTTCAAGGAACCTTTGACTATCGGATTATTAATCGTTTAATAGAAAAAATAATAGACAGATTAATAATTTTGCAAATAATCGTTAGTTGCAGCCCTTCATAGGTTGAATCTTCTCGTGTCTGGTACCACAAATCATGACTGAAAGAATATTTTAGTGAAAAGATTGATGTTTAAAAAGGAATTGTAGGGGACCAGCCAAGGGTTCATTAAGGAAAGTGGGGAAATTTTGAATGGTATACTTACACTATATGAGGAAAGAGAAGTCTTATATAATATTTTCTATGTGAGTTAAAGATAACCACTTTCTAAAAGAGACCCTATAAGTCTTTTTACGTGCTTATCCTTCTGATTTCAGGACACTCTTAAGTTTTTTCTTTATAGACAAAGAATACACTTTGTTCACCATGGGGGCCTTTTTGCAGAACACTAGTCCACGTTTTCTAAGATATATAACGGCATAAAGTTATTCTGACACATATTGACTTAAATTCATAAATGCATCTTACTCTTGTTTAAATTCTTGAATTGCCTTTTAAGATCTGCTGCATCCTACAATTTAACACAATTTAATCACCCAGCCAAGGTATTGCGGCCTGTCATATTGAAATAACATTTCCATTATCGGACATTTTCACTGATCTCCTCTGGCAGTAAATCACTGTTTTGATGTATTGTTTGTGATAGTGTAATGACATAGCTGACACACTGTTCAAGCACCTCTACTGGTGTCTGGCTTAAATTAGCTGTCAGTTAGATCCCGCTAGAAATGTCTGGCACAAACGATTCTGTTAATTAATCCACAGTTTCCTTATTGGTCTCTATGATCTCAGCGTTAGTTTAATGGTCTGTGATGCTTTTTTTTAAAGCCTTAGTAATTGCTATGGGGTCCTTTGCCAGGAACATATTTTAAGCGAAGTGTTTTCTGCTTTTTAAAACGATAAAATTGGATAGAAGCGGCCAATACAACTGCATGTGAAGTGTGAACGTCTACATTTTGAATTTAACTGTTGTAGCTTTAATTTGATGTGATAGATATTATTTATTAGCATATATTGCATGATTGTATTCTTATTGTAGGCTCAGAAACTAAATGGACTTAGGTTTTGAAGAGCCATGTTGGTAGCTTCCTACAGTTCCTCTGTTCTGTTTGATTGCATTAAAGCTGATAGCAGATACTTTTTGGGACAGAAGTTTCTGTTGGTGCAAATTTCTTGCAACTAAACTAAAAAAAAAAAGAGGTGCTTGTGATTGCCCCTGATGATGCTATCTGGGCGACTTGAGTTTGTCTGCTAAACCAAGCCTCAGAAACCTAGGCGTTTTTTTTGACAGAGCATTGTCCTTAGAGCACCACCCAAAACTGCTGACAAGGAACTGTTTTTACCAACTGAGGAAAATCTCTAAACCTTTGTGTCTTCACGTTTAGACTACTGTAAAAGTCTATTCTCATGTCAAAACAAAAAGAAGTTGTCTCGTCTTCAGCAGGTTCAGAACTCTGCGGCGAGGTTACTGACTCGTTCAAACAGCAGGGCTCATACGCAGATTCTAAAAGTTCTTCATTGGTTCCCAGTCTCTTTTCGGTTCCAGTTTAAAATCCTGGAGCTGACCTTCAGGGCCTTTCACTGTCAGGCTCCCCCCTACATTAGAGCCTTGTTATGTCCATATACCCCCTCTCGGAGGCTGAGGTTACAGGACCAGGGGAGATTGCTCCTTTCAGGCGGCCTCGCCGACACTCTGGAACGACTTTTCGCTTTCCTTGTGCTTAGCTGATTCTGTTGATGTTTTTAGTAGTGAACTAAAAACCTATTTGTTTAAGAAAGCATTTTAATTCTAGCAGATTAAGAGTTGTTTTATGACCATGTCTTTGTGACTGTAAATGTATTTTTATTTGTATCAAAATTTTGTGAAGCACATTGTGACCTCTATGACTGTGAATGGTGCTATGTAAACATACATTACTTACTTACTACAATTAGCCAAATTTAGTCAACAGTCTGCAAACATACCTTTTCTGATATTAACTATTGTTTCTGAAACCTGGTCCACTTGCATAGCCAAACATAGCATTACTATCTCCTCTTCCCGTTCATCTCTCCACCTCCCCCTCTTTTCTCTGTGGCTGCTGTCGATGGCTTTTCTGCTACACGTTGCTCCTCCCTACAGTATTTCTCCTTCCTATCTCTTTTTCTACCATTTTTCATTGGAGGTCATGGCTCTGCAGCTCAATGTGACACTTTGGACTGATGGGAGTGACATTTGCTGTCCTCACTAGAGACTTCCATGACCACGTCCCCCCACCCCCCATTTCATGCATAACAATCTGCCAAAACCCCTCCATTCCCTGTTGTGGCTTTCCTCCTCATCTTGAGGCTTTTGTTTTTTCCGTATTTGCTATACAAAGCTAAGGAACGGCAGATCCCCCCCCATTAGCTCTAGAAGTCATTGCAGTTATTGCAGAAGAGCCATCGTAAATATTTTTAAGAGATGATAAACCCTTTAATTAAATGCACACTTCTAGTATGTTGAGAAAGTGGCAGTTTCAAATCCTTCTGAAAGCAACTCAGTCAAATTACAAAACAATTTGAGATATTGCATTATGTCCCCAGCTGAAACAAATTTAAACCCGTAACCTCCCATTTCCACAATTACTCTCTATGGCTCTTGATTCATATTACTGATCAAAAGTGTATTTAATTGTTTTTAGAAAGTGTTTGTTGGGCAAGTGTTTGTTGGACTGTTAAGACACACTTTGATCAAAATAATTGGTCAAAAGTTCAACTGATGATATTTTGTATTTAATTTAATCTCTGTACCTTTAAAAGCCATCCTATCTTGCAGTTATTCTGATTTGTCCTTCACAGATAGGCTGATCTGTTTATCTATTTTTTCTCCAATAAAATTCTGTAAAAGCTTGCGATTGGCTTGATGTCAGGTGGTGCATTAGCTGCTGCGACCACTATCCGGTGATTTGGCTAAGCTAAAGTCGCACACCTTTCAAAACGAACTCTGGCAGATTTTCTGATATCATTAGGCTGCACAGTGGACCAGTGGATAACACTGTTACCCTGCAGCAAGAAGGTTACAGGTTTGATTCCCGGCACGGGGTCTTTTTCCATGGAGTTTGCATGTTCTCCCTGTGCATGCATTGGTGCTATCGGGGTACTCTGGCTTCCTCCCACAGTCCAAAAACATGACGATTAGGTTATTTGGCTTCTCTAAATTCTCCTTAGGTGTGAGTGTGTGTATGAATGGTTGTCTGTCCTGTTTGTCTCGGTGTTTCCCTGCGATGGACTGGCGACCTGTCCAGGGTGTATCCTGCCTCTCGCCCCTTGACATCTGGAAATAGGCACCAGCACCCCTCGGGACCCCAGCTGGGATTAGCATGACCGAAAATTCATGGATAATGTGTTTTTTGAAATAAGGAAAAATAGTTACAAAGCAGATAATCACAGCGTGGGAGATAAACAGCAAAGAAAAATAAAATAGGCTATTAAAGGCTAATTTCTAATCAGTGATAAAGTATTCAATAATCATCTGACTGCTGTTATTGTGATGCCCCTTTTTCCACATGGTTTGTTTCTTTAATTGTTGCTTTCTCTCTTGTACTTGATAGACTCAGTTCTGAGAAAGTGGAAGGGAAAGGCAAATAGAGCATGTAGACAAACCAGCGCCTGGAGTACGATGTAACCCTCCTTCACCCCCAGTGACCTCTGTCGTGTCACAGACGACTGAGCTGGCGGACCAACAACATTCTCCGCAGCACTCATCTGTGCATTACTGTAGAAAGGCCCCGAGGGCCAGAGCCCGCTTCCTATGCTGTCTATTTACTGTTTCCAAACAGGGTTTTATGAAGACTTCTGTTGGAGCTTAGACTCTGACTAATCCTCCTCGCTGCCACCAAGCTGTGGTTTTCCAGATATACAAGTCTTATCACCTATTAAACAGATGTTTTAGTGGAAGCAGACATGTTCCTCTAGACCTAAAAAATTGTTTACAGGCTCTAACTTTGTCTCTGTTTTTGATTACACAAATATCAGCAGGTGTTTGGAAAAGCCATTACTGATATTTATATCTAAGGAAGTGACAAAAGCACTAAAGGTCCAATTATAGCTTGGATAATTTTATTCAGAGTAGTTTTCATTTAAAAAATCTTGTCAATGCAGCGCTTTGCAAAAGTATTCATATTTCTTAAATGTAAGCTATTTTTTTTCACATTAAAAACACAAATTCCATTGTCCCTATGGTGCATGTTTGTGAAGCAGAAGGCAGAACCTGAATCATTTCCAATTAGTTCAAAAAGCTAGTTTGAAAATGCTTTAATGCATATTTATTTATTTTATATGATTCTTCTGAATACCTTTAACGTATTGGTTTTAGAAGCCGCCCTATTATCAAATATAGTCCAACTTTTTGTTATCCAATAAAAATTGTTGATGGCTGTCCATGCACAGGGTTCTGTATTAAGAAATGTGACCTCTCTACTTAAATACCAGACACAACTGTAATTTAAAGGAATTATTTGTATTATTTTGTATTTGAGCAGTTGGAGAAATGTATCTGAGTATTTTTGGCCCCTAAAGTGTAAGAATTATTCCAATGTCTGAGAATTTTACTGGCCAACTTAGGTCAATTCATTTATCTCAAAAACATATTTTCAGTGTTGTTTTTTTCTTTAGCAGAATAGGCAATCAGTTATTTCGTATAGTATGACTAAAATGCCAAACAGGGCATGTGGAAAAAGCCCAACTAAAAACAAACAAATCTGTTTAAAAACCATTAAGTAGAAAATGTACACAGTTGTTCACCTGAAGTGGGTGGCCAATTAAACGGACGTAAACCAATGGTTACTCTGGAGGAGCTGCAGAGATCCAATAAGCAAAATCAGCTTCAGAAACGATCAGCAGCAAATATTCGGTCTGGGATGTGTTAGACTGATTGTCATACATGTTTCTAGTAGCTCCCAATGATTTCCTGCATTCTTGCTCTTTCTTTATCAAATGAGACAAAGGGATTAAAATGTGAGTTTAATATTTATCATAGTTTTTGATATTTGCTTAAGTAGTTGTTTTTTCTAAAATATTTAGAATTTTAAGTTTTAATCCAAGTCAAATTTAGTTATATTCAATTCAGTTTATTTATATAGTGCCAAATTCACAACATCTCAGGGCACTTTACAGTTCAACCAGATCATACCGTCAAATTGATCCAAAGTTTTCTATCTAAGGAAAACCAGTTGATTGCATTGGCTCATTGACTCAAATACAATCCCCCACACTAAGCATGCTTGTAGCGACAGTGGAGAGGAAAAACTCCCTTTTAACAGGAAGAAACCTCCAGCAGAACCAGGCTCAGTGTGAGCGGCCATCTGCCGAGGCCGACTGGGGTTCAAGCTGTAAGGCGGCCCTGTCCAGGAAACACACAGCCAGGCAGACGAGCTCCGAGCCAGCTCCCATGCCAGAGGACAAAGAGAGCACATCCAGCCAGTCACAGTCAGAGAAACAGGACCACACTGGAAAACAGGCCGATCTCCAGCATCTATAAACAAGGGTGTTGATGGAAGCAGCACAGCTGATGTTTCTCTCCAGGATGGAGTCACAGCCAAACAGGAACAGACCAGATGAAGCTACTATGAGAAAAAGCAGAGAGAGCAGAACATTAGAGGATTCTGCAGAATAGGAGAATAGAGAGAGAATGAAGCAGAATGATGAAATGGGGGTCCCTATGTCCTCCAAAAGTCTAAACCTATAGCAGCATAACTATAGAGATAGCTCAGGATAACCTGAGCCACTCTAACTATAAGCTTTATCAAAAAGGAAAGTTTTAAGTCTAGCCTTAAAATTAGACGGGGTGTCTGCCTCACAGACTAAAACTGGTTGTTGGTAGTTGTTTTGGAAAAGATGTTGAGCATTTTTAGAATGATTCTTGCGATATGACAAGATGTGGAATCGTCAAGGTTTTCCTTTGTAAAGTTATTAACTCTACATCAAAACTTTTAATTTTGTTAATCAGAAACCTTCTAACTTGTCTGTCTTAAATAAGTCATTGAGCGTTCATTTCAAAATCTTGTCTAGATAGAGGTTCATCTTCAGCGTGACCTCACAGCCTCTAAACATGGATGTGAGTGCTACTATCTGTTCAGTCAGCCAGTAATGAGACACCATCCAAACACCATTTCTGTAGTGAAAGCCAGGACTGAGCTAAACTGCTGTGTGGAAGAGGATCGATCTGCGGTGTGCTCATTCACAGCTTGCAAACCTGCTGCAGTGCACACACAGGTCATGTTTATTTTCTGTAGAGGTTGTTCATTTTTGATTCATTTTTGCTTTGCAATTAAAGTTTCGTTTAGATATTGTTGGATGCATTTTACTTTAGTTGTTGACAAACACATTTTGTAAAAAATTACAATTTGATCCTTCAAAATGTGAATAATTGTCCTTTTATACCCCACTGTACATTAAGTAATTAGTGTCTGTTTTTATCGGCTGTAATGCTGTATGGATTTATCTGCTGGGAGGTTGCGTTTTAAAGCTCATGTGTAGAAATAGAGATGACTAAGCATGTTCAGAAGATTGAATGGGAGGTTGGATCTGTCTGCTGTTTTTTCCTTCATTACTTTGGTCTGTTTCTTTCTTTTTGACCCAGAGGGCTCCAGCAACAGCAGGCAGTCAGCTGGTCTTCTCCACTGGAGTGGCACATGATTTTCCATGATTACTGTTGTTTGTGCCCCAGTTCATGCCGCCTGTAGGCTAGATGTGTGGTTGATGCACAACAGGAAAAGAGGAGGAAACTTGGAAAAAGGAAAAGCAATGGTCAGCTCCTCTGAAGTCAAAAGCGACAAAATGAGCATACATAATACTTTAGTAGAGTTATGAACCTGATGATGTAATGCCCCAAAAAATTCAGTTTGTTTATTCATACTAATCTTTGATCTCATACTGATATTGCAATTTAAAGTCATGGCGGCATACTTCTTGTGGTTTTGATATGTAATGAGTGTTACTATAAAATAGAAGCATAGGTATTCTCTACAAATTACAGTCTGAAAATGTATAAATCCATTTATATTTTCACATCCAGAGAAGGAAATCTTTTACTTTGTTACTGCAAAATAAACCGATCTCAGTCAGATACAACTGAGATAGCTTCTGAATACGAGTCTTGTGATAGATTCTAAATTATATTTAGCTCTGCATTTTAAGTCATTCTAACAGAGATAATCTGTGATCTAAACCCTTCCATTGTAGCTCTGGTTGTTTGTTTGGTCAGGAAAGTTAACCTCCATCAAGTCTCAGGTCTTTCCCATCCTCAAACAGGTCAACTTCCTGTTACTCAGTACTTGCCTCCTTTTATTCAATTCAATTCAGTTTATTTCTATAGCGCCAATTCACAACACAAGTCATCTCAAGGCACTTTACAGTTCAACCAGATCATACAGTCAAATTGATTCAAAGTTTTCTAAGGAAAACCAGTTGATTGCATCGACTAATTGACTCAAATACAGTTCCTCACACTAAGCATACTTGTAGCAACAGTGGGGAGGAAAAACCCCCTTTTAACAGGAAGAAACCTCCAGCAGAACCAGGGTCAGTGTGAGCGACCATCTGCCGAGGCCGACTGGGGTTCAAGGAGACAGAAGCAGAGATACAAAAAGCAGTGGCTCCATCCAGGAAACACCAGCCAGGCAGACGAGCACCGAGCCGGCTCCCATTTATTGTCCCATAACTTTCACCAGCTATCTCCTGTCAGCCTAAGAAAAGCTTACCCATAGCATGATGCTGCCATCACCTTGTATTAACATGGGGATGGTGTTTTTAGAGTGATATGAAGGGTTAGTTTTACCACTTCCCATACTGTTTTAGATATAGGTCCAAAACATTCTATATTGGTCTAAAGGAGTTTTGGAAAATTGCAAACTGGATCTCGAATGTCTTTCTTTCAGCCATGTCTTTCTTTCTATTACTTTTTAGGACTGCCAGACTTTCCAGAGTTATTAGAGGACTCTTTAATGCATCAATAGATCATATTTACAAATCAGGGGACTTCTCAAGGAAAATGTTTACTCTGAGTTTAAGGATTAAAAAGGGGCTTTAAGAAATACATTTTTACTAGCAGAAACTCAAAACAAATAATTTACCTCTAAATCACTATTACTACTCGTACTACTTGTGCTATTTAAAGTTGTGGTTTTCAGATGATTAAGTTGAGGCTTTATTACAGCTTTTTCAAGGCAACACTCTGATCAACACAAGCACTATTTTCCTTGATTCTTAACATTGATTTACAAAGTAGACTCTTTCTAATTACTTCTGCTTAATTTATCCACAGAGCCTTGTTTTTCCTCCTACCCTTTTAACCCTTATTTCCCTTTCAACAAGACAAGAACAGGTTCTTGGCACATCCATGGTATTTCTAGAGTATCTGTAATGGTTCTGTCAGAGATACTTGATCAATATTCTTCAAAGGTCAGGGTCAGATCTGGCCATAGTGATGACTCATTGCTAGTACCAATGTCAAGCATATAGTTTAGGTCTGTATCTTGATGGGACTAATCTCATCATATATACTGAGGTAATAAGGATATCTAGCAGATTTAATTATCTCTCTATTAATCAGGTTGGAAGACTACCAGAGTGCTGGGAAGTGAGTATGTAGCCCGACCATAGAGCAGGTACAAGCATCTGGGTGTTTAATCATTTAAGGCTATCTAGTGGCCTCAGATATATAATAGATTAAATTGTAGGAATCAGTTGGACACAAAGCAGCATCTAAGGGGTAAGGAATCAATTCAATAGGCTGATCCAAAACACAGGGGGGCATTAATACTAAAACAGCATCAGGATACTTCCTGGGAAGGTTTTTAATCACACAAACAGTGTACTAGCGGTACACTGACTGCAAAAAAACAAAAAACATGTTTGATAGGAAGTATGTGTTTGCTGATGACCAGTGCATTCAGCGGCCGTCAGGTAGTTAGCCTTTTAAATCTTGTAAAACCTGAAAGGATGTGAGGGATTTACTTTATCGCTCATAGCAATAAAAATTAGAGTGTGGGATGGGTTTGGTTTATTTATTTCTTTTTTAACTGACATTAGGGCCACAATATTAAAAAGTCTTGCAATGGTGATAGTTCTGGTAAATAAGTGATGAGGATACCAGCTGCTGTTTTCCCTCTTCTTGATCTGTGACTGTTGGTATTTTCAGGTGTTATTTGTGGCTTCTGTGAGCTTCTAGTCCCATGAGACTTTCCAGCTGGCTAAAAATTACATCAACATGTAAAATGGAAGTATGTTAGCCAACACTTGCTGCTGTTCAAATACTCCTTTATGGCGGCTGCATGCTGATACTCAATGCAACACTCTCCCAAGACGCCCAAGAAAAACTTGGTTTGACAAGACTGTTATGTAAAGGAGGACAATTGGTGCTCATACTTATATCTTCTTCTAGAAACTGGGCAGTGTTTTACGGCCAAACAACACATCATGATGGAAGTAAATAAACAGCAAGGGAAAAAAATGCAGCCCTGACTCAGGTCATTGATGATTTAATGGCCAAAGACTTCAGAGAAACCAGTGAGAAAGCCAAATCACGGTATGCATTTAACTTTATCAAAGCCCATGGAGGAAATATGGACATATGTTCAGATTCTACCCAGTTAAAAGAGCGTGTAAGTCAGGGGTGTTAAACTGGTTCCAGAAAGGGCCGTTTGGCTGCAGGTTTTCTTTCCAACCAAGCAATAGCACACCAGACTCCATTCATATCATCAAGGGGGTCCAATCTGAGCATGACTTGATGATATGAATGGAGTCTGGTGTGCTTTTGTTTGGTTCTGGAGAGAAAAACTGCAGCCACACGGCCCTTTCTGGAACCAGTTTGACACCTGTGGTGTAAGTGATGCTTAACAAACCGTCTCGCAGCCTGTGGAAACAATGCACAAATTACAAGCAACAATCACAGAGATGAAGGATCGCACATGTAGAGGCAATCTACTTATATTTAACCTAAAAGAAGGTGTTGAAGGTGAAAATGCTCTGGATTACCTGAAATGACTCCTTCCGAAATGGTTCCTTCCCCCTTGATTACACCTGCCCTCAGTTGATGATACACTATATTGCCAAAAGTATTTGCTCACCCATCCAAATTATTGGAATCAGGTGTTCCAATCACTTCCATGGCCACAGGTGTATAAATTCAAGCACCTAGGCATGCAGACTGTTTTTACAAACATTTGTGAAAGAATGGGTCGCTCTCAGGAGCTCAGTGAATTCCAGCGTGGAACTGTGATAGGATGCCACCTGTGCAACAAATCCAGTCGTGAAATTTCCTCGCTCCTAAATATTCCACAGTCAACTGTCAGCTGTATTATAAGAAAATGGAAGTGTTTGGGAACGACAGCAACTCAGCCACGAAGTGGTAGGCCACGTAAACTGACGGAGCGGGGTCAGCGGATGCTGACGCGCATAGTGCGAAGAGGTCGCCAACTTTCTGCAGAGTCAATCACTACAGACCTCCAAACTTCATGTGGCCTTCAGATTAGCTCAAGAACAGTGCGCAGAGAGCTTCATGGAATGGGTTTCCATGGTCGAGCAGCTGCATCCAAGCCATACATCACCAAGTGCAATGCAAAGCGTCGGATGCGGTGGTGTAAAGCACGCCGCCACTGGACTCTAGAGCAGTGGAGACGCGTTCTCTGGAGTGACGAATCGCGCTTCTCCATCTGGCAATCTGATGGACGGGTCTGGGTTTGGCGGTTGCCAGGAGAACGGTACTTGTCTGACTGCATTGTGCCAAGTGTAAAGTTTGGTGGAGGGGGGATTATGGTGTGGGGTTGTTTTTCAGGAGCTGGGCTTGGCCCCTTAGTTCCAGTGAAAGGAACTCTGAATGCTTCAGCATCCCAAGACATTTTGGACAATTCCATGCTCCCAACTTTGTGGGAACAGTTTGGAGCTGGCCCCTTCCTCTTCCAACATGACTGTGCACCAGTGCACAAAGCAAGGTCCATAAAGACATGGATGACAGAGTCTGGTGTGGATGAACTTGACTGGCCTGCACAGAGTCCTGACCTCAACCCGATAGAACACCTTTGGGATGAATTAGAGCGGAGACTGAGAGCCAGGCCTTCTCGTCCAACATCAGTGTGCAACCTCACAAATGCGCTTCTGGAAGAATGGTCAAAAATTCCCATAAACACACTCCTAAACCTTGTGGACAGCCTTCCCAGAAGAGTTGAAGCTGTTCTAGCTGCAAAGGGTGGACCGACGTCATATTGAACCCTATGGATTAGGAACGGGATGTCACTTAAGCTCATATGTGAGTCAAGGCAGGTGAGCAAATACTTTTGGCAATATAGTGTATGTCACCGGCTTGGATGTCTGCTCGAGTGATGCACCGGGGTTAAGCCTCGTAAACCCGACCGTCACATGCCTCTGGTACATCGACAGCGATACTGTAGAATCCTCAAAACATCTAAGAAGTGGCCAGAAGTGGCCAATATCCCACTTCAAGTTTCTGCAGACTACAGGGTGATGCATTAAGCAAAAATAAAGTTCACAAAAATTAAACGATGATAATTGATTTGAAGATGCAAGAAAGGCTGAACCCAATAAATTGTTCAAATTACAACATCACTTTGTCAGTTTCTCCAGGTTTAAATAACTATTGCAATTGATGGAGTCATGGAGTGAGTCAAATGTTTAAAAATATTGGGGTCTTGTATAAAGTTAGGGACCTCCAAAATTTTGGCTTAGTGTATATGTTGTACAATTCCCTAATACTTTCATATTTTGCAAACTGCACAGAAGTCCAGGGTAATACATATCCATAAATCCTTTTTTTCTGTTACAGAAAAAAAATGAAGTATTATTAATAAGAACTAATAACGTTATGTCTGGACTGTTACTGTTAAAAGATTTAGTTGATTTAAAGATTTTGATAATCATGTGAAAAGCCGGGCAGAAAATGTTACCTATACAAAATCTATTTACTTTTTTATCTGAAGAAGGTGGCCATGAGGGTGATTTTTCCTTTAAAATTGCTTTTGCACGCACATTAAAACAAATATGTCCGTCTATGGAGTAAAGCTCCGACACCCTGGATTGTGTGCGACAGTTTGTAAATTTAACAAATTTTATATGTTAAATATTGAAATGTTATAACAGAACAAATATGTCAAATAAATTTACAGATATATAAGACAGGATATAATTGGATATGGTATGTTTAGGGATTGTTTGTATTGCTTTAGGCTCCTTTTTTTAACTTAATTGGATTAAGAAATGCAATTTGATGTCACTTTTTTGACAACCGTCTCAGTACAACCTGCCATCTTGCAGATAGCCTCTAATTTCCTCCATTACGCCCACTTTTTGCAGTTTTCTAAGACACCTCTCTCACTAATCTGACCCTAACCTCTCAACTGTCTTCTGTGCCATAATTGCCACTGTGTCTCATCAATCTCTAGCTGCTGACCTGAAAGAGGTCAACAACATAGACTTTAAATGGACAGTACTTCCTACTGTCTATTTAAAGTCTGTATCATCCCTCTTACTGACTGATGATTTTATTCTTAGCTTATTTTGTTTTTCCTTGGTTTTATTACCATCTTGTATTGATAATTCCCCAGTTAAGAAGCCAAGCAAACACTAATATGTAAATGTTGGCTTATGAGAGTGTTTCATTTTATAATCGCTAAGCTGCTAAAGTCATCATATAGATTTAGACACACAAGCTATAAATGAGGACAATATTTTCCATCAGAGGAAAATTTGTCAGCGCAAGTTTGAGATCAATAAAAATGTATAAGTTAAAAATATAATAGCTTTAGTTGAAATTAATGTAAGTTATTTATTATTCATAAATCCAAAAGTGCAACTAAATTCCTGCAATTATTTGTGTCTTCATAGTGAGAAGTCATTTTCTTTATAAATAGGAAACTGAGGAAAAGAACTGCTGGTCCTTTGTGCTAGATGATGATAAATATTAAATAGGTATAAGAATGAAATACTTCCTTCCTATCATTAAAATGTGTTTAAGCTTACACAAAAAGGGAAAAAATATTTAAGATGATGATTATTTATTAATGGTAAGAAGCTATTCAACAAAAGGTGGCTCCCTGTGGAATAATAATGGCTCATAAACTTGATAACGGATTGTGCCAATATTGGCAGCAACAATAATGAGTCTATATTAAATCTACTCATAAATATTACGGGATCTTCTGCCTCTTTTCTTTGCAGAATTGTTTTACTTCAACCTTTGTAGATGTTTTTCTGGTATTAACCTCATGTTAGAGTCAATGCCATAATATCTTAAAAGAATTAAAGTTCAGACAATGACTTGTTCACTTCAGAATCTTCTCTTGTTTTGAACAATTCAGAGCAGGACGTCAGGTCATTGTTCTGCTCCGTAGCCATGCACTTTAGTGCTGAAGATAAACAAATAGCTTGATATTTTCCTTCAGGATTTTCTGTATGGATGCTCAATTCAACCACAGCAGGTTTTTATGCTCCTTATCTGAATGACTCACTGTAACATCTGACAGTCAGCATGATGCACATTTTCTGAAATGCTACAATAGTTTTAATCCAGATATGACAAAACATCTTATGTTTTCTGCCCTGTTAATCAATATTTTTTTTGATAAGTCTATTTATTTTAGGACAGTTATCATGTTGGACTTGAACTTTTTCAAGTGATGACGCCAATTTTTTGAATCATTAACACAGATTTTAACTGCTCCTTATGTATCTTTTTCCATTTGGAAAAAAATTATTACAAGACGTTAGTTATGGAACAATAACCATTTCTGGCAATATAGCGTCAAATAGCCTCAATTTTATTTCTTTAGTGTATTTCTTCCGGAGGTAATGCATTATATTAAGCTCTCAAAGGATATTTTAGCTTATTTTGTTTGTAGAAAAATTCTGTTAACTTCAGTACTTGATTTTAATTAGCAGTAGTTAGGCAGAAGTTGCCAGTTTTTACTGATATAAAGAAAAGTAAAATTATGTTATCCCCTTGGCAAAAGTAGTCTTTTCTATTGACCTGGGAATAGCATTGGAGTTTACTTAATAAAAAAAAATATTTAGAATATTAACTGGCTCAAAATAGACAAACTTTATTCCCATTTATTGCTACACAATGAGAAACACAGAAAATGGGTATTTTCACACTTTTGTAAATATCAAGCTAACTGTGTACAGTCAAGTTTACAATTTGGAGTGAGATGGTGCCAGATCAGAAAATTACATTTTCCATGAGCATCTCTGATCTATATTTAGCATGTCAAATTTGGAAAAAAATAAACAAATACAATTTTAAATAAATAATTCAAACTATGAATAAATCATCCAACTGCATAGATTGAAGTTTCACTTCACATTGGTCACTACCTATTTTAGCACTGCTTTAAGTTCTGAAAAGAACAACAAATTAAAAATGCATGTATGGAAGTAATAAACTGTGGCTAAAGGAGAGCACCTAGTATCAAACTAGAATAATGAGCATTTCTTGCAATTCAGCTTGTTTTGCTGATTTGATTAAAGAGGGTTATGGTTTTAGTTTAGACACTAAATTCGTGTTCATAAAGTTTTAACCACACGTTTAAAAACACTACATATAAATCGTACAGTACTGTAATGTACTGTATGTATAATTTACATGATAGATAGATCGATCATGGGACAAATCAAAGTGAAAAATGCAAAGTATGAGGAAGATGCCTGTGCAAATTCTGTCATGGCGGGGTTCGGTTGCTTTGATTTAATCCTGCTTTGTGTTAGGAAAATATTTGTGAATCTAACAAGTCTGGTTCATCCTTAGGTGAATGCAATTAACAGATGACAAAACATGTCAATCAACTTTGTTAACTATGTATATAACCTCAGAGTGTAAAGGACCCGGAAGAGATGATTGGTGAGAGAGTCGTTAATGCACTCAGGGACAAACCTTGAGTTCCGGAGTCCAAAGTGTCCAAGGAAAACAGAACTATAATGTCTGGCCATGATAAGCATTTCTACTTTTGGACGAAAAAGGAAAACTTCTGAGTACATGGCATAAGGACTGTAGTTTAGGGCTGTTTTGCTGCAGGAAGCCCTGGTGCACTTTAATAATGAAATGATGCACTGAGGAAAGAAAGTATTATGGAAAATTAAAGCTTGGGCATAAATGGCTCCGCCAAATGAGCAAAAGTGCTATATGGTGCAACAAAATCAACATTTTAAAGAGATTATTAGAAAGATACTATCTCAATTCTGTACAGTAGTTATGGAAAGAGCAAAAAAGATTTGGCCCAACAGGGCAGCATGTAACCCTGAATTAGTTACATGTTCTGTCTGAGCAATGAGCTAAAAAAAAACTTGTGGAAGGATTCCAAAAATAATTTTACCCACACAGTTCAAAAAATACCAAAATACCAAGAAAATTCATCTACTTATGAATTTAAACTTTAATACATTTAAATTAAATTCAGTTAATATGAATGTTATTTATCTTCACTGCCCTTAGACAGAAAAACTCAATTAACATGTATCATTGCGCTCAAAGATAATGGGTTTTTACAATCAAGTTACATTGGTTTTAGATTCTTATTTTTCATTTTTTAGATCAAATAGTAAAATTTGTTTTAATTTGTTTCCCAAGAATGTCTCAAAAGCCAGAATAATTAAAATTAAAATGCTAAGGTTGACGCACTCAGAGTTCTTTTATGCCATCTCCTCCTGCGAGCCAAAGTGCACGTGTTTGAGCCTATATTTGTGTAGGTGGGAACAGCGCGGGGTGTTGTTTGCGTCACTGCAGGAAAACAAACTTTGTTATGACTCAGAGATTGAGCTAAGAAATTCTCCAACCTTATTCCACATACACACATTTTCTACCCCGTCTTTACACACGCTCTTTTTGCCGGCCTTGCCTGAACGAATTAGAGAACTGGTCCCCTGAGATCCTCTAAAGTGAGCAGAAGAAATGAGGTTAAAACCAATACTTAATGCTCCCCCTATGCTGACCTAGAAATGGAACATTACCTGCAAAAGCCACAGTTTGGTTATTTGTTAGGTTTAAACACCAAACATTTTATGCAGTAACCTGTACAAAGGAAGACACAGAGAATTTTAGTATGATTTACTTGCAAGGAGAGTGATCAGAGACTGTTCAGTTACAATTCTCCAAACCACTCTGAAAAAGTCTCCGCTCTACCAAGCTTTTTATTAAGGAAACGCCCTGGCTACAATGTGGTTCCGACTGCTAAGGGGAGGGGGAAGGGTGAAGCCAGTCGGAACCAGAAGTCTGCATAACATCATACAGTATCATGAGATAAGAGCTTTCACTCCTTTCTCCGGTGTTAGTGAGTGCATTTCCCCGTGTTTTCTCCTTGCTGACCTTGAGCAGCCAGCACTCCATCTGCACACACTAATAACAAGCATTAGAAAGACAGCAAGTGAAACATTTCAACACTTTGTGTAATACAAGTATACAGGAATATGCAAATGTATAAATTTGAATGTATAAGTATAATATGATTAAAGTAGAATAACTTGTACAATTAATCCAACATTATTTTGATTCCAGCTGTGATAAACACACTGCAGTAAGACGATGCATGTCTCAGCGTTTTAACTGGAAATATGTGGTGTTTCTTTGTTTGTGGAATAACTGAGGTATTGGCTTTATATTTCACAGAAATCACATGAAATAAAATAGTTAGAATTTTATTTGGATAATATTAAACCCTCCACCGAGGCCTCAGACAGGACTGGCTGTGTTTTTTTTCTTCACCATGCAGCTGGTCCCCATTAATGGATACCTTTTAGCTTCCTGATGCTCCATTTGAAAGCCAGAAATAGAGGATGATGTCACCAGCTCTTGGCACCAACTAAGGATCTTGTTCGAGGACTCCTAAGAGATCCAATCTCATGATAAGCTTGTTTTGCTGCTTTACCGCTCCCACTTACAGCTTGCTTTAATATGCTGAGTGGTAATTCCAAAAAAAAAACATCTGTCACATTACACATCTGTGAGCAGCATCATTAAAATCATTTTCCCATTGCTACTAATGACCTCTCTTTCTCTCTCTCTCACTCCCTTTGATAAGCTGAACTCGTCCAGCTTTTTTGTTAATTTTTTGTGGCTCTTACAAGATACAGTATCAAGATTTAATTTCCAAAATAATACCTTCTTAAAGATATACAAGAGTTGCGAAGGTTTATAATTTTTGGGCTTTCTACAGTCATGAGATTTTGTGCTTTAGTCTGGCATTGGTGTAAAATTAGTAAGAGTTTTCTAACACTTGAAAGGTGTAATACGGATTTTGATATTTTTACTTAAATTTATGAAAAATAATAATTTGTCAACTTAAGTGGGGGTTTGTAGAGGACCCAAATGCAGAGCCGGAAGCTGAGGTGGTTGCTTGCAGATGTAATAATGAGAGTGGGGGCAACAGAAGCACATATCCAGAAATAACTAACCAAAGAACACAGGAACCAGACCATACGGGAACACATAGATTAAGCAGGGATTTAAGAGAATTGAGCAAATAGTAACTGCAGAGGATGAGTATATAAAGTATATGGAGACAGAACAATGAATGGAGTAATCAGCTAATTAGGAGCAGGTCTATACAGAAGAAGCTGGAAGAGATCAGGGAAAAGGAAGGGAGCACTAGGGGGCAAAAAAGAGTAACCAGTAAAATACAATAGGGCTGGAAAAAACTGATATGACACAAAAGGGAAAGTAAACTGACTAAGAAACACAGAATGACCAAAACCCATGCAAAACTAAAAACCACAAAATGAAAATCTGAACAGATATGACACTATTATTTTATTTGGTGGTGTGGTTCTAAATATTCCTTTAGATCAGGAGATTTTTTTTTGCAATTATATGCTGTTGTAATTTTTTGACTACTAATGTTTTGAGATTCTGAACACCTATGTATTACATTTATAACAATGTCCATTCAAAATGTAAGATTTTACAAAAATATTGTGCTCATTTATAGCTTGTGTGTCTAAATCTATATGATGACTTTAGCAGCTTACGGATTATAAAAGGAAACACTCTCATAAGCCAACATTTACATATTAGTGTTTGCTTAGCTTCCTAACTGGGGAATTACCAATACAAGACGGTAATAAAACCAAGGAAAAACAAAATAAGCTAAGAATAAAATCATTCAACTGAAAGTCATAAATCCATCCATTCATTTTCCATCACGTTTTATCCCAACTGGGGTTGCGATGGATGCTGGTGCCTATCTCCAGCTGTCAATGGACAAAGGGCGGGGTCTTCACACACACACTCTCACCTAAGGAGAATTTAGAGAAGCCAACTCTTGACTAAACAAGTGAAACTCAATTAAATTAAGCTCGTGTCCTC
This sequence comes from Cyprinodon tularosa, assembly GCF_016077235.1. Lineage (NCBI taxonomy): Eukaryota > Metazoa > Chordata > Actinopteri > Cyprinodontiformes > Cyprinodontidae > Cyprinodon > Cyprinodon tularosa. The sequence goes on along the minus strand of NW_024038531.1, from coordinate 3,940,485 downwards.
AGAAAGATAAATTAAAATGGTGGAAAACCATAATCAATAGAATAATGAAGCAATAAAATGTCATGGTTCATCAGTCTTCTCAGTTTCTCCGGTAGACTCTGAGGAATTTTAAAGAAAGTCAGTTTTGCAACAATCTAGTTTTGCAAAACACTTGACTTAAGCAGGCTGAAGGGTGTGGTTCCTTAACCGTGTGTGTTTTTAGAAGTATTTTGCAGACAGGGTTTTGAAGCACAGCAAAACTGCCTGTTTGTTAACCAATTGTTAACGTTAATGTAAAGTCGGACACATGATTCAGGTGTGTGGGTACAGAGACACATTGACTACCTTCACACTGCAGGTGGTAATGCCTTATTCCAATTTTTTCTCTGAAATCAGATCTTTTGGTGAGGTCGTTTATTGTGTCCTTTCTGGTGCTCCCTTTTCAGGGCAAACCAAGGTACCTTTGACAGTGTACCACAGACTTCTGTCATACTGTGTCAAAGGTACCTGTGTGAATAATTATTGGGAGCCAGGATACTGACGTGGAAGTCTGGGAAAAAAACGGCATGACTGCTCAGACCAGGAATGGACAGCTCAGGTCCTTTGTGGCCAATATCCTGCAACTTTTAGATGTGTCCCATCTCTAACACACCTGAATAAATTGGCTACATTACGTTCTATGTTTGCAGTCAGGTTCTCCCATTAATCATTTGATTAATTGTTTCAGGTGTGTTTGAGGATTTAAGTCACCAAACCTTGGCTCAGACTGCCAATGCTTTTGGAAACATACAAGTGGCTCTAATCAGATGCCTTTTATGGTAAAAATAAATAAATTGGGCTCATCAGTTTGTTGTAACAACTTAGATATGATCCGTTTGCCTGCTTTGTGAATATAGACTTCTAAAAGGTGCAGGAAACCAGACCCTGAGGCCTGGAAAACGTTTGCTTCAGAAGACTAAAAATCACACACAATAATAAATGCTTGTAATGTGACTTAGGGAGGTCTTCCAAACCCACTTCAGGCTGCCAGTTCTCTAACTTTTTTTTTCTTACAGGTAATTGCCAGTGTAGCTGCTTTATGCATTAGATTATGCAGTTGTTCTGGCTAGATAAAAAAAATTGCTTCTTATACACATTATTCCTCTCATATACCTGCAAATACAAGCCACTTCCAGACTTTCCGCAAATGGAATCACAAATGGGTACAGGACTATCCTGCAGACATGTGAAATAATGAAGCATTTAACCAGCAGTACTTTCTATTGAGTACCAGATTGCAGATTTTTACATGGATCTGATCCCTTTAGTCTTTTTATATCTCTATTCTTTCATTGGCTTTCTGGGTGTTCATCGTTTTTCTGGCAGACATGGCAGCAGTTTAACTCTAACCTACAGAGAGCCCACATCCAGCCCACTGACATGACTCAGCTCCCCTGCTAGGCCATATGTCTGCCTTTGCCATTAGTGTGCATCACAGTATGGTGAATTATAGTGTAAGTTTTTATCAAATGTCCTGTGCTGTCTTAAAGAAACATCTCTTATGGCTGTGTGCTTCAATACAGAATATGAATAGGAGGTTTTTATTCAGAAACCTGCCATTCATCAGTGACAACAACATTGAAACGTGCTAAATGTTATTTTAGGTTTGGAGGAAATGGAATGCAATGAATGATTTCCTCAAGGAGCAGAGGTATCATTTTCACTCTTGACAGCCATTTTATCCTGTGTAACATTTTACATTTTGAGTTGATCTCTTCTTGAAGTGCCTCGGTGTTCTGACTCCGTGTCACTGTCACTGAAATTGCTGAGGTCTTTCATTCCCAACAGGATGCAGCAAGGTTACATTAAGGAATAAAGGAATCCTGTTAAGAGAAGTTAAAGACCTGTAAAAGTTGCAAGTGACACAATAGTGCAGTGAAAGGCTTGTAGCCCATGCTGTGGGAGGATTTTGTCTCTTCTGGGATGTGGATTTAATGACATTCGGACTGGTTGTTCAATGACTGTGGGACTGGGACGTTTGCTGGTGGTGCTGCAGTGTCATAGATGTTGTTTGTCAAATCAAAATCAAATCAAATTTATTTGTATAGCCCTTTACAATAGTCAAATGGTACCCAAAGTGCTTTACAACAAAGCCATAAAACAATACATAACGCATATGAAACATACAGCTACAATTAAAAGTGCTTTAGTGGTGCAGTGCTGCAGGACATTAAAAGCATTCCAGAGGTGCATAGAAAGGAGCACACAGAAATATGACATCTAAGAGACAGTATTATCCTAGTCAGAATTAAAAGCTAATTTAAAAAAGTGGGTTTTAAGCTTTTAAAAAAAAAAAAAGGCTGAGATCAGTAATGGTGCGGATGTCAGGGGGTAGTTCGCTCCACAGTCTGGGAGCAGCGACTGCAAAAGAACGATCGCCCCACTGTTTGAGTCTTGACCTAGGGACCTCTAACAAAAGCTGACTGGAGGAGCGTAAAGCTCTGCCACAATTGCGAAAAGTTAAAACTCAGACAAGTAAGACTGGGCCAAGCCACGGATGGCGTTAAAAACAAACAGCAGAAGTTTAAAATCAAATCTAAAACGGACTGGAAGCCAGTGGAGTGACGACAGCACAGGAGTAATGTGTTCAGGTATGGACGTGTTTGTTAAAAATCGGGCGGCAGCGTTCTGCACAAGTTGGAGACGAGAAATTGTTGACTGACTGAGGCCAACGTAAAGGGCATTGCAGTAGTCCAGTCTTGAACTAATGAAAGCATGGATTGCCTTCTCAAGATCCTGCCGACTGAGGAAGGACTTGACTTTGGCCAAAAGACGGAGCTGAAAAAAGCTTGAGCTGACAACAGAGCTAATCTGTTTGTCAAATTTGAGCCCATTTGTGGTGGAGACTGTTGGCCCTGTCTGCACAGAGACTGCTTGGTGGATGAAATAGCAGTGTCGTGGTTACGGGACTCTGCTCTCTGCTCAGTTGCATGCACATGTGGAGTTCAGGGATCACGCTGTGTGGATGCCTTTCCATCAGTTTCTCTGGGGTGGAGCTGTCTTGCAGAGGTGTGTCCCTGGTAGGAGGATACTCTTAGCAGTTGTATTTAGGGGTCAAACTCTGTGTACTTTGAAGGAATATTTTAAAGTATTTAATGGATAGAAATGTCTATTTTGAAATTGTGTTGTTTTGTTTAATTTGGATTAAGTCTTATCGTAGTAGCCATTCAAAAAATGTCCACTTTCCTTGATGGATCCTTGGTTTGTCCCCTTCAATTCCTCTTTTAAACATCAATCTTCGTACTAAAGTACTCTTTTTGTCATGATTTGTGGACATTAAGATCTAAAGAGAAGCGCCATCTCATGGTCAGACCCTGTAATTCAGTGAAAGGGTGGATTTAGAGTTAAAAAATATGCACACCCATGAGGAGGAGGAGTTCGCTCCAGTGGCTGGAAGTTGGATGTGAGTCTGCTTCCATTCGGCTGGTGTTTGACTGGGAAGGGCCATTTTGAATGGCTGCAATTGTATGTACATTACCTGGCTATTATCAGCAACATTAGCCTCATTTTAAGTTTCCATGTAAACTTCTATCTGAGCTTAGAGTAGCTTTATTTTAAAAGTGACACATTTAGTTTAGAAACCCATTAATTGTCCTTTTATCATCATCTTTATTTCCTATGTTATTAGGGTTCCATGTTTCAGACATGTTTCAGGCGACTGTGCTTTATTTGGACTGAGTCAGCCGGTTGTCCCGGTTAAAATCATTATGTAGCCAATATTTGGGTCGTGATGATCATAGCCTAGCTTCTTTCAGAGACAGGGCAACACCGCCCACCGCCCAAACAGCTGCTCGTTTGATTCCCCACGCTGCTTTTCATCTGGTAGAAAAACACTGAACACTATTCTGCCTGAAGTTCCAATTTGATCACTGCTTTTTCATGTATATCCTCAGATTTAAAATAACAGGCAGATAACATCCAACCAAAACACCTTTTAACCCACTTATTTCTTGTAAGGGTTTATCAAATATGTGTATCTAATTACAAACATTCTGAAAAATTACAATTACATGTAGTCCTTTAAACAGCTGTGTCTTCAAACAATTTGTGGTGTTTTTGTCCATACTGTATTACAGCGAAAGCAATGATAGTCCTGCTGTTCAGGAGAAACTGGAACTGCTTATAAAACACAGTAACTGAATTACTCAGTATTAATTCATCCATAGTAAAAGGTTTCCATTGTTTCAAACAAAGAAGCATTTGACTGAGGCCATCAGGTTTCTGTTTGACTGAAAGAACATTTTTATACTTGTGTAGCATGTGAGAATCACAGGTCCCATGCTTCATGGATGCTTTCAAATGACTGCAGGGAATTTGAAATGTGATTTTTACAGAACCTTTTCTTTGGAGGTTTTATGTTTCTGGGTGCATAATAATTCTCTCCTCTCAATATGCACACAGAATTGAGATAAGCAGCAGCTCATTTTAATCTGCACGCCTTTTAACTCTGCCTTCCTACGGAAATGTCTAATGCAACTAATTACCAACTTGATTGGGCAGTCTGAAGCAATCTTTCTCCATCTCTGACAGCATTACTGATGTGAAATGTAGATTGGTGTATGCATGATCTGCTTTCCCATGCAGGATGTTGTCTCTTTATAGGATATGTACACATATTTTTGTTTTTTTGTTGTTATTTTTATTTCCTGAAAAATTGCCACAGTTGCAGTTCAAATTCTTCTGATATAAATGCTGTATTTCAAATAAAGCTTCACAGCATTCAATATAAAAACTCTTCTGAATTATACAGTTTCACAGCAACTTGTGTTAGGTTTTCATCAGATACAGTCGATCACTTTTACTTTTTATAATCTTCTTCCTCTGACTCTCCTTAGAAAAATAAATGCTGTTTATTTTTTATTTTTTTTGTGAAGATTGTCATCATGAATGCCTACATAGGCTGTGGTCATTTATTTCACATAAAAAGCACAAGCTTGCCATCTAATTGTGTATTTGAAAGGTTATCATAGAGTCGTTGTTTACCTTTTCTTACAGAATAAAATGAAAAAGGCACAAGTGCCTGAGTGTTTGCATATTCAATTGAAAATGATAAGGTGTTATGGCACCAGTAATACACAGTGCTGACCAGTAGTTAGCATATGCTAATCATCATGAAAAAAAACCCAAATTCATTTCAGTTACTTAAAATTTTGGCACTTATATTTTGGTTTGTCTCAGATTTTCTCTCATTTACATTATTTACATACATTGATCATCTGTCCGAACGGTCAGTTAACTGAGTTTGCAATAAAGTCCGCTATATAGTCCCCGCTCTATATAGTGATTGAGGGGTTTAGGGGTTAGAGTGGACGTTTGGGCACAGCAACTTTTAAACAGAGCGTGCACAAGGAGAAAGGCGACTGGTGCATGCTCTTGCACGTGCATTTTTGTTCAAAAGGTTTTTTTTTTTTTTTTATTGATAAAATCCTCCACAATACATTTAATATGTCAATAAGCCAACATTTTTATCAGGGTTTTTCAAATTCTGGCAAGTGATCAAAAAACAAAAACAGTATGTGCTCTCTTTGCAGCCTCCTAAGGGGGATTTATCCAAATATTATAGGGGGGGTGTATGTTTGTATTTGTGCCAGTATGTACTATTATAGGCTCTCATAAGCTGGAAAAAGGCCCAATAATTTCTTAAAAAGCAAAAACAACTCACATTCTTAAAATTTGTGTATTTATTCTCAACAATTGAACTGTTATCAAACATCTGCAATAACAAAACAGAACAGATTGGTTAGAATGCAACTTTAAAAGTCCCAAATTAATACAACCTTCAGGTAAATCCTTTTATAGAATTGTGTGTTGATGAAGCAATACTATTTCAATACTGTTCCTGATGTTGTGGAGAGAGATTTGAATAAGAGGTCTATGGTAGCATGGAAACAGTTTCTTTTAAGCAAAAGGGAATGAATTTGGCAGCTACAGACATGATGCCTATGAACTGGAGGCCCTGTGTGACAAATGTGCTGCAAATGATTCAGAGGTCATACTTTTATTACTCGCCACTCAGCCAAGCATGGATGTAATTCATGCTTTGACCTCCTTGTATTGCTGGTTGTGTCCCACAACAATACTTGGCAGTGTTCATTTATAGAAAGCAGCAAGCTCTAATGTGTCCATCTAACCCTGAAATAAGCCGTTTTGAACACATTCATAAGAGATTGTAGTTAAAGTAATTACTATTGTGGACCATGATATCAACAACCCTGTTAAAGAGGAGTAAAAAGGAAAAGAAAAAAAAAATGAATTGATTGCAGTAACAGAATTTGTGTCAGAAAAATCCAAAATTTATTTGGTAAATTTGATCGGTTGACCGTTGCTTTTTGCATATTGTCTCTAAGTCCGCCTGAATCAAGTGTCCTTTTGATAAACCATTTCTTGGCAGGTTAATATTTAATCTTATGTTTATATTTGTGATGGTAGGGTCAAAACCTTTTGTTTGGCATTGCATAGACAAAATAAAGAGATCAAATCTTCCAAATGTATGTTTAACTATAATACTGTACTTTATCATTTGTGGGGTTCAGTTTTTAAAATTAAAAAATTAAAATCTAAAAAAGATATTTGTTAAATTGTAACTGTGATATGGATCTTGTATTTTTAGATCCATCTTGACATTTTCTCTCTAAACAAAATTTACATTTCATCCAGATCACATTGTTAAAGTTACTGCAGATTAACTGAAATCCTGTTTAGCAATAATCATTTTAAAGGACCAGAAAGGAAGCTTATTTTTCCTATTATTAAATTAAAATTGATTTAACAAAATTATCTTAACCCCTTTCTGATAAGTCAAGGTTTTAATTTCCTCTGACTACTTTATTTGAAAGCAAATTCATCATTTTATATCTTAATATTTAAGCTGTACATAACATTTTATACTCTTTTTTTATTGTTCTTTTTTTATTTTATGCTATAAAGGAGGGCAATATGCTTTATCTTAACTCTTAACTCCCTTCTTTCATGATTGGTAAAGCTGCAGTTTTTCTTCTACCTTAAAATACAGAAATTTCTTGTTGCATTGTGTATTATTAGGGTAGAGTGATGGAAAATGAAATGGTCTCTTTAACATGATGCAGAGCCCATTAAAACATTCAAATTAAAGTCACTTTTAGTTGGAAAAAAAAATGGAAAAGATCTGTATCCCGGCAACAAGATCCTTCTTGGTTAATTGACTTGTACTCATTCACTAAGTTGATGATCCAAGCAACTCTGATGATGTTTATTTTGGGCTAAGTGACATAAATGACACCTTCCTGTGCTAATGAAAGGCTCAAATAATAATTTACCTTCAATGTATCCCCAGAAATAATGCATGTAGCAATAATTAACATCTGCATTTTCTATTTTTAGAAGGTGTGCTTCCTGTGTCCACTTTGGGCTTAGGACATTTAAATGGGCGGAGCTACTGTAAAAATGTTGGTAAAATGCTTGAGATTGAAATATGTATGATGGCTGGAAAGGTGCTATCAGACTCAGATCTAAGAAAAGATTAAAAAAAACATGGCTAAGATAAAGATATACAGTAAATATGAAACACAACTTGAAAACTATAATATGACTCTTTAAAAAAGTCATATTTTTTATTGGATGCATAACTAAATTACAAAATAACCTAGCAAGAGTTGTATTATTAATGATGATAGTAATCATAATATTAATTATTGATTTCTTTTTAACTCCAATAAAATTTCTGTAAAGATAAGACCTGATAAATCAATGGACAGTTCAAAAGGGTTAAAAATCTAAATTGCGTTCACCTTTAGTGGACCTATAGGGTAGGACACAGAGGATGTGGATTTGAATAGAGGATCCTCACCTTGCAGAGACGAACAGCCATGTCGTATTGAGACGTCCTCAGCAGGGATGTCTCAATACGACAACACCACTTAGACTAACTTTGGCAGCAGTTTGATAAGAATCAAGTCTTCTCTGGGGTCTCTGCTAATCATTGCCCATATTTCCTGCTATTTCACCTTTCTTTTGACAACCTAAAATAGAAGGTAGAAACCAATCATTTAAAGTCGTGCAGGCAAGTAATGCGCTATTTGACAGACTGAGCTCTGCTATTTAACATGGTGACACAAAATGTTTAATTACATCTTTTTATTACGATCTTAGGGATCTTGGAGAACAAGTGGGAAATCTTACAAAAAATGACCTTTGTGCAGATTTTAGACAAAGAAAACAAGGGCTCATTTCCTAAAAACATTTGTGTTTGGATAACTGAGATATAGGTACATCTCTGTTAAAGTGTCCTTTATTAAATAAAATCTTTAATTGTAGCAATGTTGTTGTTACCAGCGCTGATTCCACAGATATGACAGAGATGCGGGTATATCTCTGCAGCAGTCCAACACACGTCTATATATATAAGTTCATATTCATGTCTATGACCCTGTCCAACCACAATGTTTTACATCATCCTGACAACATTCAGCCAATCATATTGTGTGATGTCACCAGCAGAACAGGTACCTGCATCAATTTTAAGAAGCCTTCAGCTTTAACATCAAAATACTGTTTTAACCCAAATATACAGTAGGAAAACCCTGATTATAAGATGACCCCGTCTTTCCAGGACCAGTTTTTAGGAACAAAACAAAAAGACCAAAAAATAAATAAATAAATATATAAATATATATATATATATATATATATATATATATATATATATATATATATATATATATATATATATATATATATACACCCCACATTTTTACATCATAGCTGTCCCTGTGAAATAATTTAAAGCCTGCAATAAAAAAGACAAACATTTTCTAACGTTTATTTGGGCAAAAACGTAGTCTAACCAGTAAAAGGCAAGCTAATTAGATAAAAAAAAAAAGGCAGTATTGCGTTGAAGGCTTTTTTTTTAAGCTTTGTAATAATAGGCTAACCTAGTTTTACATAGTTTTAAAATCAAAGGTCTTTGGTCAAAAAACGAATCAATCTCTTTCGAAAAAGGACAAGAAAATAGATATTTTTTGCATTTATAAATATCCTTCAATAAAAGCTCAGAGTGAAACTCCCACAGACTGCTCAAATGTTCCCCTTATTGTTCTGTCTTACAACATATTCCTAATATAATCCTGTATTTCTTGGACATAAGTTTTATCACCGAATTCTACCTAGCTGTGATTAAAGCTAAATAAATTAAAACTAAATAAAATAGTAAAAAAAAAAACAACCATCCCATGGTCTGCCTTAAACAAAAGTTCACATTGTGTCAGGTTGTACATCTTTTTCACTCTGTCTGACTTTTGTTGTTTCAGATCTGTCTAAAAATAGCTGCATCCTGCATGCAGACAGCTTTGAACTGACTTTGCTTTTTAAAGCTTGAAGTCTTCTTTGTTAGACATTCTCACAGATGTATTATTTCTGGAGGCGATTCTGAAAGATGTTCTTTTTTGGACGTTGTTTCATATTTTTCTTTTGCATTACACGTCAGCTCTTTGGGTTTGTTTCGAACAGCGTTTTCACACTCACTCTGTCCAGTAGAAACTTAAATCCTAGTGTAACATTGCAAAAGAAAAGGGAATTGTGTCATTTTAACCTTGATGTTAGCTGAATGTTGAGGTCAAGATCAATAAAGAAGTGTCATATAAATCAAATCTGGAGTAAATATATGGGGGAAGCTTAGAGTTGATTAAATGTTTGCACATTTAAAAACAAAATACAGCACTTTAAAGATATTTTTCATACAAAACTGACATTTATATTATATGAATCTTAATTGTTAGCAATTCTCTTCCCAGCTGCAATATATGGCAATAACATATATTAAAATATATTAAATTTTGAACACTTTATCGATGGTTATATAAACAAAATAAATGCCAAGAATGCATACAACGGTACAACTATGTTCATAAAAAATATTCGCTTAAAAAAACAAAACACAAAGCTACATAAAACCCAAATCTTCAGTCAGTGACAGGTGCTGTCATTCACTGTGATGTATATTTAATTATTGGAAAATTCATATTACTATACTGAATAAAATAATAGTGCATAATATATTAAAATTTAATTATTGTCCAACCCCATCATCATGTAGATTAGAGGTACATTACCCTTGTGTTGACTCATGAAGTCGATACCTGAACAGCTGACTCTGAAAAAATTACAGAACTTAGTAATTGACTGGTCTGAGAAATTCTCTGCTAGAATGTGTATTTGAAATAGTAGGAAAAAAAAGGAGAAATAAAATAATAAAGGATGTATGTTGTATACTTTTTAATGTAAATATATTGAAGAGACTGTTAAATCGCTTCCATATCATTTCATACTTTAAACTATATATTGAAAATGCACTTGGTTTTCAATATATATATTTTCTTTACATTTATATATATATCTGAACAATAATTATTTTCTGAACACATTATTGTCCAGATAAGAAAATGCTTTAACAAAGGGCTTGTGCATAATATATAGGTAATATATAGTTTTATCTAAATAAAGTGCAATTTCAGTTTAATTTTAACTTTATTTTCCTTTTCTCTGTATTAAATGTATTATACAAATAAAAGCTAGTAACTGTGAGTTCTTATAAAACTAAGTGGTGTAGGTGTCATCAAAGTCATATGGAGGCTGAACACATTCTCTGATTAAATATTGGTCTCTCTTTTACATGGAGATGAGTCATAGTAAAGGGATAATCAGTGTATCTAATCCACTTTGGCTTTTATCTCTGATGCCATGTTCAGCCCTGAAAGAAAAAAAAAAATACACTTTAGTGAATATATTGACAAAATAAGGTTATTGATGTCATTTAACTTCCCTAGAGTGGTAACTACATGGACATGTGATTATGTTGTGCAGTGGGATGGCCCAAAGATCTGATAGTGAGAATTTTAGTCACTTCACAGCAACTGATCTTGAGATCTTATAAAGACTATCCAACATTAGCATTTATTAAACCTGCAGGAAATCTTTTTCCTTATTAAAATAACATGCCTTTTTTATTAAACATAGACCCTCATGCCTTAAAATCTCTCTACACCTTTGCAAAATTTGATATGCATGGGTCCATGAATAAAAAAAAATGAAGACTGCCTCTGGCACAGTTTGCAAAGCTGCAGCTGCTCTCTCTGCTGTACAAAAGTATGCTTTATTCTTCCTCCCAATTCCATTGCAATCTTCTAAAAATATCTTAAAACGTCAAAGGGCACATTTAATTTCTTTTTCTACAATTTCGTATTTTAGGTGTTTGTCTTATGGTTCTAATCAAGTTTATAGCCTAGGGAGTAAAACATTTTATGATTTATAAAGTAATAATAGCAAGTATTCAGCTTCTGATCCTAAGGTCAAGCCATATATGACTGTTTGTTTGGTGATGTGAAGGAGATCAGAAGACACCATGATTTAGGAAAGAAATAAATAAAAAAAGCTGCTGACTCCCTTTTTAAGCTCACTTATATCTCTGTTCCTCATCCTTGTTTTTAGACCAACTAAAAGTTCTCATTCCAAATTAAATAACAGTATAAGATAAGATACAAAATAAATTTTGGCAATAATCTGACATAATCACAGCATATTCATGTAAAAAAAAATTATTATTTTTTATATGAAATCAATCTTAAGCGTATTTTCCCTATTTGTTCCAGAATACAGACAATAATAACCATAATAATCATAAAAGCACTATTTTGACTTGGATTTCACTATTTTAGTCTTTTGAAAACAGATGTCAATGTGCATCGCTTAATTTATCATAGTCTGACAATACAATACTTTTTTGATACTTTAACATGTTTGTATAAAAAAGGTCATATAACAATATACTGTAAAACAAAAATAACTAAAAACAAGAGACAGATACATGTTTTAAAGTGGTACAAATCTTAAAAGACTTTGATGTTAGATTAGCATTTATCAGCTGAAGGCGGGAAGCTTTTTGCAGCGGTCTAATGGTGTCCATGATGTGGAACCGTTTGTCCATGAATAGTTTTTGATGGCGCCTTTCTTCTGGAAAAGTTCTGAAACAGTTTGGACAGGTCAGCCATGTTTCTGCAGAGTGCTGAGGTGATAGGGTCATCTAAAAAAGAATGCTAGATTAAAAATATGTTCATGAATTTCTTATTTTATGTGAAAAACGTCAGCCAGAAAACAGTTGAGTTTATAAAGCTAAATGAAATTATATTTAGGAAATTAAAGTGCATTGAGGAATACCTGCTTGGTTTTACAAAGAGAAGCAGTTCTAAATATTTGAGCGCTTTAGTTGCAGTAATATCAAGGCTTATTTTCTCTTCTATTCCACCAACGTACAACTGTGCTTGAAAGTTAACATACATAAAGAAAATGATCAATTCACACTAGTAATTCAAATAACACAAAGCTGAAAAAATAATAACCAAAAATTTACTAAATTATATTTAAGTACAATAAAAAAGATTTAGAAATTTTGTCTTAAAAAATATTTTTCAAAAATAAACAAATTAAAGTACCTTTCTCATGAACAGTGAACCAACGTACACATCAACAGGTGCAAAAGGCAAAGTGTATCTAAAATTAAAAAAACTCACCCACCACGGGCGGTCTGCCTTTTTTCCCTCCAAGCTCAGGTTCTCTACCAGTGGCCTGGGAACTTGAGGGTTCTGCGCAGCATCTTTGCTTTTCCTCGAATTTAATTTTTCTGGACCAAGATGTCTGATGCATTTCTAGGGATCTGCTGTAACCACTCCTCACGTCTGGGGGTCACTGCCCCAGGTGTTTCAATGATCACAGGTACCACTGATGCCTTGGCCTTCCAGGTTTTCTCCAGCTCTTCTCTGAGCCCCTGGTATTTCTCCACTTTCTCATGTTTGTTTTTCCTGATGTTGCAGTCACTTAGTATTTGGCATATGTCAACCACAACGGCTTTCCTCTGATTTTTGTCCACCACCACAATGTCCGGTTGGTTTGCCATTACCATTTGGTCCCTAAGTATCTGGGAGTTCCACAGGATCTTGGCTCGGCCATTCTCTACCATCTTTGGGGATTTTCACACTTTGACCTTGGGGCTTCCAGTCATGGTATGCCCAGTATACCATGACTGGAAGCTCAGTATGCCCAGTCTGCACCTGGGGTCTTGTCTGGTGGTATATCTGGGCCTCTATTGCTGTGGTGCTCAGGACCTGCTCCTGTGCAGCCATGAGTGCCTCTGTGCTGTCCTTCGGTCCGGCTTTGTCTAGCCATTGGTAGGATTTCCAGTTATCTGCTACTTCTACTATCTACTTATGGATCTTGGATGTTTCATCCTGGATAGTGGCTTTTACACTTATTGGTCCTCTGCCTCCTTCCTTATGGCTGACGTGCAATCTCAGGGTGCTAGATTTGGGGTGTTACCCCCAAAAAACAAAACAAAAATAAAATAAATTATTGTATAGATATATATGATTTGATCATTCTTATTATAAATTTTTGTAATATCAATGAATTCTACTAGTAGCTGATATTTTACTGTTTTTAATGGAAGGGTATGTTAATGTTAAAGCATAACAGTACATCCTGGTTCCCAAATCTACCTTTTCATTTCACAGCCAGCTTTCTTTCTACCCTTACACCTGTTAGCTGTTCTCTTTATTGCTTTTACTTTAAAGCATGGACACAATCGGCATATTTTCCACTAGACCGTTATGGTTTATTTTGCAGGCTTTAAATTATTTCACAGGGATCTATTTATGTCATGCACATAGACACATTTTTTTATTTTTACACACATATATCCATACTCAGTCAGTGCAAAACCTCTCTCACAGAAAGGTCTGTTAATAAATGTACATTGTGATAACTGGGAATAAAAGGATGTGAGAAGAAGCAAACTGCAATCTATTTAGTGGGAAGACCTCTACTCTCCACTGCAGAACGAGGCCTGTGCTGACTGAACAGCTTTGATGTGGCTCATGTTTTGATTGGATGAGAATGTGTAACTGGTCAAGGCACAGTGGTCTCCCCCGAGCTGCCTGCCAAGAAGTGATGTCACCATCTCTGTTTCTCATCTCTGCCTTTAACAAGGGCAAATCTCAAAGTAAAACACTAGACTGCCTTTGTCATTGTCATAGGCAGCATATTCACTCTGATGTGGCTTCCCTGGCATCAGAGTGGATATGTTTACACATTAGGACTTTGGAGTTTGTATTATTTTTTTCTTATGCATTATTTACATCCTCAAAGACGCAGTAGAGAAATACTTTCAAATTTTGCTACATGCAGTATACAGCTGATATCACAAGGAAATTAAGTCTGAAAAACACTAAGAATTGTAGACCTCTGGTTTGAAGTGCTCCACACCACTAGGGGGAGACAAACATCAACTTACATGTGACCAGACCCTTAGTAAAGGTATAAACAAAATGCTCAACGAGATTAAGTGTTTAAAAGAAAAAGAAAGTAAAGGAAAAAATACATTTTTATTTATTCTTTCTTTATGTCTACAGAATAGCGTCCCCTTTGTGTTTTTGCTGGGGGTCTAGTCAACGGATAGTTGTAGTCATCATCTCCCCTTAGTGGTGTTGAGCACTTCAATTTTGTAGAGCTAGTTTACATTGTTAAGCAGTCATTTTGTTTACATATACATATATATATATATATATATTATATATATATATACACTATATTGCCAAAAGTATTTGCTCACCCATCCAAATTATTGGAATCAGGTGTTCCAATCACTTCCATGGCCACAGGTGTATAAATTCAAGCACCTAGGCATGCAGACTGTTTTTACAAACATTTGTGAAAGAATGGGTCGCTCTCAGGAGCTCAGTGAATTCCAGCGTGGAACTGTGATAGGATGCCACCTGTGCAACAAATCCAGTCGTGAAATTTCCTCGCTCCTAAATATTCCACAGTCAACTGTCAGCTGTATTATAAGAAAATGGAAGTGTTTGGGAACGACAGCAACTCAGCCACGAAGAGGTAGGCCACGTAAACCGACGGAGCGGGGTCAGCGGATGCTGACGCGCATAGTGCGAAGAGGTCGCCAACTTTCTGCAGAGTCAATCACTACAGACCTCCAAACTTCATGTGGCCTTCAGATTAGCTCAAGAACAGTGCGCAGAGAGCTTCATGGAATGGGTTTCCATGGTCGAGCAGCTGCATCCAAGCCATACATCACCAAGTGCAATGCAAAGCGTCGGATGCGGTGGTGTAAAGCACGCCGCCACTGGACTCTAGAGCAGTGGAGACGCGTTCTCTGGAGTGACGAATCGCGCTTCTCCATCTGGCAATCTGATGGACGGGTCTGGGTTTGGCGGTTGCCAGGAGAACGGTACTTGTCTGACTGCATTGTGCCAAGGGTAAAGTTTGGTGGAGGGGGGATTATGGTGTGAGGTTGTTTTTCAGGAGCTGGGCTTGGCCCCTTAGTTCCAGTGAAAGGAACTCTGAATGCTTCAGCATACCAAGACATTTTGGACAATTCCATGCTCCCAACTTTGTGGGAACAGTTTGGAGCTGGCCCCTTCCTCTTCCAACATGACTGTGCACCAGTGCACAAAGCAAGGTCCATAAAGACATGGATGACAGAGTCTGGTGTGGATGAACTTGACTGGCCTGCACAGAGTCCTGACCTCAACCCGATAGAACACCTTTGGGATGAATTAGAGCGGAGACTGAGAGCCAGGCCTTCTCGTCCAACATCAGTGTGCGACCTCACAAATGCGCTTCTGGAAGAATGGTCAAAAATTCCCATAAACACACTCCTAAACCTTGTGGACAGCCTTCCCAGAAGAGTTGAAGCTGTTCTAGCTGCAAAGGGTGGACCGACGTCATATTGAACCCTATGGATTAGGAACGGGATGTCACTTAAGCTCATATGTGAGTCAAGGCAGGTGAGCAAATACTTTTGGCAATATAGTGTATATATATATATATATATATATATATATATATATATATATATATATATATATATATATATATATATATATATATATATATATATAATATATATATATAATGCCAACCACAGGGTTGGGGGGGTGGTAGGAAATATGTTATTTGATCAAATAATTCCCGAATTGTCAGATAGTTTTCTATTGTTTTTAACTTTTACTTTGGTTCTTTTTGCATTTGCTGTTTGGAAGCAGACTTCTAGGAGTTACTATCTATCTTCTGTATTGTCTGGTTTTGCTGTTTGGGTTCAATTTTCCTCTTTTAATGCACTCTATCTCTATCTCTGTCTCTCTCCCCTTAGTTCTTATCCCCTCTTTCTTTCTCACCCCCATTTCCGTGTCTGTTGTATACGGATTAACTCCCTAAATAGTTTTCATATACAATTATTGAGCCATACCTTAGGACAATAGTAATGATGGTCTTGTGAAATTATTCAATACTTCATTTAAAGACTCTTGGCTGAACTAGTAAAACTCAAATAAACTAGGCTAGAGTATGTACACAATGACATCACAGTTTGGCAGGGATTTTATGTTCAAAAGTAGAGTTTATTTTAAAGAGTTTTACATGAATCTGCTGTAAAATAAATGATACCAATGATGTAATTTACTATCTATAGCACTTTGAATAAGTCTTGGGGTTCCATTGTGTTTCCCATGACAATCAGTGACATCAGTCATCCACTTTATCACTATGCAAAGTATTTAGGCCAAAATGTGTTATTTGGTCAAATCTGAGGTAAACTTTCTTCTACGTCTGTTTTATGTCATCTTCAATATTTTCCTTTTTCTTTCTCTTCCATTAAGGTTGTATTGTGCAATATATAGCTAAATACATATAGCTATTTTTAGAATTCCTAGCTTTTTCTCTGATTAGTCTTATCTTGTTAAAGTTTAAATGTTTTACCAAACATTTTACATTTTATTTTAATGTTTAAAGCTATAATGTTGTTCCATAACAAACACCAGGCTTAAAGTTCTCCACAACTTTGTTCCTGGTGTGTCTTGAATGTGTTTTCTGAATCTGTTTTTAAAGTAACAGATTCAATTATGTCCACAAAGAAAAGCTCAAGAATGAGAGTCTTGATGAATCGGAGGCTTTAAAGGTTGCGTGACAAACTGTGGCACAGAAACAACACTCCCATGGTTTTGGCCCTTAGTGATTTTGGTTTGTGCTCTACTTCTGCTGGTCGATCCTGTCCTCTCAATCTCTTTCCATTTTACCGCTCCCGTCGTCCCCAGCGGACGGGCTGCTCATGTCCAACGTCACATGCAAGCACTTACAAGACAAACATTTATAGTACAGGAAGAAAAAGATGGATTGGGAGCCTTTCTTAGAAACCAAAGTGCAAAGTTTAGGAAAGGCTGTAGAAGAACTCAAGCAATTTATTGTTTAAGCTAAAACAAAGAAGTTTCTTTCTAACATAAATGAATGAAAAGGTTGTTTTATTTTAAGAATCACAAACATCTGCTTAGAGAATTGCCTTTGGTTGTAGCTTTTTTTTTATCTCAAAGGTTTAATTCTGCGGTGTAAAGTTTCAAAGGTTTGGAACAGTCAACAAAAATAAAGACATGCCATAAACAGGAACCTACAAACTGATGGCTCCACATCCGTCTGGCTTATTTCATTTATTCTCAGTTAATGCTTCTGTATAAAAAATAACAACTAATTACTGTTTTGCTAATTGATAAATCTGGTTTGATCCAAAATGTTCCTTAAAGAAGATTTTTTTTACAGAATTAAACCAAGTGAAACTAAAACTTTTCTGCTTGTAGAGTTCTGTCTAGAGCATATTGCCGTATATTTACATATTTTTTCACAATATCTGGTATAATTACTGCTCTAAGTCACTCTGACATCTAAAGTCATGTTTTAAGTCAATATACTCCAGTAAACAATTAATTGATTACTTAATTAGATGATGACTATTTCAATAATAGATTAATCAGGGTTAATCAGATTGTTGTTTCAGCCCTATTAAAAAGTGTATGTTTTCCTGATGTTTCATTCTTTGAAAATTATTCGGATACGTTTATTCATATTAGGTTACATTGAAAGTTTTGACTGTGCAATAGATTCCTCAGAATTTTCTTTTTAATAAAGTGAAAGTTAACATTTGTTTTCCTCTGGTGTCTCTCTTTCTCTCCGTTCTCTGCCTCCTTCCCATGGATCCATATTGTGTCTTCTAAATCACCACATAAAAGGTAAATTACTTCTAAACTTCTTTCATTTCTGTTCACTGCTGGGAGTCTGAGCTTTATAATAGCTGTTTCCTTCGTCACTTTATCAACTAGGTGATCACTTAAGCAAATATTTATTAAATACAAGAGTGAGAATAAAGCCCTTTAAGCACTTTCTCTTGAAGGTTAAATAGAAATAAGATTGTTTTTCTGGAATATCTCTGAGGTTATTCTGTCATTCCTTTCGAAGGCCCTTTTTGGAAGATTACTGGCAGGAAGCTTGATATCTCATTAATAGTGTAGTTCAGATCTGGTTGGCTTGCTGGCCTTATTTAACAGGGAAATAAAAGCTAAAAACAGAGATGTGGAAAAACAGAAGAAAAAGAAGTACAGTGAGAGAAAAACCTGGATATGACATTTTTTTGAAGCTTTAGGTATGAATGAATCACAGCAAGCCTCAAATCTTTAAAGGTTACTCAAATCTGGCACACTTCCTCATATTATAAATTTTTTTGGTCTTATTGCTGGTGATATTTTTTTGACGTATCTAACCTGAAATCAGTGCAGTTTTAAAGTAGGGATTAGTTGGAAAAATAACCTATGTTTACAATAAAGGAATGCTATTTATAGCCAATATTTAAATTGCTATGCATTTTTATCCTTTATTAAAATTGCATGATCACTGACTTTTGCATTATTGTAACCTGAGCAAACTGATATGGATAGTTTTGCAAGATATTGTCCATCAGTCCATCAAAGAATTGCACATCTAAGCTCCATATTTATGAGTGCAGCTCCAAGAACTGCTGCTCAGGGTATGGGGACCAGCTGGAATTTTAGGCACTATATTGTTTTTGTCTGCGACAAATCTTCATTTTACGCTTAAACACATTTGTATATTGTCCATTATTCTTTGAGGACTGTCAAAACAATTATGTTGTGCTTCTTATGTGTTTATCACCATGTTGTCATCTTTGAAATATTCTAAGCTGAACCATATGTGTGAAACTTTATCTTATATGTTCACTTTTTAAATACCTGTAGACATAATCACACCTAGAGTCGGTTTTAGATTTATAAAGTAAAAGGATAACTAAGAAATCAGATAAAGTAAAATATTTTCAAAGCTAAAGTCAGAAATAAACTAGAAAGGCATTTATAGTGTGACTTTCACCTTTAGTTAATACCTGTATTCACAGAATCTTTCGAAAATATTCCTGGATCCAGATGGTGACTTGGATCATGACCATAGTTTCATGAATTGTTTTTTGGACTGAGGTGCACCTTTGGTAAAAATGTAGTTAAAATCCGTTGATAATTTTGAAAGTTATCTTGCACACAGTCAGAGACACACTCTCCTTCTCGGAGGAGGTAAAAATGTTTTTAAAACAGCTGCTCTGAGGCTGAACATAAATCATATTGATGCCTCAAACCAGCTATGGAGCCAGAAACATTCTGCTATCATAAATCTGAGATTTTGGTTGCTTTGGTAAAATTATTGCTCAATCTTCTTGTTATGCTTTTTTCTGCTGCTGCAACCTGAGTGAACTTGTTTCCTTTTGTATAATTCTTCCATCTAGTGAGCAAAACAGGTATCACAGTCTAAAGAATTCAAATAAGCACTGAGAAAAAAATATAATTCATCAATAAAGGAAGAGAAGAATGCAAACGCCTAGTTTAGATGAGGCAGAGACAGCTTCTAAACTCCAGAGATTAACTAAGTTTAGGCTAAACAAAAAAGAAATGAAGAACTAATTTAAATTAAACTGTTTGGCAATGAGCAAATACTCATTCCAAAAAGTCATGAATTCTACGCTATATTTACATTTTATTATATTTTTTTCTACAATAAATAGATGCCTGAGTTTTATCACAACCAATTATGTATCATTAACAATGGCTAATAGCTCATAACTTGTCTTACATTAGATAAGCATCTAAATAATGCTGCAACCATCAGGTTCTGTAGTAGTTTTTTTTTTATATTCCAATCTTTGAAATATTTCATATCTGATGCAGATTAATTATTAGACCTGATGCTTCCTCTTTATCTGCTTGCTTTCTGTCTTTGCATTTACTGACACATTTAGTGAAACTGGACAATAACATATTCTGCACCCCTACAGAGACCTGCTGCACAGTTCTTCATCAGGATTACCCTAAAATACAAGAAAACCATAAACATTTAAGGTTATATATTAGAATATAAAACAAGGCTTAGATTTTCTGCACAGTTCTATAAATTCTGGCAGCTCAGCTGAACTCATAAAAGTTTAGCACCAAAAGTAAGATTTTGCTTGAAGTATACTCATATTTAAATCCCCACAGTTAAAGCTGATCCAATTTTTCTAAATTTTTTTTAAAAAAAGGTTCAGATTTAAACTGTATAAATAAAAAATAAATATATTTAATACATATAAATAATAAATAAATATAAACAATGTATATAAAGACAAAGATCAGAGCTTTATGAGCATCTTAGATTGTTAAACACTAAATGAAGTCAGTTAAATTGGAAACATTAATCCTCTTCCTTATAATTCTGAGCCGTTCGCTTCCTGTTCTTCTTCTAAACATGCTTGGACGCTTAAAACGATCACAAAAAGAGAAATATTTCCACAGTTATTATATATTTGAATGGCTAATATTAAGTATTACTGTTAATTGTTTTGAATCAGCATATATAAAATATACTCACAGTAGTCTATAGTACTTTAAGTGTGTCCTAAAGATAATACACTCAAACTCTCTTCTGATTAAACTTTAAATCATGGCACCATTTATGCTCATACATGTTTATTCCCTAGCAGAGGTTCTGCTCTGTTTTTTTAATTAATAGAACACACATAGATATTTGACATCCATAAGATATAAATGTATTGAGGCACAAAAAAAACAAAAACTAATCGTAATAAAACTTAACTAAAAATGTGATTTGTAAATCAGCCTTGCCTTTCTTCACTGTTCCCCATATTCTGTGTATAAGCACAGAATATTGTCATTGTTGACTAAAAGACAATAATTAAAGTAAGTAATAGTAAAGGTCCCAGTCTGATTGATAAAAAGTACTTGAGTGTTTTCTATTAACAACTTGTATTTATCTCGTTAGCTTTGACTCTCTGCCTTATGCCTTCAAAATGCACAGATCCCTAAAACAACCAATTCACCATGGCATTAAACAGTAGCAACGATGCCATGTTGATCTCACATTAGATGCAGTGTTTCTGGTATCTTTACAGTTATATTTTGGTCTCATCACTCCAAATAATTTAGTTTCAAACATGTGGGTGTCTATCTCCTCCCGTTTGGGATAGAAAATAGTTTTATCTGATAACTCCTCCATGCACGCCATTTTTCCTCAACTATTATGCACTTTAATAAATGTACCAGTTCCTTTCCGAGACTTCTGTGTGGCAGCTGGAGCTTTTTTCCTCATTTGCCTTGGCAACAATTTAGGCATTTTACGTTTGTTCTATCACTATAAGCATAAAAGACTGTTTGCTAATGTCTCCTTCAGGGATTATAACTATACACAAATCATATAGAGACATGTTTAATTGAGTGTTTATGTTGCAGCAATTAGTGAGTACTGAGAACGTATTAGCTGCAAGAAGCATCTCATTTTCTAAGAATAATATTTACCTTTTTCTGAATGACTTGCAGAGAGAAATGCGGGTTTAAGGTGGAGGTAGGATTAAGCCTGGAGAATGGCTCTCAATCTCAGCCATAAATATGGATGATTGAATTATTAGGAAACTAATTTCAAGATGACATATATGAAAACCTCAAACTACTTTTAATTTTGTTTTGTTTTTTCCCCAATAAATGTATTATTTGTTGGATATGTCCACATTCCCCAGCAGATGGCGGTGTAGGACAGGACTTCTCAGCCCCAATGCATAACCAACCTTTGTTTATTGCCCCCATGTAGTACAGGAAATAGTTATTATTTTATTCACTGACCTACTGCTGCACTCAGTATTTGTCTCCTCAAGCGTTTATTAAACACATCTGTTTATTATCAGTAAAGTGTAATTGAGTCTGTGATAATTCACAAGAGGAATTCTCTTGATCTAGCTGCAGAAAATGAATTGCCTCTCCACTATTATGCAAATCAAAGCCATAAATCACAGGCCATCTATGTCAGTAGACTCTTTGTGACTTTATAACAATAATTATCAGGTTAAAAGCTACAGCCACTGTTGATAAATAAGGAAGCAGGTAATTCCCTGCTTTGATTGTGGTTAAAACTGAATAAAAGAAGCTGAGCCACCGATTTTACCTGCTGGATGTTTTGTGCTTCAGAATAAGATTGCTTTTACTGTCAGGGCTGCTAGTTGATGTGGGTAGTTACCTGTTGGTTTGCTGTCGCTGTAGAAACAAACTTGGAGCTCAGTTTCCTGAGTGCATGGTTCATTCAGGGGATATAATAGTGAGGACAGTTTTTTCCATCCCTTGGCGAAAGCAACATTTATCCTCCCTTTTATTCAGGTCTTCAGCATTTGAGCACCAACTTTTCAACTAATCGCAGGTGCAGGACTTCTGCTTTGTTTGTGCATAAGCTATGGTATGAATTTCTGCTCATCTTGTACTAATAAATTTCGTTTTATTCCCATCCTCATCAAGCACACCCCCTGAATATTACAAGAGCTAAGTTTAAACGTTTTTTTCATAATCTCCAGAACTTTAACCTTGTTTTCGTTGCGCCTTTATTGCATTACCAAACAATTTTCAGAAGCACAACTAGTGCAAAAATGGTATTTCATGTCCCAAAAGCGAGATTTGCCATTATCTATGAGCAGCAGCAGCAGCAGCAGGATTCACCGCCAGGCTGGGGGCGGTAATGTAAGAGTTATGAGATTGTTCCTTTCCCCTGCGTGGCTGGTGAAGACTGATGAGCTTGAACTTGCAAATAAAGTAAAAACAATCAGGGGAAATGGGTGGGAGGGAGAAAGACGCACATCTAGCAAATAAAAAGAAAGGCTCTTGTAAAGGCCTGAAAGATTGATGGTGTCAATATCAAGGTAATCTGGGTGATGCGGTTTGTTCCTATTAGAGCCCTTCAGCATTCTGTGTGATGCAACAAAACTTTACTGGTGACTGAAAAGTGTTTACGTCCCTCAGTTTGAACCTCTATTAAATCAGGATTTATGTCACATAGCATTAAAATTTTCTATTATTATTTCATCTGATATTATCTCTATTATTTCTAGAGATGATATCAATAGTGATATTTTAAGTCCACAGGAGGTTCACCATTTTTAATTAAAAAGATGAATTATTTTGAACACTTTACTTAAGACCTTCCTTAGCAATATTCAAAAAATACTGTACACTGCAAAAATGATCTAAAAATGAGTAAGAAAGTCTAAAAGTAAGTGTATTTACCCTTAATTTGAGTAGGTAAATAAGATGATTTGCCAATGGAATGAGTATTTTAACTCTTAAAATAAGATAAATAGATATTATACACTTGAAATAAGACAATGCAATATTTTTCTTTTCTTATTTTAAATGTAAATTGTCTTGTTTCATTGGCAAAGTGTCTCACTTACCTCCTTAATTTAAGAAAAAATGCAAAGATTTACATTTTTTGCAGTGTATGGTAGTTATGATCAAAATAACTACAGAAAAGATATGAGAAATTTTAAACAATTAAGGTTTTTCAGCATTTAAATGAACTCAAAAAAAAAATTATGAATTTGCATAAAAAAACCCTTTTAGATTGCGTGTTTATTTATTTTTTTTTTTACATGTTTTTTGTGTTTAAATATATAGTATGGTTAGTACAGTATTTCAATTATTTTAGTACTTGTTTCATATCTTTCAGTGTTTTAAACAAACAAACAAAAACATTTTTAACAGCATTTCAGCCAAATCTTAATTTAAATGACTAGCTTTACTTTTGTAAGATCTGCATATTAGGTGTATTGTAAAATCTGCATATAATTATGGATGTCCCAATCCAATTAATATCAGATATTGGTCTAAAATATTAGCCATAAAGCTAAAATCAGATTATATCCACTAGCATCTAAAACACTCTTCTTCTGTTAAAAATGTCTTTCACTTATTGGTTAATTGCATAGGTCAGTGTTCTCATATCGTTTGTGTATCCTCTGTTTTAGTAATATCTCTTGATCAAGCGTTCTCTAATCTCTACATCTCATATCCTACAATACCAAATAAGTAATAAAAGTATGTATAATTTGTGCAAATATTGCATCGGGTCAATGTCTGCATCAGGCAATTCTCAAAGCTGTAATATCAGCATCGTATCCGACATGAAAAAGTTGCATTATAACACCAGGAAGAAAAAATAAAGGTTTACGGCACGTTTTCCCAACTACATGTATTTTAGATGATTTAAAGTGTTTTTGACAGGAATATAATTCTTGGATTTATTTTTACAGATTTGCTTTTCCCGGGGAAATAAAACTCTAATCATTGAGTTTCTCTGTGAACATTCAACACATAAAGATGGGAAAAAAATTAGAAAACAGACACATGAAATGAAAGTTAAGAGAAAACCATTACTATAAAGTTCTTATCTTAATTGCAGCTCACCACCTTTTCGGTTTCTCCCTTTTCTCTGCAGGGCATTGTTGACCTCTGCGCTGAAAAGATTTAGGCTACATTAATATCTTGTGCACTCCAACCTTGTAGAAAATGTGTGGAGGCTGGTGGGGAGTTCTGTTTAGTTCAGTTCCTGGTATCTAAGCATTATTACAAGTCCTCATCAGGAACAGTTTAGTGTTATTGTGAGTTATTTTGCTCAGGAAAGCATGTGGGAGGAATCATCCACCCACTCAGAGCTTCAAGCACCGGTTTCACAGTCTGTGTGCATGTTTGTGCATGCATGAAAACTCATTAAATCTTTTTTTGTCTCCAGTTAACCTGTCAGCCAACTTGTCACCACTTTGGATTTTCTCAGAACCTCTGCAGGAAGGGCTGTTGGGTATTGAGAGCTCTGCTGAGATTTGAACTCCAATTTGATAGGCTATTTCCTTTTTTGGGTATGTAAGATGGCTAATTTCCCTCAGAGTAACCTGGTGGCAGCACAGATCACGTAAGCTGGCATCTTATGTCTGATCGGAGCTTCATTTGATATAATCAAGGATTGAAACGTGGGTGTGATTTTGACCAGAAATATACCGTAAAAGCAAATGTAAGCTTATCTGGGTGGTCCCCATATGAACATATGTTATGGTTATGGTTTTAATCTATGCTCTGGGTTACCACTTAGTGCCACTGTCTACTTTGCTATTGGTGTCGTGTTTAAACCGCTCACCATCATGTGGAAATCTGCCATATGTTGGGGTATAAATATGATCCAGTCAATCAATGTAGTATCGGGTGGGTTTAAGAGGAATTTTTCAAACCATTACATCTAGAAAGAGATGTCCTAGTCCACAAGGTGTCAGTGACGGGGCCCCTAAGAGGTCTGGGGCCCCTGAACAACTGCATGCTCTGCTTACCGATAGTTACGCCATTGATAACAGCA
This sequence comes from Cyprinodon tularosa, assembly GCF_016077235.1. Classification (NCBI taxonomy): domain Eukaryota; kingdom Metazoa; phylum Chordata; class Actinopteri; order Cyprinodontiformes; family Cyprinodontidae; genus Cyprinodon; species Cyprinodon tularosa. The sequence continues at coordinate 3,914,895 of NW_024038531.1, read as the reverse complement.
TTACAGTTTTGCTTTTCTACTCTCAAACGTAAATATGATTTTTTTTTTTGTTGCACTTGTTGGAAATGGTATGTAACGTATGTAAGTTACTTCCAGTCATACTCAATGACCAATTTTATGAAATATAAATCAACCTTTGAAGATCAAAAATATTGCTTTTATTTTAACATTTCTGAAGAAAGAGAATGTTTCTCATTCCTTTTTGCTCTTAACTCCCGCCCTATGAATAATTCAGATCAAATTTAACATTTTAATAACTTTAATTGAAAGGCATGTGGGTGAAAGTGGGCTGTTTGGTGTTACAAACAGGCATTCAATCTTTTTTAAACTGTCATTAAAAAACTGGAAATATGGCAGCTTGCTATGATAAAGGTCAAACATTGTTTTGGGAGATTTTTCCAACACTAAAGTGTAATTGAAATTTAACTGATTCAATAAATGACAAAATCATTGCTTTTCATTTATTATAAAATTATAAAACAATCATTTAATTTTTACTTTTTACCTCCACCCGCATTGCATCACATTTTTCTTAGTCTAATTTGAATGTCACAATTTATTTTGACGCAGATGAGATTTAAAAGATTAAATGAAGATATGCATTATTTGTGATTACCAAGTAATTTGCTTTTCCATAAAAAAAAAAAAAAAAAACAACAAAAAAAACATACATTTTAAGCAGACTAAACATAACAAGTGGGTGTATTGCAATGATTTTTCTGTATTTCATGACTCAGTCAAAATGTGGGGCTTCTTTGGATATGAACATCTGAGGGTATAAGAAATGCCTGCATGAAGGTGGTGTATTTCAGTCTTACATTTTATCAATAATGTTTAAATAGTGCAAATTTTACATTTAAAGCTCTGATTTGTGACCTACTCATTACTAAATCACTCATATCACCTTAGATTTTTCTACAGTTGTCATGTTACCAGATCAGTTGGTTTAAGGGTTTTTTTAACCAACAGAAAGTAGAGTAAATGAATGTAATGCTGCAGGGAAACGGGAGGAAAAACCTGTTAGATGGAGGAAATGATTAAAGTTGAAGGTCCACCATCTAGTAGGGAAACAATTCTAAACATGCAGTCAGAGCAATGATTGCACAGTTTAGATAAAAGCATATGGTGTATTAAAAAATTTGAATGAATAAACCTTTTTTCAGTCTTTACTCAGATTCACATTGATAAGATATGATCCAGTCCATAGCTGTGACTGAATTTCTTTTTTAAGAAAAGATTACTTAACATGTTCGAGATGTTGCAGCTCAAGAATAAAAAAAAAATTATTGACAGCTTATTTTCTGGACTCAGCATGTTTGTTGAAAATGACTCAGCGATACTGCAGACTCAGTTTAAAGTCAAAAGCCGCCCGCTTTCAGTGCCATGTAATTTTACTCAGACATGATGAAAAACCTACTGGAACATTTTCAAACTCATTGTGAGTTAACAGCTGTCGCATAGATCGTTGTACGTTTGTGGTGGCTTTGACTCTGTGTTTTTGTGTATAAGCAAACAACTATTGCAAAATGTAGACTTACAAATCTAAATATAAAACATAAATAGAAACAGCTGGGATTGAATACACCCCTTTGCAATTGGCTGCTAGACTTGCTCACCAACAGACCTCAGTCAGTCCGGGTTGGACAGAACACCTCTGATGTCATCCCCCTAAGCACAGGCTCCCCTCAGGGCTGCATCCTGAGCCCCCTGCTGTTCACCCTGATGATACATGACTGCGTCCTCAGGTTCACCACCAATCACATCGTTTCCAGACGACACCCCGGTGGTGGACCTCATCAGAGACGACAACGACCAGGACTACAGAAAGGAGGTGGAGAAGCTGGTGGGCTGGTGGAGAGATAACAGCCTGATCCTGAATGTGGAGAAGACGTAGCTGTAGAGGTGGTCAACAGCACCATATTCCTGGGGGTGCGCATCACAGACACCCTCACCTGGAATGTTAACACCACCTTACTGGTCAAAAGGGCACAAAAGCGCATGTACTTCTTGCGGAGGATGAGGAGAACCCACCTGCCCCCAACCATCCTCACCACCTTCTACAGAAGCACCATAGAGAGCGTTCTGACCAGCTGTCTCACTGTGTGGTGTGGAGGCTGCAGCACCTCAGACTGGAAGAAAGTGAGGAGAGTGGTGAAAACAGCAGAGAGGATCATCGGGGCTCCTCTTCCCTCCATTAAAGACATTTCATTCAAGCGCTGCGTGTCCCGAGCCTGTAACCTCATCAATGACCCCTCACCCCCCCACCATGGACTGTTCTCCCTGCTGCCCTCTGGGAAAAGGCTTCACAGAATCGGATGCAGGTCCAGCAGATTCCACAACAGTTTCTTCCCCACTGCCATTAGACTGCTGAATGTTTTAATAAATTGGGTTATTGTATTTTATTATATTTTATCAGAGTAAAAATGAAAATGTTAGAACTTAAAATTTACAATCATATATTTATATTACAGTTTTTATATATTTTTTTACTACAAGGCTGCACTTTAAAAAAACAAAAAGGAAATTGTTCAGAGAGCTGTTCTAAAAAATTTTTTGTTTTACCCTTGTGTAAACAAAATGACAAATAAAATCTAAGTCAAAAGTCTAAGTCTAAATACAGAACTAATAGACTATATATAGCTGAATGAGCATTGAAGCCACTTTAGAGCAGACACAATATGTTCTTTATTAGTTGTTTTTCTTTTCTTTGGTCACTGTAAATCGTTTTCAGTTTTTGATTTTTGAACTGTCAACTGTTTGGTCTCAAAACACTTGAACACAACAGTTCATTGAGTCCATCTTGATAAATATTTCAGCCTATCAAGTCAATTCTTTGGAATTTTTTGTCACATGTGAAAGAATGAGGTGGGCTTCATAAGTTTGGTCGCCATGGAGCCTTCTGAAGCTTTAAATGGCATAAAACACTAATCACAACATCAAGATGGATTTCCTTAGAGCCCATTCTGAGGGATTTTTAAATCCCATCAGCCGCTTCTCATCTGAGCTGTATGGAAGAGAAGGTGTCTTACAAATAACATTCAACTTTAAAGATCTGTTCTTGGAACCAAGCCTTCAATGAGAACATGTCATTGTCATCTTTTAAAGCTTTGATGGAAACAACTTGATTTATTGGGGTTTTCCCAGATGGCAGCAGGGAAAACGGTTTGTTTCAGTCAGCTTCTGAAACTGAAAAACAAATGTTTTGATTTCTTTTGATGATGCAGAGGTTATACTCAAACTGTGAATCAAGTTGGAGTTCTACAAATGTCTGTTTAGGATTGATAACATATAGTTGGCATAGAAGCTACCATAGCATAAGTTGGTTAATATCTGCTAAATCCAAAAATCAAACAATAGATATCCAAAAAGTACAAAATTAACATGAAGAATAAGATTTCAGCACCAAAAATGCAATGATGATACATATCGAAATAACACACAGGTTTGAGATTCTAATACTGTGAAAACCTTAAGAATAAAAAAAATAATTAGTTATAAAGTATTCAAACCAAAAATCAACTACAAATAGTTTAAATCTTGAACTGAAAACAACCTTTACTTTTAACCGCCTTTAAAATATTTATTACATTAATTATAAGTTATTTTTGTTTTTAATCTATAATATATATCATGATTTGCATGTTTAAATAAAATAAATTATGTAATATAAAATCACAATAATTAGTAGGGAAAAAAACACAAAAACATCACATGTTGTGATGTTTTGTTCCTTGTAGATTGAACCAATTGTAAAACTAACAAAAAATTATTTATCTAAGGTCGGTATTTGCTTGGGTTTTTCCAAAATATTGTCTGCTGTTTTATGGTATTAGCTAATTAAAGTTTCCCAAACTCCTTCTGTTATATTTTCTCACTGGTAGAGATATTATTTTTTAAGCTGAATTGTTTTTGTTCTTTTTTGTAAAGGAGTAAAGATGAAGCCAGCTGACTAACAAAATGAAGCATGTGAGATAGGAGGCAGGGATCCATCCATACAGCCACACAGCGCTGGTTTAGGCCTGGACTATAAATCATTTTAAGGGATTTAAAACCACTGCAACCATGTCTAGGAACGAATATATTAGTGATGCACGATATATTCGGCCCCCTATCGGTATCGCCCTGTGTCGGCTACTCCACCGATTTAACCCGATATTTGATCAGCTTCTGAGTTTCTAAAGTCTAAAAAAAAAAAAAAAATAAATACTACTTCTTCTTCTTTCTCAAAAACTTCTTTTTTACACACTTAAAAAACTTCTAAAGACGAGGGAAAAAAATATTGATACATTAAAATATCACAATATCTTCATATGCTGATATATTGCCATTTAAAAACACCACATCAATCTCTTTTACTAATGAAATATTTCTATATGTCATCGAAATCCCCCGAAAATTCACAAAATTTTGCCATATTTTTATATGTTGATATATTGACGCGGTATCAATCTATTTTACTAACAAAATCTCACAAGAATTTGCAAAATATCACGAGAGTTTGTAACAGAACGATGAAATTTCACGAGATTTTGAAAGCAAAATAGATCGATACCGCATTTTTAAAAATCAATTTGATATCAGCATATGAAAATATATTTGAGTATATTATTTTTCAAAGTGTCAGAAATGGATAACAAAACTGCTATTTTCAATGACTACTTATTTTTGTCCAGCTTTAACATCGGTATCGATATCGGTTATCGGCTACATGAGTTTTAAAATATCGGCATATTGGATATCGGGCAAAATCCCAATATCGTGCATCCCTAGACTATATAGTCGCTTTAAAGATCTATAACAGAGGTAAACTCTGAACCCTAAAAATTATGCTTAATCATCGCAGATTATTAGTCACAAAATACAGTGTTTTTATTCTCTACCAGATTTAATCTGTGCATACAGTATGTTTGAGTTATTTTAGCGGAAAACATACCCTTTGCTTTGATTGCCTTGCCTCATTTTAATCATTTTATTGGCTTCTTTATTTGTTTTTATTTTTATGATATATTGGCATGCATCCTTTTCACAACAGGCTGTATGTCAGTTTACTTTATCGAGCGTTTTCTATTGCAGCTCCAAAACTTTGGAATGCACATTAGACAGGCCACCTCTCTGTCTCATTTTAAAACTCTTCTTAAAACCCACCTCTTTTCTTTGGCTTTTGACACCATGTAGAGTGTTGATTTTATGTATACACATGCATATCTTTATCCTGTGCAGGCAATGCTTTTATTTTATGTACTTATATTTATTTTTTTTTATTTTATCTTTTTGTGCAGCACTTTGGAAACCTTGTGTTTATTGAAATTGTGCTATATAAATAAAATGGATTGGATTGGATTACTTTAAAAACCCTTTTTCATATCCAGCAGCATTTCAAACCAGTTTATCTTTTCAGTGACAGCCACATAGTTGATATTTGGTTGAAGGTTTTGTCCTTCATCCAGAGAATAGGCCTAATTTAAACCTGGATGGTGAAGGAAAGAACAAACTAGGATGTTTACTCTCTGCCTTTAGTTTGAACTTGTGTATTTTGGGGCTGTTTTCATTTTCAAATAGACACTTAATCCCTGTGATTGTTTATGGCTCATATCTTCTTCCTCAAATATCAAATGACATCACAATGAGATGAGAACAAATACTAAGATTTCTGAGATGTGGCTTTTTTAGGTACTTCTCTGCAACTTGATCCATCACACTGCATAAAATACAACATTTATTTTGGGTGTTCAGGTCTGAGAAATTTCTTAAATACACTTATGTGGAACTTTATATGGATTTTAAATGTAGTGCCTTTCTGAAACAAGTCTTTCTTACAGGGCCGGATATAGATTCTTTGGTGCCCAAGGCGAGAGTGTTTCTTTGCAGCTGCGCCCAATCCCACTGAGTTTGCGCTCTTCCCAAAAAGCAACTCTGCAGTTATTCCATAATGATTCTTTACTGTTGACACGCACTTTTTATATGCAATAACCTAAAAATAAATCTAAATATGAGGGTTAGAAGTACAATATTACAATAACCACTTAAGCAAACAACTTAAAATTGCGTGCATTGTTTAACGTGTGCAAAATCTGAAACATAAAGCTGTACAACCGAAAGCAAAATTCAGGTTAAGACAACAGCTTGAAATGCATCATTCTAAATAATTTCTTGTAACTTTAAAGTTAAGTATCCTGAGATTGCTATTATGACCAAATGATTAGCAAATGTCATGGGGGTGAAGTATTAAATTATAACCAGCATGAAGCTGTGCAATCAAAAGGAAAACTCGATAAATCAAAGAGAAATTTCTACCCTCCATTATTACAGATACAACTTAACATTATAAAACAGGCAATCAAAGCAATGTTAAACAATTGAGGAGCACTAAGATCTCACCTCTAGAAAATAATTTCCCATTTCACCCATTTGTTTTAATTAACCCTCCTGTTATGTTCATTTCTTAGGAACAACAATGCTGTTCCCGGGTCAGTTTGACCCGGTGCATGTTTAATCATCCAAAAGATGTCTGAAACCAAAAAAATCCCAACAAGCATTGTTAATATTTCATTGCTAACTCCATTACTAACTATTCTATGTATATTTAGTGCAATAGTGTTCCTTACCTCTAACAGGTAATGATCCAATTATAATAATTCACTAGTTTTTCCCCCAAAAAAACCTGTATGTTCAAACTTTTTTTAATGTTTCACCACTTTATTACTTTTGAAAAACCAACATATAAAACACAATAGTTTTACACAACATTGAAACTTAACATTTAAATTTTGCTTTACATAAATGCACTGTTTGTGAACCAGAAATGAACAAATACAACAATACAACAAACAAGCAATTGCAATATGAATAAGGTGTATGTGCGTGTGTGTCTGTCTGTCTGTACATCTACACAGCACACGAGTGACATGTCATCGCACTGTGCTTTGTGCAAATGATTTTTGCACATTTAGCGCAGGTCATGCTTGTCTTGACATCGTCAGATGGCCAGCAGAACTGGCACCTCTTCCTCTTTCTTTTCCCCCCAGCAGCAACTTATAAACAAGAGGACCATGATTACTTTACTATGGTGTCTTTTTGCTGATCCCAAGACACACACTCTCATACACTTATACACACACACCCACAGCCACACACACCCACTTACTTACTTACTTACCTACCTCACGCATTGGTGTACTTGATGCAGTCCTCTCGTGGATCTCCCTCACCATGGCTGCAGCGGCGAGGGTCCTTGGCAGGTGCTGCCTCCGTTGGATGTGCAACAAGATTGTACTTTGAGAAAGATGCGCCTCTTGTACAGCTTTGACACATTCCAGTCAGGAAACATCTCCGTCCAGATGATAAATGCATTGTAGGCTCCGTTTGGTGCTGTAGGACCTTGTCCCTTTGTCAAAGTTGTCTACCCCCCTTTGGTGGCATTGTAATCAAGGATCATGCTTGGATTCTGGTCCTCTCTTGTGCTAATTTCAGCAGTTTTGTGCAGAGTGCTCATGAGCACAACATTTTTTGCCTTTTTGGGGCAGTAAGACACTAGGGCTGTGGTGTCTGTCTAGGCAAACATGGAAGATTGAGCTGCCCTGTCCTTGATTACCAGCAGCTCAGCAGGGAGTTCAGCCCTGTTCTTTTGGACAGTTCCGACCATTGTGAGCTTTCTCTTTAGAAGCTCCTGACCCAAGTTGTACTTTGTGAAAAAATTGTCACAGGTTATGTTCTGTTCCCTGAAACCCTGTGCCGTGTCAAGCACGACCCTTCTGCTCTGATTCTTGTCTGGGGCTCCTCCACCGGCTTTCCAGTGTAAACCTGCATGCTCAATACATAGCTGGTGTTTGCATCACATGCTGCACAGATTTTTATCCCATATTTAGCTGGTTTGGAAGGCATGTATTGCCTAAATGGGCAGCGACCTCTGAATGCCACCAGCCTTTCATCCACTGTGACATTAGGGCCTGGGTTATAGAGTAGTGGAAGTTGCTCTACCTAGATGTCCCACACTGTCCTAACAGCTGCCAGCTTGTCTCTCTCCCGTCTACCAGCCCTTGTCTCTTGATTATCAAATTTTTGTGTGTGCGTGTGTGTGTGGGGTGGGGGGGTGGGGGGTGGGTGTGTGTGTGTGACATTGGGGTGAAACATGTCTCACAGTTGCAAAGAAATAAATAGTCTGACATTTTCGACACCCTTTTACCTCCAGTTTGACTGCTGGGTCAAATTGACCCGAACAGTATCTATGAGATATAAACATGCAGGTGGTGGTTGCAAATATAATATAAACTTTTAACTATATTTCCTAGATCTTCAAACTTTAAAACGGGTCAATTTGATCCGTAACATAACAGGAGGGTTAATTGCTAAACAAAATATAAAAAAAATGCCTCTTTCAGCTTAGTTACTGGTGGAGGTGTTTATGTACCCAAATACTGCTCTATAAATACAGGAAACATGCATGTTTAAGAAACTTCTAGCATGTCTAAAAGCAATAAATGTTATAAGTTGAAAAATATATGTAAATTGTTGTCAGAACGTTATTGCAGATATGTATCATTTCTAAAAATTATGATAAAATGTATACATTTTATGCAGTTCTTTTGTCTCTCAAACAAGCTTTTCCAAATTATTGATGTTTAATTGTCTTTTAAACCAAAGCAATTGGAATAACTTTGACATTGATAATTATTTTAAACAAGTAATTTTAGCTAATTACCTGCTGGAAACACTGGAGTCATTTTAATGAACTTAATAATTTCTAAAGGTTTTGTTTTCTACATTTCACAATATATTGTTTTATATTTAACTTTCTTCTATAGTTTCTATTTAAAGGAAAAGTCCGGTCAGCAAGAAATAATCAATGGATTATTATCAATAGCTAAAAGCAATATTTTTGCAGTGATTTAATGAATTTAGAGTTAGTCAGTAAAAAAATAAAAACAATAATTTTCATAGCCATCACAGAGTCTGGGAGCGGCCATTTTTGCCCAAATATAGTAACCCCTCCCTCCTGCCATCTTCCAGCAGTGACGTAACGGTGCGGTAAGCCTAGCGCCATTCTCCCCGCTTTACAAGCAAAATCAATGGGATTTACTACACACATCTGCAATCAACAACAATTATTGAAGATTTCCAGAGGACTTCACCACTGAAATTCACCAGAGTTATAGTGAAACTGACAATGCCCTTGTGCATGGCAGCGGGATGTTGGAATACATCGTGCAAAAGTGAAAAAAATAGTTATTTCACATTTCCGATTCCTGATTCTCCACGGACAGGTTCTTTGTTGGATTACCAACTTGAAGAGGGAGGATTTGCCATCAAACTTCTGGCCAGAGAAAAAACCCGTAATATGTAGCCAACATTTGGAAGAAGAATGTTTTCAAGATGACTTGGATAATAACGCGTTGTGACAAACACCAGATACAGCACTGGGACTTGATCAACAGCCGATACCGCACCGTGACGTCACAAACCAGTAGGTGGCAGTAGTGTTCTTTGACAAACATGGATGCCTCCAGTAAAGCACATTCCAATGAAAATTACTCTGAATTAAAAACACTTATTTATTTAACAGTATGTAATAATCTCATATTTAAAATATTTCAACAGTTTGAACTCTGAATATCACCGGCCTTTTCCTTTAACATTTTATTTACTATAATTTCAAAGGATGTTTCTTTTACAGTGCAGTATTAGTTCAGTTCTTTTTTTTAAATCTCTGTTGCTTTACAGTTATTACCTCTTTGAAAATCCATCCTCATTCTTCTTTCTTTACCAGTGTTTTATTGCTTTGGTTAGATTTTATTGACTACTGCGGATATGTTGTTCACACTGACCGTATCCTTGACAATGCCAATGCCTCCCCGATGGTTTCAGCTGCGACAGGAGCGGCTTGCGTCCATTACTGTCTGCCCACACATCCCTACTGACACAATCAATATACACCTGCTGCTCTGTTTCAGACATTTGTTTTGATTGGTACTTTAGGAAGGACACAATCACTATTTCCAACAGCTTTACAGACAGTAGCACTGAAAAGTTTGAACAAACCTTTTCATTCAAGGGTTTGCCTTTATTAATGCTATTTCTGGGAACTCTTTCAAAACAAGTGAAAATTTATTTCACCTTGTGTTTAATTGCCAAGAGTTTGCAAAACATGCAGAATTAAAGTTTTTTTTTTTTTTTTGCTACATAATTTTTTATACTTATTCTTGATAACCTAATGTCTTGGATGTGTATCTACAATATAGAAGCAATAATAATAAGGAATAGTCATTAAATGGCAAAGATGTGTTTAAATGCTTGGCAGTGCATAGTCTGTTTTTCTTGGGTTAATTGAAATAACCTCTAGCTGATTAAAGCCACCAGACTTAATGTTGTGCTAAGGATTACATGTTTACCAGAGAACATTCTGATACAGAAAATAAGTTTGCCGCCTATAATTTGCAGGAAATAGTTTGTACATTTTTTAACAATATTAACAGCTTTGCGATGTTGATGCAGAGCACGTCTCTGTTAACGAAACAAAAAATCCAAGTTTCACACCAAAAACTTACTGCAAAATTAGCCAAATAATTTGTATTTCTACTGCTAACCCTGTAACGTTTCTCAGGTTAAATTCTCCTCTCTTTGCTCCCAGTTTCTTCTCTCTTTCTCTAATCTGATTTAGTGAGAGGAGGGTGTTTGATTCACCCTTTTGTTGAGCTCGTAGTCACGCTCTCCTGGGAGCTCTAGGAACTACGGTTCATAACTGCACAGCCTCATCACAGTAACAAACCATGTCTCCAGTCAGCTTGTTAGCAGTATGTGTTGAACATTGTGTGCCAGCGTTGTTGAAAACAAAGTATGGTAATTCTAGTGTGTCACATTTTCCTCTGAATAACATGGATTCCTACTGAGATTAACCAGGGGCTTATCAGCTGTGCATCTCTGTGGGCGACTTGTGTTGAGCACCCCTCTGTGCTAAGGTATATAATCCTTCATTTACTTCCTCCTCTGGTTAAACCTGCTACTTTGAGTTTAGGGATACTCTGCAAACAATTACGGCAAAGACATTTGCTTTGCTCAAACACAAAAGGCTTCAATATTAAAGTAACTGTATTTATTAGTAACCAAAATTCTAACATCATAAAAATCGCCAAGAGAGGATAGATTATGGATATGAATAATTAAAAACATTACATTGCTATATTTTATCTTACTGCTCCTTTTAAAAACAAAACAAAAAACTTTTTGATAGATTTTGAAATAGCCATTGTTCCAACGTATTGTGCTTTCTTGCCAGATAAAGTTGCAACAGCTCAATCCTCATTACACATGCACAAAGTGTTGCCATTTTCTCGGCCTCGTTTGCAGCTCATCTGCAGCTTAAGTGGTTTCTTGACCAAACAGGCTTCTAGCAAAATGCTCCGACGAACCCTTAGATACAACTGAGAGCACATTGCCACGTGATCCAGATAAACAGAATATCCTGAGGTAACAACAGCCTTGCTTGATTCTAATGTTTGGTTTCATCACTCTCATCATTGATCTGAGTCACAAGATGCCCTTAAATCAGCACAAATTTAGATTTAATACCAACCTTATCCTAATTTACTTTCATTTCCTCTGTCAGAGGAATGACTGGCTTTGTAGATAAATCCCCATGAATGGCTCAAACACAGTCCTTTCAATCAAAAATCAAATTGTTTTGTTTCTTCAGTGGATAAAAGGGGGCATGTTTGGATTTTCTTTTAGGATTTAGATGGAAGAAGCAAGGCAGTAATGCATGACCAAACAGATTGGAATTTTAATATTTGAATGCAAATATCTGGATTTGCACAAGCTTCCTTGATTGGACCAGTTAAATATGTTTTTGAGGAAACAGTTACACAAAGTTTCAATAATATAATTTACATTAACTTTTAAAAATTGATCCATTTTATTTGGCATAACTTTGCATTTTCTTTTTATTTTATTGTTGTTGTTTTTTTGTTTTTTCAATATAATTAATTAACTGTGACACTTTGTCAGCTCTGGGAAAACAAAAATACGGAAGAGGATTAGGGCCACGGGGAAAAAAACTTTAATGAGATTAAAGTCAAAATTCTGAGATTAAAGTCAGAATTCTGAGAAAAAAAGTCAGAATTCTGAATTTTTTCCCATATTAAACTGAAATGAAATTTAAAAATCAACTTTTTTTTTCTCAGTGGCCCTAATCCTCTTCTGTACAAAAAGACGAAGCATGGAGAGCCTAAAAACAAAACCCACAGAGGACTGGGAGCCCTTAACCAATGCGTGATCAGCACTAGGCCACGCCCCCTGTACGTCTATATTAAGATGTCATAGACTACTATACTGTAAGCAAGAAAATCCTGATGTGACTGATGTGTAGGAGGGCTTAGCAAATTTTCCTGATGCGTTAATGTTGTAGGTCATATATCTGAAGGTTGTTCTTAGTCCTCTGAAGTTAAACAAGAAATTTTCATTCAAGTTAGATTAACAAAGGTGGATAATAATTTAGGTTGCTTTATCAAACAATTTTGCCTCAAACCTGAAGGTTCTTGCCAGCCTTTATCTTTAACCTTTCTTGTAGAATGAGTGATGCCACCGGTGCGTTTCTGTGCGACAGCTGAAGAGAGAAAGAGAGACAGCTTGCTTTAAACATGCACTGTTGCAAATCAAATACTGTATGGTTCTAGAATAAACATTCAAACATTTTCTGTAGCAGCTTGTACTACTCGTTGCATGGTAACCACAGTTATCTTGATTAAAACATCACAATGGTTTATTTCTTGGAAGACTTAGATTTCTACCAATTCTGAAGATATTACATTTATTTTGTTTAGCGTTGCTCTTGAAGGTGTTGCTCTCTTGCAACTGTAATAAACAACAGACTTTCTACCTTTCTCTGAACTGGATTTTAAAAGCTGATTGAGCCGGAGGGCTTTTGAATTTCACCAATGAAATGACAGCATGGCTCGTCTGTACCGTGTTATCAGTTCCAACTTTTTTCTAAGCAGTACATATATGGTTGTTTATATGTATTAAACATTAATGAACCCAACTAATTCAACTAATGCAGGCCAATAACAGGACGGTTTTGTATCTTGTTTGTCACATTTTGACTAGTAGCTGCAATGTGTTCTCCTAACTTTATTCCTAATCTGTATTTAGATTATTTAATCATCACTCTACATATTTTGTTCTTTATCCTTTAAAAACTCAACCTTCTTGGACATTGCATTTTTTTGTCTGAGCATTTTTGTAACTGGCACTAAGTGAAGCATTAATTAAATTAAGTAATTTATTAAGCAAATGAATAATAATGCTTAGATTTTACCAACAGAATTCTATTGCTCTGCTAGAAACACTTCATATATAGTCATGTTTCATTATATAAGTAAAAATACATAATAAAAAAGTCAACTTTGATATTTAATATATTATTTACTGTGTTAATAACCTATTAACATGTCTCAACTGAATGCATTGCTATTGGTTTTGGAAAGGGCAGCTTTCATTAACCAATAAAATAAATTGAAATCATTTTCTGACCTTGAGATATATTTTTCTTTCTTAGCTGAAGTTCGTCTAGCAGCTATTTTTTCTAACCTTGCAAATTCTGAGTCACTTATTCAAGTTCCTGACAGCTGATAGTGGGCTATTTTCACTGCCCTGAGGATCGCTCTGAGTGAACTGTCCTCAGATTTCATTAGCCAATCAAAACCTCAGTGTTGGAGCCCATCTGCAGTCTCTCTTCTGACATCAACATATTCCAAGATGGACTCTTTTAAGTGACCCAGAAAACTACGACAGTCATTTTTAACATTACTGAAGTAAGAGTAATTGAGAGTAATTTTCTGTTAACTTACAGGTGCATTGCAGAAGCAGAAGGAATTCACTTTTGGAATTGCTTCTCTGCTATAAATGCTGCTAAACTACTAAATCAAGAGTATTGCTTTGAAGTCTACCAGAACTAAACTCATCCAAGTCAGCAGGGCTAGCTTCAAGTTCAAATCACTCAACCTGAGCTGTGTCTAACAACACAGCATCAAGCTCCAGCGTGAATTGAAAAGGGTTTTATTTAGCTCATAACAGCTAAATGTTGTCATATGATGGAATAGTTAAATTCTACTTTATCTGCATTTAATAACTTGAGTTGAATACTGTGAGTAACATTTATGGAAGAAATAAAATAATCCAATCTTGTATTGCAGTTTTCTGCAGACATACACTTGGATAATAGTGCAGATTCTTAACATTAAAGACAGCTTGATGACTGCATGCCTCTCCGAGATGATCATGGTCAGGGATTCTCTTCTAAACTGGTTAAATGATTGCTTTTGACTAGAAGCAGAAAGTGCCTTAGCAGATTTAAACATTCAGTATGGAGGCCTGCACATTGCTTGGTCTCACTCACAAGCAAAACACTGAACAACATAAATTAGAAATCAGAAAAATAAGATATTTGAGCTGGTTTCATGTTCCTCTTGTATTCAACGCTCTGTATAACTAGCTGATTCTCATTTAAGTTCATCATTTGAAAAGCAGCTGAAGCAGCTGCACAGTGGTGCAGTTTGTAGCACTGTCGCCTTGCAGCAAGAAGGTTCTGGGTTTGACTCCCGGCCAGGAGTCTTTCTGCATGGAGTTAGCATGTTCTTCACCTGCATGCGTCGTTTCTCGCCGGGTACTTTGGGTTCCTTCCACAGTCCGAAAACGTGACTGGCTTCTCTAAATTGCCCTTGTGGTTGTATGTCCCTGTGTAGCCCTGCTTTTCAGTCATTAACTGCGACCCTAATGGAATATTTAAACTAGAAAACAGACATCCATACATCCCTTTGCAGATTTTGTTCTTTATGAAAAGTAATTCTGTAGAAAAGTTGGATAGATCAAGACATGCACAGATATGGTAGCTGCTTGATATAAAGGAAGCTTCAAAGAGCACTAGGATTGGTTTACAGATGTTCAGCTGATACAGTGGTGCTATTAATCCACCTCTACTGCAGAAAGACAACACACCAATATTTTGTTAATGAAACGATTTACAAATCCCCCCGGTTTTTAAACTTAGACTTAAAACTGTTCAATCGTTTAAAAGGTTAGTGCCACAGCTACGTTTTAGACTTTTGAAGTTTAAATATTTGACATTCACCCAAAATGTGTCAGAGTACAAATATAGGCAGCCCAAAATATTAAATTTCAGTTCTGGAGCAGGATTTTTTTTTTAAATAGAGATTCAAACACAGTTCCTCCCATGTAATCAGCCTGCATGAGCAAAAGGTTAAAGCAAGCACATTTTTTATGCCGAAATATCATCAAACTTTGAATGTTCATAAATATTATTCTGCAGCTTTAGACAGTTCGGCTTTAATGTTTTCATTTGCATCCTATCAGTAGTGCTTTTTTCAGAGAACAAATTAGGAGAACAGTCCGTTTTTTAATTGCAACAAAAATAACATACATGAACAATATAGAACATTAATAATTACAAACATATACAACAACAAAGGGCTTTACAGAACAGAACTATTATTTTAAAATGTAAAAATGAAATGTAATCTATGCTCGAGGGTTATAATTCTTTAAGGGCAGTTATAATTTTCCTGCCTTTAGCATTTGAACTAAATTTTAAGGATTCTATATAGATATTAATAGAACATAAAATCTGGAAATTAGGTTCTCGTTGTAAATATTTGGAGGTATGAATATATTTACCATAAATAATAAAAAAAAAAAAAGTTTAACATATAAAAACTCTGTTTTGACAAGTTCACATTTCTCCATCCCAAACAAAACATCCTTGTCTGTTAAAGTAATGTTAAGATTTTTTTTTTTTTTTTTATGAAAAAAAAATTGACATATCTCTCCAGAATATTTTGGTATAATCATAATCTCAAAAAAGATGAATAAGCTTTTCTTCATTATTTTTTACAAAAAGTACACATTGGGTCCAAATCCCAATTCAATTCAGTTTATTTCTATAGCGCCACTTCACAAAACGTCATCTCAAGACACTTTACAGTTCACCAGATCATCCAGTCGAATTGATTCAAAGTTTTCTATCTAAGGGAAACCAGTTGATTGCATTGACTCATTGACTCGAAGGCAATCCCTCACACAAAGCATGTTTGTAGCGACAGTGGAGAGGAAAACCTCCCTTATAACAGGAAGAAACCTCCAGCAGAACCAGACTCGGTGTGAGCGGCCATCTGCTGAGGCCGTCTGGCGGCCCTGCCCAGGAAACGCACGAGCTCTGAGCCAGCTCCCATGTCAGAGGATTGAGAGAGCATATCCAGCCAGTCACAGTCAGAGAAACAGGATTACACTGAAAAACAGGCCGATCTCCAACATCTATAAACAAGGTTGTTGATGGCAGCAGCACAGCTGATATTTCTCTCCAGGGTGGCGTCACAGCCAAACAGAAATAGACGAGGCAAAGCTACTATGAGGAAAAGCAGAGAGAGCATAACGTTAGAGATTGAACTAACAAATTCTGCAGAGTGAGAGAAGAGAGAGAGAATGAAGCAGAATGATGAAATGGGGTCCCTATGTCCTCCAGAAGTCTAATTTATATATTTTTATCAAAAATGATTTAACAGGATAAACAGTATGAATAAATGTATAAGACATTTCTCTTACTTTATTGTTGATTAAGTATTTTTAAGGAGCAATCAAGTCCACTTCCAATTTATATTTTCCAAAGTGTTGGACCAATAAAATATACAAGCTGATGAAAAAACATCTCGTAATAGAATATTTCTTAACCTTTTGTTGGTAGTTTTCTTACTTATAAAAGGACAATCATAATCAATAGAAATGGAGTTTGGATCAAAACTTGGCAATTTAAGCACCCTGTGTTGTTGGCTGAGCGCGTCTGTGACGCTCCGACTGATGATTGGTGGAGGAGGGAGGGACGGATGGATGGATGGATGGATGGAGGTGGGGGCGATAATCCGCGCACAGACGGAGCCATCCGCGCCGCCAGCAGATCAGCTTGCAGCGGACGTGGGAGAGCATGGCTCCGCTCGGTCCTTCTCTCCTCCAACATTAACTCTAACCGGCTGATAAAGGGCTGATCCCACCGCAGCCACCTTCATGATCTGGGTTTGGTTCCCTGTGAGGAGCGCTGCGCCGCGCTGCGCACCGGAGCTCTCCAGCCTGTAATGTTGGGTCAGCAGCTCATCCCAGGATTGTTTCCGACTTTCATTTCAAATATTTCTACGTTGGTCTGATCCAAAGAAAAGGGGGGAAGAGTTTGTTGGTTTTCTCTGGTTTATGGAATAATGATTTTCTCCGATATGAGTGCGGGGACAAACTCCCCGAAGGTGCATCCACCGAATGGGACGAGATTTTACACGTTTCAGGCAAGTGAGCTCCTCCTTTCAATGTTTGTTCATACTTACAGCTTTTGCATGTAGGCTGCGTTTAAATGTGTTTACATTAACATTGTGCATTGTTGATTTAATGACATTATGTAAGACTTTGTTGCAGAAAAGCGATTGTTTGGCGTTTTTTCTTGATTGCTTGGCTGATTGGATCTTATTTTCTTCCAGACTTGGCTTTGCAGCTTCAGGGGAGTCTGTTGTTGAGGTGAAGACTGAATTTTTAACAACATAAAACGGAAAAATGATTGAGTGCTCAGTCAGAGCCGCGGGCCATTAACAAATACTGCTTTATTGTTATTTACAGTCTGAGATGGAAAAAATACAAATGAAGTAATTACCCTTTGGAAAAGACCAAAACATTCTCATTACAACAGGGGAAAAATGATAGACTGAAGGTTTAGATTTATTGTTTATCCAGACTGTGATGCAGGTCAACATTCAGCTTTTATGCTTCTGTATAGTGTTCCTGTTATGGATGCTGCTCAGTTTCTGGTTTTCATAGGAAAATAGGGACACCCCTTGCAGAGCCCCTTATTGATTACTGTATAGACTCCCTGTGCATATTTTAGCTCTGTTCATGCAGAGCCAATGCATGCATGGCAATGAAGCTGTGTTGGGCGTATTGATTGTCTGATTGTCAGCAGGACAGTACTTTGTTTCATTGTGATGAAGAAGTGAAGGTTTAACATTATGATGACCTCCCTTTTTTTCCCCAAAGCTTCCCTGACCCATTGAGAGATCAAATTTTGCAACCCTGAGTGTGTGCTGCAGCGTATGCACCATGTATATTTTGTTGTACAGCCTGCAGTACTGAAACTTGTTTTTTGCAACACATCCCGCAGATTTTGAGGTCGGCATTGGAGGCTTTTTGAGTCCTGGATATCAGCTACAATATATATTGTTTAAATTGCATGAACAATTTTTGCTTTGTGGTAGGTCATGTAATATATAGATAGTATATGTTAAAGTCCATACTGATGGCAGGACCTAATATTGCCCAAATTTCATGTTGCTAACATTACCTTGTGTTCTGCTTGTATGTACTGGTTTCATTCCCAACAAAGATTTTGCAAACATCTTTGTGATTTAAGAGAAATAAGGATTCATTAAACTGAGTGACCTCCTCCCAGTCTGTGGTCCAGTTCTGATGTGTGTTATTTCCCCTCAATAAGAGCGTAAAATGATGAGATAATCAGTGATAGTTCCTGATCAGTGTGTTTCTCTTTCCACACTGGTATATCAAGGCTACAGGCTTATTCTCCAAGATTCTTTTTTAATTTAATGGACTGAGTGATGCAGTGTTTTGTTGCCTTTCAGCTTAGCTCAACAGCTAATGAAGAGAGATTTGTGAAAAAGACACCTGTGTGATTGTTAAGATAACAACTGTGCTGGCAGCAGAAAGCCTGCCTGTATCAGTTGCATCTGGGGATTTTGTTCTTGGACCATTTTATGTTACTTCATTGTTTCTTTAACGTCTCTTTGGTTGAAAGCAAACTTAATACTGGATTCACAAATGCTTGTAAACTTCTCCGTTTTCAAATCATTGAAATCCTTTCATAGGGTGTGAGCTCCAGGAAGCCCAGCACCTTTAAAATTAATGTTAATGTTTTAGGCTGCTATTAATGTTCTTTCAAATCAAAGTTTTTTGTGTAGCACTAATTCACTTAATCTCATTGCACTTTACAGAGTAAATTCATGTAAATCATAATGCAATTTTTATATGCAATGAGCCATTTCCTTGCAGAATTCACTCCTTCTGGATAAGCATATGGCAACAGTGGACAGTCGCATTATGTTGTTGTAAACGTCCCGGTGACTCAGATTAGTTGCAGTAGTAGCTCCTGTGGTGGCTTCATCTAGGAGAGAAACACAGCTAAGGTAAAGGTAACTTCAGCCTCTTTTCAAGTCTAGAAAATGAAAGATTGCATATGATGGCAGTAAAAAGTCAATAACTATGTCTCTAAGTTGCTACAGAGACGTGGTTGCTAGGTTTGTAGGTCGTGAGCAACCTAAGCCCTTTATGGTTTTCCTAATAAAAAGAAATCAGTAATTAAAAACAAAACGATAAGAAATGAAATTATATTGTGCAATCTCCACCACCAACAGATGAGACTGGATCCCTTTAATGGATCCGGCGGCATGGATTTCCATGCAAGTTGTGTGGTAGGAGAATAAGAAGTGGTCATTATGTCCTGCAGCAGTACAGGCCTATAGCAGAAAAAATACATTTGGTTTTTTATGCTCAAGTTTGGCATTAGGATTTATCTGTAATTCACCATCTCATTTTTATTTAATGTACCTGCTTTCAAAATTCTTAAGATTTTTATTTTCTTAAGAGTACACAATTTATTTATGAATTTGCTCTAGTGAATCAAACAATAAGTGTTTTTTTTTTTTAAGCCGCCTCTGTTCTATAATTAAGATGAACGTTTGCCATGGCCAAGGTCTGTAAAGATGTCCCTAGAAGTTTTTGGGACACACCTGTGTCCTCATTTGATATTTACCGTAATCTAACAGCGAGCACTATTTTCCAGACTAAGCCTGTGTGTATATGTGTATGTAGCCATAGATAGATGGATTATACGTTTCCACATATTATAACACTTAGCCTAGTGTACTGTTAAAATTCACTTCAGCAGATCTACTGTAAGGTTGATCTAATATTTTTTTTCTAAACCATAAAGGAATAAACTTAACATGTCTGCAGAGTTTATCCTGATTGAATTCACAAAGCAAAGGGGATTGCAAATAGAATAGAACTTTATTGTCACAATGGAGAAATTCACTTGTGACGTCGCCTCTTATAAACAAACCTAAGTTGCACAAAGAAGGAAAATGAGCATGAAGTATATAGAGTGCATCCAGGTATATACAGTGGATGGTAAAAAATAAAGGAGAGATTTAAGGTGACTTGTATATACAGTATCTTATGTACAGTAAAGTGGTGGCAGTTAAAGTGCGGTTTCTGGTTTGTTCACCTGGTAGAGTTCAGTAATTTACCCATCATTGGATGCATTTTACTGAAGTTTCCCCTATGAAACCAATTACAGAACTTGGGCTTTATATTTTCTTTTTTCTTCAAACATTTAAATGGAGGTTCTTTATTCCTGGTCTACAGGACCCACAAACCTGCATGTTTTAGCCTATGTTCACACTGCAGCCTGAAGCGACCCAAATCCGATTTTTTTGGCCCATATGCAACCGGTAACGGTTCTTTTCATGGCAGTCTGAACAACACAGACCCTATTTTTTTCAATGCGACCCAGGCCACTTGGCTATGTGGTCCTGAATCCGATACGAATATGATCTTTTCAAATGTGACTTGTGTCTGAACGGCCAGGTCGCATTCATCCGACCTGAACGCCATTAATACTCGACAAAGGTCTCCATTCTGGGTCTTGCTATGAAGAAGTGGCAAGAAAAACACCAACCATGGCGGGCGATGATGCGGAGAGTAGTATTTATGTTTAACCATCTTGGAAAGATTGAGTTTTTATGGTTGGGAAAGATCACTAGATGTGGTCTGGCTCTACCATCCATGCTTACTTCCGTAAACACAGAGCAAGCTGACCTGTGACGTCATTATGACCTCTACTGTGCATGCGGGACACTTGCGTTGTATGACTGCAGTTCACACAGAAGATCACATACAAGTTGTATATATTTTAAAATGTGAACGTGAGCATCAAGGCCTGCAGTGTGAACGTAGCCTTAGATGTTTTCTGCTCCATATCAGAACTCCATGATTGCATTACCTTCTCAATAGGCATCGATTGCCTGAATCCTGTTAATCACACCACTTATTAAAATCAGGTGTGTGAAGCAGAGAAAGCCCTAAAACCGGGATGCTTAGTGAGTCCTGAGGCTGAGAGATTCAGGCTTTAATGCAGAAGCCATTAGCTCAGAACACTTAGCTTAAATCTAAGTATATCTTTTGTTTAGATTTACAGTATTAAAGGGATGTTTGGGTTATACATTCACTTGTGACATTGTTTTTCTTTTTCTTTGACAACTGTAGTTGCACTGCAGATTTATTGAAGCTGCATTCCTGTTGCATTCTGTCATTAATCCCTCATTTCACTTATCATGCTGTTTCAACAGTGTAGAATGTTTTAGGGGAGATATGCCACGCACTATGCTTTTCTTTTTTTTAATATAGGTTTGTGTAATGTTGTTGCAACTCCTGCTTGTGAGAGAAGGCTTGTTCCCAAAGCTGTGAATTCACTGGGCCATATTAAATGGTTCAGAGCAGAGTCTTTACTTCTTTGATCGACTCTTATATTGTGTTCAGAGACACTGCTACTTGATGAAGTCCAACAGATGGGTTTAGTGCATCTGCTGTAAGAAATTCCCTTTATGCAGCAAGTTTTCATGTTATGTCATCACATGACCGAAGGAAATCTACAGATCACAGCACTTGTGATAGGTCAGCTCCCTGCATATTAGTTTTGCCCTCTTTAAACCAAGCTCATACCATTGGGTGATGAAGTATCACTATGTCATAGCTACAAATACAGAATAAAAAACAAAATAAAAGGTCACATAAAACAGCTAAACACAAACACAGTGAGCTGCAATAATTTTAACAGAGCTTTCAGTTAAATGTTGATTCCAATGATATGGAAGGTAGATTTCATATACTAGTTATGAACCTGAATGATTTGAAAACTGAAATATATATATATATATATTCTTTTTTTATCTAATACAGATTTGACTTAACGGAAAGAAAAACAAATCAAGATAATGAATTTAAAGGTCAAGAAAAAAATATAAAAACAAATGAAATGCATTTTCCCCTTTAAAAAAAAAAAAAAAAAAAAAGGGACTGAAATGCTTTTGTTGACATAAACTTAATATGTTCCTGAAAAGTTATTTCATATTTATGGTTAGGTTAAGGCAATTGGTGAAGTTCTGCTTTTAATAAATAAAACAAAACAATGTATGGTACTAAAGTTGCATTCAGACTGAGCACGACTGATGCAGTGTTTAAGACCTGGAGTGTGTCACTAAATAGGAGATTCAGCTGCATGAGGCTGACATCCCACCCAGGTGGAAAAACTCAGCAAACAGACAGAATGCTAGGTGCTTCATTAGCACAGGTTTTTGCAGTTAAAATGATCATTTGTAAAACCAAAAAAAAAAAAAAAAATGTACTACTTTATTTCAGAAATGTTAAAGGTTATTTTTATGGTACCCAGAGGTCAACTATTTCTCCAAAATGATCTACTGTTTCAGTGCTACTTGATTTGTGCAGAAGAAGTGGTCATTATGTCCTGCAGCAGTACAAGCCTATAGCAGAAAAAAAATAAAATAAAATTTATTTATGCTGATTAGGTTTTCAAGATAGAATAAGTTTTAATTCAGGCCCATGACGTCACCATCCTAGCAGATGTTAGTTTCAGAATATAAAGATATTCCATAACACAATATATTATTCTTGTGCTGGCATTGAATATAACATGGAATGATTGTTTTACAATATTGAGTACCTTATAAGTCTCCTAGAATCTTTAGATCTCCCGTTACCCCCAACAACCCCATAGCTTTTCCTGTCAAGGTCTTCCTGTTGGCACTTCAAAATAAAAGCCTAGGTGAAACGTAACATTAAAGATTGCTGCTATATTTTTCTTTACGCACAACTTTTGAGTCGGCTTGGGAAAACCGTCCTGGAAGTAGTGAAAACGTAGATCACTTTGGTTGATCCAGACACATTTCTGGATCATGGTCGAATTCGGTGGTACCTCCTTGTAGATGTACCCATGCAGAAAGCACTGATGCTGGGCAGTGACAGACTGTGCTGAAAAGGGAAAACACTCCTTCTAGGAATAAATTAAAACAGCTTTTTTTCAAAGCAACCTAAAACCTCTTAAGAGCATTTCTTATTTCATCCATTATAAAAATTACTTCCTTTGTTTTTCATACTGTACTACCAATGTTTAAAAGTTAAAACGGCACACATTATAGTGAAACTTCAATACAACAGAGCCACCGTTTAAATTTTTAGCTTCTCAGGTGCATCAAATTGTAGTGTTCAATATTGGAGCCATGTAAAGATAAAAATAAAAAGAACAATTTGTGTCATTATAATTGTATCACAGTTCTGCTTTACTACTATCAATAGGCACTGTTATTACTTCTGTTATTCAAATAAGCCTTTTTTTTAGTTGCATGTCTTTAGAATTAAATAAAAGGTCAAATGTATTTTCTTTTTAAGTTTTAAAATATTAGTATCAACAGGGACAAGGCTGATTGATGCTTTTCAAAATGTTTTTCAGTATAATGCTATATAATGCAAATTAGCTCATGGCTACAAGCCTTATGTAGGACATCGGCCACCTGTTTGGTTGCAATGTTTAATTGTACTGTCCCTGTCAAATAAACAAATAAATAAAAATAAATAAATTACTTGCCTCCAAGCAGCTGAAGTCCATATTCTAGTAGAAGTTAAAAACAACAGAACTTCCCACTGAGAGGGTAAACTAACTACCTTTTCTAATTACATCACAGGCAAAGTCAAATTAAAGTTGGGAGCCAACTTTAGCACAGGCTGTTAGATGCATATTAATCAGCTTTAAGATGGTACCCCTGTGGAAATGATTAATAAGATGGATACAAGTTTGTTGTCTGTGTTCTTATCTGTGCTGCAGATAAGAAAATAGCTTTCCTGTCATTCAGAACCATCAAAGGGGAATGTGACCAAAAAATCCACTGTGATTCTGTTTGCTTTAATGCATTTCTAAACACATACGCAGCCTCGCCCATTTAACATTAAACTATGCTTTTTTTGCCTCCTTCAACTGCTCGAGTGAAGCACTTGACACAAAAGATAAATGGGGTGCCTTAGCATGCTGATTAAAATGTGCTGCTTCTCATTTTGTGGGTAATTCACTCCATGTGGTAGGATTCATACTGCGCCCTATGTGGAACTGATGAAGACAGTTTTAGGAGGAGTGCAGAACAAAGCTGCTTGTTCAGTTTTTCTGCATATCGGCACCAATACAAGTCTTTACACCTTTTGTCGGAGAGACCATTTCAGTGATGAAATAACAGGACAAAGAAAGTACTTCATTAAAATAAAATTGTGTCAGAAAATAAACCTGCAGTGTGTTATATTTCTAAATAAAAGTGATTTGTCACTTAACTGTTTTTACCTTCCTTTACTGATTGGCATAAAATTAAGACTGAAATAGCAGCTATATTTTGTTGTTTTAGTGAAACATACCGTGCACTGCAAGTGACCCTTCTCTCTCCTGTGCATGCCAATGCTTAATCTAGGAAATCCCCCTCTGCGTTGCACTGTGACAAACTCAATTCGGATCTCAATGCATGTATGAAGAACGGAGCAATACTTCTTCATCACATGACATCAAAGTGTTGCTGAGGGTTGATCTGCAGATTAATGTGTGACTTTTGAAAGCTTCCTCACTGGAAGTTTTTTATTTTGATAACTGGAGGATCTTTTATCTTGTTCTAGAAAAAGAGGGGAAACGTAATCAGAGATGCATTACTGTGCATTTAATGATGATAAAGGGAAAAATTAATGCATTAGGGGCTTATAAAGACCCTTAAAGCAAGCATGTATTTGTTATGGCCAGCTTAACACCCCCCCCCCCCCCCCCACCCCCCCCATGCAGCCTACACTCTTCTATAATTCCCCCACTCCCTTACAGTACATGCAGCCCTGCTATCTATATGCCACAGATTTAAGGAAGAAAAAAATATTTGCCACTAATGTATACAGCTATTATATATAAACAGATAATTTAAATAGATTGTGACCTTTTTTATTTTATGCATAGGCAAGTCGTGCCTTTTTACAGAAACACTCTGCCACATTATCAGCTTCTATTTTCCATATTTATCTAGATACACTTTTTAATTAGAATTTATTTTCATGCTTTGTGTACATTTGTGGTTTATGGCCTATTTTCTTTTTTTTTTTTTTCTTTTTTCTTTTTTCTTTTTTTTAATCAACCCTTGTGCATTTAAAATCTGGCCAGATGGGGAAGACTTTGACCCACTTTGATGGATTCATCTCCGATTAAAAGGATAAGCGTGCTTTCGAAAGCAAGAGGCCCCTGCATGTTTACCAGGGTGTGTTTTAGTGGGTTAGTATCTGCACAAGGATAACATGACAATGCCCCTTTAGTTTGTAATTATTGAGTCTTTTAAAAATGAAAATCAAGCGTAAAATCCCTCAAATGCTAAGGTCATGTTAAAATGAACCCATTTCTTATTTATGAATGTTACAAAAACCTAGAACTGTATTTTGCTGCTGTATGCATCCAATTTTTCACAAATTTAAGGTTCTACTTGTGATAAGGTTTTTGGACCATGATAAAGATATATTTAAATGAAAAAGCAGAGCTTGTTTAGGCTACATATAAAATCCCAATGGATTGAGTACAATAAAAATGCAGGCATCCATGCAAAAAAAACAAACATCTAAGATGTGTTTATTAAAGGAATATTAATGAGGTTAACAAAATATATTTTGCTTTAAGAGCCAAAACTTCAATAAAAACTGTTATATAGGACATTGTGATTTTATGACATCCAACATCATTGTTTTACTTAACTAGCAGATGAATGATTTCCATTTTGATCTAAAGCGTTACTAAACATTAAAACTGTGCAAATGGTTCACTATTTCTGTTCACCAAAGAAATCCTGTTCATTTTCACATGTTAAGCATGAATTTTACATTTTTGAAAAACAACTTAACTCTCATACTATGTGAATGAGTTCTTTAGGGGTGTGGGAAAAAAATTGATTTGCCGATTATATTGAGTTTGCCTAAATGTCTATAGTATGAATCCAAACGGTGGTTTGGATTAATAGTAGAGCAAGTAAAAAAGAATGTGACCCCCAGTGACGTTTTTTGGTCAAACTGCTTAATGGGATGCATTTCACAGTGTCAACATTTTTAGGTTTTCTATCTCTGAAAGGATGTGTTGCTTCTAAGAAACAGCTAATTTGTGTTTCTGGTTTTCAGGGTTTTCCCATTTTAAATATTGTGTGAGTAATTCATCTGCAAAGACTTGTACATAAAACTAAGGTTGTTTTTTTCCCCTCATTCAGCATCATTATTTTCTGCCCTATCAGGGGTAGCATAGATTAGACCTTTTGATTAAACCTGGTGTCTAGTAAATTTCCGTTGATGTCTGCATTATACACAGTAGAGATCCCAAAGAGATTGTGAAGTCGAACAGAGAGGATGAGAGCTTTGCCTGGATCACGTCACAGACTCATTTATTTCCAGGCCTGCGTCTTTGTTAATGTGCGGCCTGACAAAATGCAGTCGTAAATTCTCTTTTGAACACTTTAAGTCACGGCTAATTGGGTGTTTTTGAGGAATTGATGCAGATACTGTTGATAAAAGTGAAGTAGACCAAAGGGAAATAATCCCAGGATGTTTATCAGTTTGAAACGAGCAGGATTAGAGGGGAATTGTGCTGTAAAGAATCATGGATATTGATACAATCATTTCTTATGCAATAGTGATAAACCCGCTTACAGCTTAACTATTAACAGTGACACACACAAAATGAAATTTTTTATTACATTTATTCCCTATTTTTAAGGCCTTTAATTCAATTTGAACAGCAGAGAACACTTAGTTAAAGATAAATTTTGCAGTTTGCAACAAATTCTTTCTGTTCTGTAATTCTTTTAACACAACTCTCATCCTTACAGGTATCATGATGAAAGTATCCACTTACACTGGCTTGCAAAAGTATCTATATTATGCAATTTTTAAAATGTCTTATTACTAGGGTTGAAAAATGTCTGCAAAAATTAAAATTGATATTTTGTTTGCAATTGTGGTTTTACTTAGATTTTCCTTTGCACCATCCACAGGCATGTAGATTTTTAAATTTAAATTATTTTCATGACCTTGAAACCTTGCATGTGGGGTGTCCATTTTCTGTTATTTTTGTGTGGAAAAATGCTAACTTTTACTCGTATGCATGGACCTGTGTGCTAGCTGCAACCCTTTCTTCTCTTCTGTCTGGCAGCAAATCTATTTTAAGTATATTACCGCCGTTTAAAGGGCTGGAATGAAAAGTTAACGTCTTACTCTTTTGAAATTTAATGTGACCAAAATTGAGTTCCTCTGCAATTGAAAAATTACATTTTGTTATATTGTTTTAATTAACCAGCCCTTCATATCCTAACCCAAAGCAAAAGAAAGTGTTTTATTGGGGTCTTATTTGACCCTATTTAAAGCTCAGGGTTGAGTCCTTGGTTAACTTTAATCTTCATCTGGGTAATACAGTAGCCCTAAACCTATTTGGTTGGCTTATGCTACACTAAAGTGGTTTAGTTTAAAGCATGTTAGTGTTTGAATGAGTCAATTTAAGTTTAGAGCCAGATCTAATTTGAAACATTTGACAGGGCTGGAATATTGCTTTGTACTTGTGGTTGACCAATCTTCTATTTGTAAAAAGCCAAAAAAAAAACTGGGTTGCTCGATTATATCAACCTTATCTCCCCATGTATTTTTCTAAACTGACTACATTTTCTGTGGAACATTCCAATTAGTTGTATTTAGTTTATCTCTAGGTGCATTTCAGAAGTGTAGCTTCATGACGATTCTACCTTACCACCAGCATATGGAGCTTAGGCCTTGGCAATTCCGCTTTGACTAGAATGGATTATTTTCATTTAAAGTGTTATAATGTGATCCATACGAAGTCCCCACAGAGTTTTCTTCAATACCTTTCTTCAACTAACAGGCTTCCCGAATTTTCTTTTCACGCCTGATGCATGTATGTTATACACAGGGTTTGAAATCTTATAAAAGCACTTCTGTTGATCGGTATTTCCCAGGTGGCTGGGTTATTCGCCCGAACATATGTAATCCAAAAAAAACAAGATATTTCGTATGTAAAGCGAATGCAAGTAGTGTTCTGCTGGTCTTTATGCTTGCTATAATGTCTGTCGCCAGATTTTTAGATCTGGATCTCAAATGCACATATTTTACAAGGTGTCTACACAGTCTTATCAATCAATGTTCTGGAAGAAAGACTGTAAAACACATTAAATCCAGTTGGCAACAGCTAAGCTAGCTGTCCTGAATTATTTTGAAACTCACCTGATGCGAAATGTACACTGCACAGATGGCTACTTGCAGTCAGCGTCCAGTCAGTTCCCCTTGTTTGCTGACAGCCATCTCTGACCACTTTCATTCTCTTCTGGTGAGTGCTAAAAATTAGTATATAATCAACTTTTTATTGTCACATCCCACGGCACGACATACGGACAGCATCTTTGACCCTTGCTAGATTTGAATGTTTGTGACATAAGCTGCAAGGCATCTATATATCACCAATTCAAGGCATATATCATTCCCTGTTACTTTAAAAAGACAATTTAATCAGATATACTGACAGAGTGGTTAAAGAATTTCTGAGAGAAAACCCAGCTGATTCCATTAAGTCATTGACTTAACTGAATTCACTCCTCCTGTGTGAGCATGAAGCAACAGTTGACTTTCACTTACATGTTGACTCTGTAGCAATCCCTCATGCAGAGCATGCATGCAGCGACAGTGAAGAGGGAAAACTCCTTTTTAACAGCAAGAAACTTCCAGCAGAACCAGTATGTGTGGCCTTCCGCTGAGAACGAAGAGCGAAGCAGACCCAGAGAAGGAATGTAGAAGCACTGATACCTAAATACTTTCCATGCTAGAGAAGCTAATAGTAAACTAGCTCCATAGGTGGCTTTGTCTAGGAAAGCAATTTCTTAACAGGTGAGCTATGAGCTGTTTTCATGGCAACTGGGATGAAAGAAAGAACAAATGATTTGTGAAAGTACAAACTAAGCCCATAGCTATGTTTAGGAAAGTAATGGGACTAAACACTGAAAAAGGCCCAACTCTTGTCATCTGTAATAAAAGTTGTTGATGGCAGCAGCCCACCAGATTCCTTGCTCCGGGATGGAGTCTCAGCTAAACAGAACACCGGGCCAGATGTAGCAATTACATGTGCAATATCCTAGGTCATTGATTTCCACGTTTTATTCTCCTTTCTCTCCATTCAGAAAATGGTCACCCTCTGTCCATGGTGCTGAAACTGAAGCACTCATCCATAAGGCACTCCTTTATGGCCGTTTAATTTTATAGCCCAAATAGGCTCTGTAATTGAAGCAGGAGGATGTGGACAACCCTCTTTCCTGCTTTCTCATTGTAACATACATTTCAATTTACCTCAATTCATACATGAAAGGGCAGGGCATTTGTAGTTTTCCACTTCACTGTCTGAGTAACTCGTTCAATGAAAACCTCTGAGAAGCCTTTTAAAAATGTTTTTTTTTTCTCTCTCCCACATCTTTACATCTCCTCAAAAGCCTTTAAAATGATGCAGTGAGCAAAGGCTTTTTTAAATATTCAAACGGCAATAAAGTCTTAGCTACATTGAAATGCATCACCCCTCACTATGCTGTATTGCAACCATTTTTGTGTGTAGCTTTTTCATACTGTGCCTGCTTGTTATCAGAAGACAGAAAATTTAGAAACGTCAAACATATTTCTGTCTGTTAAACTGAAGAAAACTCCACTAATAAATCATTATACATAGCAGTTACTGGAACCCGATCAGAATGATGTTGTAACAAGCAACTTACTGGTCACTATAATTGTGTGTATGTGTGTCTGTGTGCTATTCCTTTTTTTCTGGATCAATTGTATGCAATCTTCAATGTGTTTTCCGAAGTAAACTGAAAACTGCATGTGAGGACTCAAATATACAGACAGCCTGCTAGTATTTGTTTTATAGCTAGTTGCACTTCAACCATATTGATTTATCCATAAACAGGTTCTATTAATAATAAGAAAGGACAGGGCTCATTTTGATTATTTATCTTTTTTGTCAAAGTGTCAACTATTTAGTTTCTGATATCAGGAATGATGGAGCAGAAAGGGGTCGTTTCATTTTTCCTTATTATCCACCATTCAGTTAGTCTAATAGAACAATACTAATAGCAGCAAAAGCTATTATGCTAACATGATCTGATAGTCGGTACATACTGATTCATTAAAAAGGCATCATATAAGTCTTTGGATGTGGATATTGCCAAATAATTTCATTTTCTTTATCAAACTATAAATTTTGCTGAAAATGGAACTCTGTGTTGGGATCTGTCAGTAAAATAACTCCTGAAAGAATCACTAAACATTTTTGTATGCAAACAAACTGAATTATTTGCTTTTGCCAAATACTTAATGATGCCTATTAATAATTGGAAAATGTCTTAGGATGCTATTGTATCTATAATATCAAATTTATACTGCAAAAATCAAACAAAATAGAAAAAATAACATTGTTTGTGAAAGCAGAGAATTTAGTTATTACAAATAGTGTAAAATTGTGTAAAATTGTATTTTTGTGCCCATGCAGATTATTGCTTTTATTATCTTAATTTTTATTTTATTTGTTAACCTTTGACGAAAGCAACAAATCTGTTTTAGGGGTAAAATACCTTTCCAGTATAGCATGGAAAGTTATAGCTGTGTGGATTTGTTTATCTAATTTTAATATTTCACTATAGCGGCAATTTGTTTCAGGAAGCAAGTGAATTTAGCTTGATTCCCTTCTCTAATAACTGTCCCTGCATATAAATTAAGCTAATTAAAGTATGTTTTACTCAACTGTTCTGTTTTAACTTGCCTCTAGGCTTTTGTATATCTATTTCAGACTTAAAGGTGTGACTCTGTAGCTGGGGGAAGAAATAACACCAAATTCTATACATACAGCTGCTAACAAGGCATACCCTGCTCCCTTCTGGGAATATAATTGCAGTTTCAAGGTGGTTTATGATGGGTTTGGTATGCTAGAACTAAGAAAATGATTATGACTGCAATTGCTTATTTATGTGTGACATCCTACCCCAGTATGTTTACAATCTTCATTCATTAGGGAAGAAGCATGATTATTCTTGGGCATTTAACTTGTCAGTCAGACAACACAAAGAAACATCTATTAAGAAACATAGTTAGCATCTAAAAATGTATTTTAATGTCAACTTTTTCATCACACTGTCACAAGTACAAGGCATGTCGTTTGCATCTGTCCAAAAGTGCTATACAGGATATAAATATTTATTTACATGTCCCAGAGACTGCTGTTTGCATTGACTATAAATGGTATATATAAACAGAGCGTAATTGTAAGAGGCTGTAAAGTAAATGAATATGAAAACTATATACCGATTATGTAGGAAAGTTAGGATATGGATTATTTATATATATTAGTGGGTTTATAAACCAGGATAAATAATTACTTATGAACTATGAACTAAGTATGAAACCAAACCAAAAATTCCAGAGAGAACACAATGCACAAAGATGTGCACAGAATGGACTTCAATTTAAGACCTTGCTACTTTAGCACTTCGTCGTTAAGCACCCTTTCTCACTAACACTCAAAAGCAATACAATTGAAGAACTGGGCGTTGACATATTCCTGTTGTTAAAGGGCTTATATGGTACAAAATCAACTTTTTAGAGCTTTTAGCTAGGTTATAATGTTATTCCCTTAATAAAGGTCATGCACAAACTTGTATTTTGCTTGATTGATGCATGTCTGAGAAAATTCTAATGAATTTTGCTCTCTGAGCAGCAGTCCCCCCAGTTCTGAGAAAAGTTCCAGGAAGCACCTATTTTAACTGCACTGAACCTACCCAAAAAAAATTAATTAAAAAATCCTCACTTTCTTTGATCAGCTTCCGTTGGTTTAAGGCAGGGTGTCTTAAATTTCTGCTCCAAAGTGGCTCTTTTAGCCGCTAATCTGCTCAGTAGCAGGAACTGTTCTTGCTTTAGTGAGATATAATAAGTTGACGTTAAAGCTTTAAAAAAGCCATGATATGGGACTTTTAAGATCGGCCAAGGTTTAAAATCTCTATAAATTCTGTTATGCAATTCCCGTGGCTTATATTTCGATCTAGCGAGATCCAAAAAAAAATTCCTGTGTCCAGCATTTATTCCAGGTGTTAGGAGCACTGATATTCCTCTCTATCATATTCCTCTTTGCAGATTTTTGCTGTTGGAAAATTCCACCACAAAAACTGTAGAATTGACATTCATTATTATTATTTTTACTAATAATGTAATGCTTTGTTTGAAGTACAGCTGACAGAATGTTAAGAGGCTACCTTAAGGAGAAAACAATTTTTAATTACATTACATTTTTTGTATGTCTGTAAAAGTCTTTATTAAATATTATATTTATTTAGTTCACTCCCAATTCCTTTTCATAGCGTGGCTTGGCACAGGTACTTAAAATTTCGAAATAAATCAGTTTATTTTTTTTTAAAAACAGTCTGGGTTGCACAAAAAAAAACTTGCTTGTGCCTGGATAAAAAAAAATTTGTCATTATATTTCTGTATAGATCAATACTGGACAGTTCGTTTCAGAATTATTAAATATTGCTACAAAAGGTGTTTGTGTTTAATCTGCAGCTTTCTAATGGATGCATACCAAAATGTTGATATCATTGTATTTAAATTCTGATCCTATATGCCTTATTTTTACAATGATTGGATTAGAAGAAATTAAAGATAGGTTATTATTACAGAATTGTCATAAGGACAAATCCCTGAAATGCCAAAGGATTAATGATAATAGGCATAATTGAAAGTCCCCCCAAAAATTAAGATTTATAGACAGTATAAATGTGTTTCCTGATAGGAAATCAGCAGTGACTCTTTTCCATCCGTTATAAATCATATTTGTATTCAGAGTCTGATTGATGCTGCAGGCCAAAGCTTTTCTCTCTGCATCAGTTTAAATTTAAAGCCCCTGTCAGAAAAATTTGGTCAAAGTGTGTGATCAAGTACCTCTTTGCTTGTTTGACTTGACCAATGCTGTTTTAACAATTACAGAGTCCCTTTGTTGAAAGGATGTCATTCCTTTACTTCAACATCAAAGATGACCAGTGAATATGCTGTTTTTCCTGAAAAATGTGCCTAAAGTGAAAAGGTTTTGCTTCATTTTATGACAGATATAATTGCAATAATCAGTCTTTTCTAAAGCAAGTTACAAGGTTGTAGAAAATATTTTTTTCCTTTAGCTTTCTTAAGCTTTGGGCCTTTTTTCATCCCTCTAATATCCTTGATACCAACACAGAATATGTCACTGACACATGTCAGCTTTGTGATCTATGCTAATTTAAACTGACAGCTTGCCAGCAGTGGCGTGGCTCGGGCCAGGGCCTGCAGGCCATTCCACTGAAAGAGGGAGCACCACCTGCCACATGACAATCATGCAAGGACCTCAGCATCCTCTCTTGGTTGCTGTGGAGACAGTGCTGTGATTCATCTCCGCTCAAACGGTGGATGAGTTTTGCCACACCCATGAGGGAAAGAAAGAAAGGTTCACTGGGAAGGTGGGAAATTTGTTTGGAGCAATACCTTTAAAATCAATCAGGAGACTTGTAACTGATATTATGCTTGGATGATACACGTATTTCAGATTTTATTTAAACATTTAAACGTGTTGATCATTTTGGTTATTTTATTTGCTTGATAATTCCTACAGCAGGCTTTTAGATGGCTATGGGTGCCCATGGAAATCACAATTATTCCTTAGGTTGCAAAGTTATTATAGCTGTGAGATAGCTGCAACACCAATAATCATTCACAATGCTATAAGACCTAGGAAAAGTTGCATGCATGCTTAAGCTGGTTAAGTTAAACTTCTGAAATTAGGTTTAAGGTGATGATCCCCCAGTACTTTGCTATAGTTTTGGTGACCCCTGCACTGCTGACATGTAGAACAGTTATATATGGATTGTATTGGATTGTGGAATAAGCAAAACCTTGGGATGCCATTGTGAATAAAAGTATTTTCTGCATTTGTTATACTGCCTGTAACAACTGAGCAGAAAGCTAAGATGAATGTTCTCAGTTAAAGCTGCATTTACAAGTAATGTTGCAGTCAGCTTCTCTTTAATTTAAAACCTAATGTAACACTCAAAGTCTTTTATTTGTACTGTAAAACTGAAAAACATATGTTAAATTAGGGGAAAAAAATCAAAGGGAAAACAATGTAGAGAAATATAGAGGATTTATTTATTTATTTCCTCATTAATTTATTGCTTAGTTCTAATATGCAAATAAACGCCACCTTAAAGTTGATAAAATGAACACTGGGAAGCACTGTAGAGCACTAACCGTATAACATTGGGCCTCATTAAATGCATTCCAGATGTTGCTGCAATCTATTTTTTTTACTTGACGGCAACAGATATTTCATCCTGACTGGAGTTTCTGTTCTAATATTGGTGCCTCAGTATGAGGCGACTGTGGCGCAGTTGGAAGAGCGGTTGTTTTTATGATCCAAGCTTCAGAGTTTATATTTGGCTTCTTCTGCCGCTCTTGTGTCCCCCAGCAAGACACTTGTCACCAAGTTGCAAACTGAGCTGCATTTTTGTCTTAAAGATTAAAGGGAATTGATGAAAGTAATATGCCATTTAACCTCTTAATATCCACCTCATTTAGGGAAATTCTCACCTATTTTTCATACCCAAATGGAAAAGCAAATAACCGAGGAACTGTAAGCCCAAATTAAATGTTTGATACGTTACGCCTTCTAGTTTCTGGATATATACATGAAAATTGGGTGAGTAAAACACCCAAGCTGCATCAAACCCAAACTGCATCAGTTCAAACATCACTCAGTTGTTTTATTCTCTAAAATATTAGGTATTTTTTGAATAGCGGTAATAAAGACACGCTTGATTGTTGTGGCTGCTTTGTCATGCTAAATTTTGACATGCTGCTATATCTGTGTTAAGTGTGCTTTGGTGCTCGATATGTTCATAAAATTAACTAGGTGGTTGAGTTGTGGAGAATCTAAGCTTTTGCAACGATGTCTAACATGTCCATAGTGGTAAACATTTTACCAGTGTAATTTTCATGCATTCTGAGTTTTCTGTAAACACTTTACAACAGGTTTTGAGAGGTTAAAAAAAAGTAGAATCTAGTTTTTCATAGCGATATTTTTTATTATTATTATTATTTTTAAATAAATGTTTTTAAATATATTATACAATAATAAGTATCTTTATTTATGGATGGATGGATGGATGGATGGACCCAGATCATCTTCTTATTACTGTCTAGGAGAGTTTACACTCTGCAGTATTGATGATGGTCATTTTTAGCAAAGTGCTTCCTCTTGGAAATATTTATGTATATGCTGTGACACTCATACATAAATCTCTTCTAATCTATCTTTGTGGTTAGGGTCCTAATTGTCTGTTCTTTATGCATTACTGGACAGGCTTTTAGTGTGTCATGAGAACTAAGGCTGTTTGCTTTATTTCTGAAAAACACATCCATATAAAAATGCGTCCATCTCTCCAAACAATATATGTAAACAATACGTTTACAAATCCTTCAATACAAGACTTTTAATGGATTTTTTTAATTCATTTATTTCTCTGTGCTTGTTTAGAAAAGTTAGAAAAGCCATGACCTTATTTCCAACCTGCTCCTTTTGTCACTTTGTTTTGAACTTTTAGAGCGATAGATTTGTCAAGGAGGTGCCAGCAGGTTTTTACAATATGATGGCATCTTAATACCAAAATAGCGATCCAGTGTCGCGGTAAACTTGGTTTGCAGGAACCTTGTAATCTGCCAGAAGGAATCCTGCAGAGTTGTTGAAATGTCTTCCTGGTGTAAAGCTGTGTGTCTGTGTGAGTTTTTGTGTGCAAGCAGTACAGCACCCTGCTGTCGCTTCACGCAGTGAAAGTTTTTGCTTGAGAGCAATTTGATAAAGATTTCCCATATTTTTATTGCCTCCCTGTATGACAAGGTGCAACATCTGACAAAGTGTATCATGAGATGTTTGCCAGCATTAACAGAACGACAATAGATGAAATGTCTTTACCTCTGCATTACCTTAATTAACAATGTTCTTCATCTTTAAAATGACTCACGAGTGTTTTGCAGATGTTAACATTTTTGTTCTTCATTGGTTCAAATTTATTTTATAAAACATTGCTCTTTATTGCATTAAAAGTAAATATGCATTAAAGAACAGGGTTTATTGTTTTTCCATCTTTTTTTAAATCTAGAGACCTGCTCCTGTAGCTGAAATCGTTTTCAGCTCACCTCTTTTACATTCTTCCTCATGAAAACCCTGCAGAATATCTTCAGTCAATAGCTCTTCTGACAAAAACACATCTTTCCTCCAACATTCTGCCTCTTGCGGTCATTCAAAGGCACTATGATGATGCTACAGTTTGGTGCTGTTAAACTCTGGATGTGTTCATGTCTGTGTTGGAGAGTTCTCTTCACTTTACTCTTGATATGTCACCAGAAACTTTAACCTTGAAGGATATTCTAATGAACAGCCTAGAGGGATTGGTTGCTTAAAGCCAAACTAGAATTCAGTGTGGTGTTATTGACCCTTTTTTAATAATATATAAATATATATATGTGTGTGTGTGTGTTGGTTGTTTTTTTTTTTAGTTAGTTTGTTAAAAGGCAAAAAAAACAATTTTGGACATTCTTTAAACACATCAAATTATGGGTTGAAATCCCTAAAATCATGAATTCAAACCATGTAGTTTAAGAAACTCCAATGATAACTCTTCATATCGAGGTGTATTTACAGTATGGTGCCCTTCCCCATAACATGGAGAGAAACAGTCCTTCCATCAAAGGATCAACGTACAAAAAAGTACAAAACTATTTCAAGCAGTTGCTGTTTGAAAGTTAACACACCCTTCTGGAAGAAACAAATTTTATTTTTCAGAATTAAACATTTAACCTTTTTATTACTTATTTCAGTTTAGTGTTATTTAAATTGCCAGTGTGAATTTATCCTTTTCTTTAATGGGAGGGTATGTAAACTTTCAACATTGGGAGTCCGACAGGCCTCCTCTTTTCCTGTTTTTAAATGTCTTTGAAAACTCATTTTTATTCCTCTGCTTTTAACACTATGATCTAGTTTTTTATGGCACTAATCCTGTTGTGGACCTGGTTATGTTTCTTTTTAATCTTATTTATTCATTCTTAACTTGCTCTTGTTCTTATGCACAGCACTTAATACCATATAAATGTTCCCTTTTTTACACTGTTTATAAAATT
Organism: Cyprinodon tularosa; assembly: GCF_016077235.1. Lineage (NCBI taxonomy): Eukaryota > Metazoa > Chordata > Actinopteri > Cyprinodontiformes > Cyprinodontidae > Cyprinodon > Cyprinodon tularosa. The sequence goes on along the minus strand of NW_024038531.1, from coordinate 3,877,443 downwards.
ATAATTATAAAATTATAAAGACCCTTAATAAAACTGGTGCTTTGGTTTGCTTTATTAGATCAGTATTAACAAAAGATGTTATATTTTTTACACAGTAATTGATTTTCAATCAAGCAACAGTTGTGTTTCAGCATCAGTTTATCAAGTCCATAGTTGATAATTATGGAAGTACAAACAGAACTGGTGTTGGCAGAAACTATCACTGCTTTGACCCTTTCAGTGGCGGTAAAAAGAAATGGATGGGATTTACTTTAACACACAATATGGGATGCTTTATTAAGTTGTTTTCCTTTAAAATTGGAAACAGGGGCCTCTTTCATTTGAACACAGACAAGTCTGTGTTTGATAATATCATTTAAGACATGAGACGGTTTCAATAACTCTTTCAGTAGGTCTGAAATAGGTTTATAGCTGCATGTGATACCTACTTTGTGCTGCTATCCCAGATTACAAAGAAATCATTGGGGGATTTACCTCATTATGTTCTTCTTTACTGAAGTTCATGAATGTTTGAAGGAAAGCTGTAGGTTTTTCTGTTTTTCCAGAGGTCTAGTCTACAGTATTTACGGGCATGTTTCAACATCTACATTTCAGATTGAGGTGTCTGAATCCTGGATCTAAAAAATTACTTTTTCAGAAAGGGAAGACTTTTTTTTTTATGTATTAACTCTCAAATTCCCCCTGCAACTTTGTGTCTGACTCGTATGCTCTGGGCATTTCTCAATATGCGTTCTTGAGCGTTCTCGTGTGCTCGTGTACTCGTGACACGTCATCAGCCCGAGTACCGTTCCAATTCTCGAGAACGCCAGATCGAGAACAAATTAAATCCCCGGATGTTGTTCTCGCCCCGCCCTCTTTATCGAGCATGCATCAGAGCAGACTTGTGCGTTCTTCAGACTGACCGCTTCCCCAGAATGCCCCGCGGCAGCAGCTTGATTCCAGACAGCGCTCACAGTGTTAAGTTAAACATTCCCTTTTCTGCTGCTGTTGTTCTTCAAAAGTACGTTTTGAAATCGTTTGATGCGATAACATTTTACATTTAAGCCTCCCTGTGTGGCCTGTTTACAGAGTTAGTGCGAAATAAAAAAAAAAGTCAGACGTTGAGCGGACCAGAGTGACCAGCAGACCTCCGAGGGTAACCGCGGCCAGGGCTAAATTTACCCCGGCTGTAGGGCACTTTTCTCGGTCTAGTTATGTGTGAACTACCGCTCGTTCTGATGGCGGTTTTTTGCGGTTCGGTAATTTTTTTAATGTTTTTTAAGCTTTAGAATTTGAAAATATTGTTTTCAAAATGTTTTGTGTAGGGAATAAATAGTTTTGACTGTTAAAGAAATGCTAAACAATGTTGCATGTGATGACGTCACGAGTACGCTTCTGTTCCAATACACATACGTGCTTGCGTTCCCGTCAAGTCCGATCTTCCTGCATTCTCGCCAAGAACGGACTTGAGAATTGAGAAACAGCATCTGTGTCTTATTTTATGAATCCAGTGTAAAAGTTTTAGTTTAACTGGTTTCATTTTGCAAAAATTATTTAAAGAACCTTTTGCTAACTGATTGTTAATCGATTAATCGAAAAAATAGCTGACACATTAATTACTGTTTGCACAGGGTTTTATATTGGACTTTTAGAATTTAGCAGGCAAAAACTGAGTTTAATCTATAATTTGAAGCCCCCCCCAATAAATTAAAATCCTTTAACTTCAAGCTACTCTGTCACAAAATTTTAACAAAATGCATCAAGTTTGAAAAAAAAGGACAAGGTTAAAACCTGATACATTTTCTTATTGTTAGCACTCTGTTTGAGTTAGGGTTGTCGCGATACAAAACTTTTCATCTCTATACCGATACTAAGGAAAATATTCGATACTCGATACCATTTTCGATACAAGGATAAAAACAAAGATTCCAAAATTCAACAGAAATATTTTCATTAATAAATAAAATGCAATAAATAAATACAATAAAGGTTGTATGCTGTGCACAATATTAAGCAAGCTTGATAAAAAAACTTTTTCCTTCCTTGTATATGCTTTGCACACATAACAATGAAAGCCAAACCGGTTAAGAAACAAAAATAATTCTCAGCAGCTGCACCTCTTACAAAAAAAAAAGGTCTGAAACTGAAAAGTGCACAGAATTATTCAATCACACAGTGTTCTGAAAGTGCATTGTCCTCTACTCTGCACTTTAGATGAATGACTGCTTAGGTGCCACTGGTGGTAGCACTGTATCGATACTTTTAAAAACGAGAATTGTATCCGGATACAACGTTTCAGTATTGATACTTTTTTGAGTATCGATACTTTTGACAACCCTAGTTTGGGCAAAGGCTATTCATAAGACTGGTCAGAAGTCTTACAAAAAAAAGAAAAAAGTAAAAAGAATAAATTACAAAAAAATAAAAATCATTACTGAATTAATTTGTTAAAGCAATTGGTTTACAAGAGTAGAAACTCAGGAACAGATGTTAGACTTCTACTGTAACACCTTTATGGTATAAATCTGTCCAACACTGAGTCACAATAATAGAAGTGTTTGTCACCCCTATTGTCATGTAAAGCTGAATTGGCATACTGTACACAGGACTGCATGTATCCTATTATGGAAATACATGTAAAGGAACAGATGTGAACCTTTAATCTGAGCTAAGATGCAGTGTCTGGTTGCATGACAGGTTGTTCTGTAGGGAGACTATTTTCTGTATCAGGTTTCTTACAGATTTCTTTTTTTTTAACACTGTATTCCTGTTTTTTCCCAGTGATGTTATCCAGTTCACAGGAAATAACATGTCATTGTTTTTTTTATATTAGTCTTTCCAATTTTTCGTTTCTCATAAAGGCTTCTCATGATTTCTTCCCCAGTTCATACAGTTCACAATGACATCCATGGGTAGGTTTTATTTTTGCACCCTGTCATGGCTGTTTTGCTCACAGAAACTCATTCCCATCCAGCTTCATTAGATCTTGTCGCTGCTCATTTGAACTTGACGGAAATGTGATGCTTCAAAGCAAAGGGTGGTGCACTGCTGCACTTCTGATGTGCTGAGGAAAGCTCCCCATGTTTGAAGTATCTTTATTGTGACACCAGTGAAGTCAATCCCCTACAGATCACTGGCTCCATTAATATCTCCCTTCTGTTTTGTTTCACCTTGATTAACAATTTAAAGCCAGTCAATCAAATATTTTGAATCTGTTTTCCATTCACCCCCAAGAGTGATGGTTCCCATTATAAAGCTTTAGCTGTTTTATTGATGCAAAAAAAATGTGATTTAAAATCCAGATTTTTACTGCTGGTGCCATTAAGCTCCTCTAAAGGAGAATAAATTTGTAGTATTGATAATTGGACATGCAGATCATAAGTTTTACTACTAAAATGTCTAAGACTCCAAGCCTTAAGAAATGAAATATCGATGCTTTGAACATAGAAACCTTTTTTTCATTCTGAATGATGATCATCATGTTGGCTTTCTCGTGCTTTATTGGGCGACACATTAGACTTTAAACATTTAAGCCTACAACTTATTGGCCATTTACATTTGACTTGACATTAGACTTTTGATCTTGACATTAGATTTTTTGGTCTGGACACCAAAAATGAGACAAAACATTCAAACTTTTGAACCACAGCCAGCATCTTTAGCAGTATGTCAAATTTATTTATTTAATGGTAAAAAGCCAAGCTAAATGTCCAACTCAGATTAGTCATTGAATTACCTTTAACTTAGAGCTGGAATATTGGTTTAAGTTTGAATTGAAAGCCTTTTTTAGATGCTTATGCATGTAGCTAGGGCTTAAACAATTAAACGGATCAATCGATAATAATTGGTTATTAAAGTATTTGTCAACTAATTCAGTAATTTATTAATCATTAACTGGAGTAGAGAGACTGTAAGACATGCCTGTAGCTGACAGAGTAGTCCACTTAGAGCAGTAAATATTCCAAAATTTTGAAAAAATAATACATAAATGCAGTGATGGGAGTAACGGCGTTGAAAGTAACGGCGTTACTAACGCCGCTACCTTTTTTTTTAGTAACGAGTAATCAAAATGATTACTCTTACTGTAACTATGACGCAGATACAATTGCCGACACCCCGTTACTGCACGTTACTCAGGTCGCACAATTAACCATTTTTCATGATAGGACTCGTGCGCGCATCATGAGAGAGGCGAGGATGGAGAGTGAGGAGGACTCCAGCGGCAAAACAGCGCTTTCCAGATGGAAATACTGGTGTTACGTCGAGCTGCGTTTCCCCATCAGATACGGTTTCCCCTGCATTTCCGCACAGCGCGGCGCCAGGATTCAACGCGCAAGCGACAGGAAACGTGCATGCTCGCGCCACAGGGGAACTATGGATGGATGGATGGATGGATGGAATAGATAGATATAGCTACATGTTGCAGTATCTATAACAACCCAAACACAGGATTTCAGAATTAGACATCCCCAGAGATTAATTTCATACACTCACAAAAGTAATGCAATAGTTACTTTTACTAGTAACTAATTACTTTTATTGTGGAGTAACTCCGTTACTAACTCAATTACTTTTTGGGAGAAGTAACTACTAACTATAACTAATTACTTTTTCAAAGTAACGTGCACAACACTGCATAAATGTTTTGCATTTAAGATTTTTTTTAAAATTCCTGTCAATATGCTCATTCCAGAACTCCTCAGGTGGTAAAGTTTGTTTCATCTGGTTTAATTCTGTACAAATTTTAAGGAACCTCTCGCTATCCAATTATTCATCGAAAAAGTAATTGATGGATTAATCGATTAGCAAAATAATTGTTAGTTGCAGCCCTTCACTTAGCTTCTGCTTAATTGGCCAAGAAACTGTGTAGTATTTAAACTTTTAACTGTGAGGTAGATTAAGGTGGGTTCTCCATTACATGAGTCTTCTTTCACCTTTAACGAAATTTCCAACCCATTAATAAACTGATTCATAAACATAAGACGCCCTGCATTTGGCCTGTTGCATTTGCATCAAGGTAACTTGGTGCATTTCTACTTTCAGAATAAGGCCTAGGAGAGCAATTTGTTGGTGATATAAGATGTTGTATAATCATTATACAGATATCATAAAAAAAACCTACACGTTTTAATTAAATAGTTTTAGAATAAAAAAATTTTTTTAAAGGGATAAAAAGAATTTAAATGAATCTGAATCTTAATTGATGAATTTGATTTCCATAATGTAGTATCTGTGAGTCATTGTGGCTTATTATGTGCTGAAAATAGCTACGACAACATGGGCTGTCTGTTTTCTGAGGTTTACCCTGCAGGTCTTTGAACATTCGGTGTCTCGTTCAGAAAAGTTGCTTGATGACTTTCTAAGCTCTTTTTTGTATGTTGTCATAATTTAGTTGTCTTGAACTTTAACAGGAACATTAATATTTACTGCATCTTCGCAGTGGTTTACAAACTATCTCTGCTTGGATTTTTCAGTCCTGTTTTTGTATTTAATTTTTTTTCCCCAGCATTATTCCACTTGGACGTTTTTGACCTTTGATAACAAATTGATTCTTTCTGCTCTGTTGTCCCCCTTTTTCTTCATACAATGGCATTCAATTGGACCAATGCATGGGTGGGCATCTGTCTGACCAAGGTCTTGTCCGAGTGCCGATCCCAGACATATATTGCATATTGAATCACCTTTAAATGCCTTCAGTTTGTTTAGTCATCATATTTGTACTTCAAATATATTTTATCCTTAGATATCCAACATGAGGTTCACCTCACCATACATCCCAAAAACTCATCTGAGGGGAAATGTATATACTGTAAGAATAGGGTTGACTGTTTCACAGTGTTTTGTGAAGAAAAACTCCAGCTTCTAAAGAATTACGAATGTTACTGTAGATGGCTGGCTGTAAGGTGTGTGTATGTGTGCAGAGGGCTCAGTTACACTGCAAAGCAGGAGCTGATACAGACTTCTTATCCACAGTGGAACCAACCATCAAGTTGATACATGACTTCACCATCTGTGCCTTTGCAGTACTGAACCTCCTCTCCTCGTTCCTCTTGTAGCAGCACCCCAGGAGCTCCCTGTGACCTTTACTGTGATTGTAAAGACAGCCAGATAGGCAGACAGATTACTGTAGTTTACAGGATTTCTGAATAGATGGCATTGTTTCCTCCAAGTTATCGATTCAGTGACTTTATTATCTTATGGTTAGGAGAGCATAGTAGCAGACACGAGCACACGCCCTGAGACCCTGCAGCCTTCCAGACACACAAAGGGATCTTCACTGTGTGGCACTTCAATGTCAAGGAGAGGCTGTCCTTCAACCAGCCGAGAGCTGGTCCTGCATGAAAAAGCGCTTTGCCATTACTATTGTTTTTCTCTTTCAATTTTAAACATTAAATGAGAATATTTTTTTAAACTTATGTTATTTCTTTTGAAACTTAAAATATAAAATGCAGCTTATATTTACAAGTTAATTACATTAAAAAAAGGCTAATAAATGTTAAAGTAGCTAAAGTTGTCTCCTGCTTTACAGAGAGTAGCATAGCAGTGCTCTGCTTAACTTTCAGGTGTTGCTCAAGCTGCATGCTAAAATGTTTTTTTTATGCTCAATTAAGACAAATGTCAGTGTTGAGGGGAAAATAAGGAAATGGTTTTAGTTTGGATGCTAAGGCTGTGTTCATGCAGCCTGCTAAGGAAATGCGACAATCATCAGGCTTTAGTTTGAATAGCTCATGACCTAAGAATATGACCCCATTTATGAAACTAATGTTGAAATATAAAAAAATGTTTGTTTTATAAAATGTAAGTTTCGTAAAAAGAGAAAAAAAAAATATTGGATGCTAGTGTCTAAGTCCTTATTAAACTGTTGAGCAATGTGAGCCATTCATATAATGCCCACATGATTACAAGACTTGAAAATAAAAAAATAAATAAATAAGGGCTAACGATTGCTTTGCAAATCGATTAAACTGTAGATTATTTTTTAGATTAAACGATAAATAATGGGATCGCAAATGATTCCTTAAATTAAACCAAGTGGAACTAAAACTTTTCCACTTGAGGTCTGGATAGAGCATATTGACACACGAAAGCTTTTTTTTTTTTATTAAATGCAAAATATTTATTTATTTTTTTACAATTGTGTTATAATTACTGCTCTAAGTGGGTCGCTCTGTCAGCTAAAGGCATGTTTTAGAGTCTCTTTATCCATTTAAAGCTTAATTAATTACTAAATTACTTGACAATTATTTCAATAATCTATTAATCACGATTAATCTAATTGTGACAGCTGTAGTGATTACACTTATTTCTTTACAAAGAGCACATAAGCAAGACGTTGTATGTTCTAAATCTTTAAGAAATTGCAGCAAATATCATAACTGTATAACAACCACATTGTTTTGTCCAGAGAAAAATTATCACTGTATAAAAACTGTTCAACTGATATTTTTACTCATTGTCACCATAAAGGAAGAAGAAAATATCAGTGCATGCTTAGTCTAAAATAAAAACTCCATTCTATTTTAAGTCATTTCCGTGTGAAAAAATTTTTTTTCAGGTATTTTGTTGATTTCTATTAATCTTAAAAACAGTCGTTTAGATTCACTTTCTTTTTTGACAGTGATCATCTGTGTTTTGTAACCAGGTCTGCTTTAGGTCAGTGCTGTTGTTGATTTAGCTAAATTATCTAGAAAATTCACGCTGTACTGTTTCTATTAGTTTTAGATTTACATCCTTGCGAAAAAAAATTTCTCTTTTTTTTTTTTTTCTTGCAGCGTTTTTGTTAATCAGAATTTACAACCATATAAATTTTACAGCTTCTATCCATTTTACATTAATTAATTCTGAATGTTTATTCCTGCCCTTAATGTTAAATATCACAGCTATTTAAAAATGTTTCATTATTCTGATCGCTGTAACTATCTTGTTTTATTAATCCATATTTTCACCATCTAAAAGAATCAGGAAGGAAAAGGACCAAATGAAGCAGCCGGTTTTAGAACATGTTTAATAAAAGATAATAATGATATAAAATATTTATAGGCATGAGAATTTCTGTCCAACTTCCGTTGTACATGATGAACAGATGTCTTCCTTTCTATCACCCTGGAAATGTCTTTTCTTCATAATTCAGGGGTCTGCTAGCAGACATTTTAAAAGATTTTTTGTTGTTGTTTGTTTCTAAGAAAACAATTTTGAATTCTTTTAATTAACAATCCTGAATGTTTCTTTGTGCTTTAGGAGTGATAGCTTCTTTATTCTGTGTCAGAGCTTATATTGGTTAACTTTAAGACTCTAATGTTTAATTGTTTTGATCATGTAAAAAAAATATATATCTATGGTGAAATTGTGGTTATTTAAAGCAGCAGGAGCTCATCTAAGCCCTATGTGTGATGGAAGAATCCCAGTTGCAGCAGAGGTAGCTTATCACGCATATGGCTTGTCCTGCATATTTGTGACTTTGTCAATAGAGCTTACAGCAATAGTAACTACTCTGGTAAATGCAGAAGCTTCAGCTTCTAGGGGCCAACAGTTGTTTTCTTGATGCTAGGCTCCCTGTTGCTGCTTTGGCTGCAACAAGTAGGATTTCACTTCCTCTTGGGAGTAAATATGTTTAAGTAGCTTAGTGGTTCAAGGCTTTCTAATTGGTAAAAGGACACACACCTCAGATTGTGTTTTTGGAGTTTGCGAGTCATTTTTAGGACACAATTAAATTGCATCGAGTAAATCTGGTATTCTCCCATTTGTTCATTACTTTGGATTCTCTACTGTTTGTTTATTATTTTACACAGAAACAAACCAAAAAGATAAATAAGTTGCTGAATTCTTACATAATTAAATTGGAAATATATTCAATACCTCAAATGCTGGGTTTGCTCCAACTATGTAGTTCATTCTAGTTTATTTTATCCTACCTAGATCCTACTGCACATATCTTATTAACTTGTAGATTTACTACTTTATAAGACAAGCAACATTAACGGAAAGACAGAAGACAAATTTAGCATGAGAGATCCTGGTGGTAGAGCCTCCTACATGGTCTGAAATGTAAGAGTAGTTTACCTCTATTTAGACCAACTCCCCTGTGGGAAGTAGAGTCCAGCTAGGCAACCAGAGGTGGAACAACTCAGGGTGATCACTTTAGAGTGATTTAGAGGATGTTTCAGATTTTGTTGGATTATCTGACCCAACTCTGTTGCCTAAAGGCTAATCCAAAATTCTTGTGTAGAAGGGCATACCTGGTGATACATGGTGGACCTGGATCCTCTTAGGCTGCTAAGCTGCTGAAAATAATTACTAAGTTTCCTCCTCTATGATGAGGCAGAAAGTTGTTTTTGTATAATTTTGAGGAGCATTCCACAGGTTGCGGTAAAGGTTCTTGTTAATATGTAAATGATTGGAACAGCATAGTGAAAGGATGACGGAGGTGAGAGTCCTCTGAAAGGAGGCTTAATCAACTCAAAAGGTGTTGAATGTGACTATAAGCCGAGGGCAGTAATACTCGACTTTTTTTTTTCCCTTTGTCGTCTCGAGATAATGACATGACTATCTCGTTATCACAGTTAAACCAGTAGTTGTTTTCTTGGGATAACAAGATAATTATCTCATTATACAGAGAAAACAGTTATTGATTTCTTGAGATAACAAGATGATTAACCTGCATGGGTAATGAATGATGCTGGCCAACAGCCCTGGATTCCCAGCCCATCCATGCCTGCAGTGCCCGTAGTTGTGCAGTCACTGTCACGCGTGTGCGCAAATAATCTGTTTTTTAGTCTTCTTTTTCTTTTCACTCATTGTCAGATCATGGTGGATGATTGGATTGCATGGAATACAGTAAAAAAATTCTGTTTTTATTTATTGAAAATCTTTAATCCGCACTCATTTTGGGGGTTAATGCATCCTATTCCTGTTACAGGCGTAACACCTGGGCTTTTTTAGAAAATAATAGGCATAGGGCTGGAAGCAAATCATCAAACCAAAAATGTCTCATTACCTAAAAGTTAAACACAGGATTATTTACAGCATTACACATAGGCTGCCATAATTTACACTTATAAATCGTCTCCCACTGTTGTGGTATTGAAGGATGTAATCAGTTTTTGCACACAACAACAATCTCATAAGAAAATGGCTTTTATTATCTTAGGATAATGAGAAAATTAACTTATTTTCTTGAGAAAACCACCATGAAAAAGTATCAGAGGGACACGACCGCTCTCAGCTTCCGTCCCTTGCATTTCTTAATATTGTAATACAGGTTCAAAAAATTTATTAATATTCTTATTTAAAAAAAGCAGTGGAGCCAATTTGTTCATTCTGCTGAAATGCAACAGGATGTATCTGTGTAAACCCCAATTATCATCTAGGAAGTTGTTTTCTGAACTGTATCTGTTCCAACACACCTGATATGAAGGATTAGATTGGCTGAACAGCTCCTCCCTGAGAACTCTGGGAGAAAGTTCAGCCAATGTATTCCTCTGCACAACACTCATGATTAATTACTCACTGATTAAAAATGAGGTCTGTTGAAGCAGGGGACCTTGTAAAGATGCTGAGCAGTGTGACCCGAACATTAGGAGTGGGAAACACTGACACACTTATTTTTTATAAAGCCAGAATAATTTGTTACTGAAGTTTACCTGCCTGGAATCACAGAAGTGCAATTCAATATTTCATATCCCCTATGTATCGTGTAGGGGACCTATTTTGTCATTAATCAAATCCAGCAAAACCAAAAACATTTGTTTGTTTTGTTTTTTTTTGTCTTTTAGATCAAGCTAATATAAGTGGCCAGTGATTGTGCACTAAATTTAAGGAATACAGGCTTAATAGAACCATTTTTCCCGCTTTTGTCTAGATAATAAGCATTTTTAGAACACTAGAGTAGAGAGGTTGCATTCCTTGCTATGGTAACAATATTGAGAAATGAAGAGTTGTTGCCAGGGTGATGTGATGCCCTATTGTAGGTGTAAAAATAGATAACATGCTCCACCTTAAACAAGCCTTGATTTAGAATGCATCAAGTCGTGTCATCCGCAAATGATGCACCCTGAAATCAGCCAAATTAGCCGATCTTCTTTTGCTATGCATGACAAGATGTTAAAGTTTGGTGGTCAGAATTGTGCATTTTATATCTCTGGTGTACGTCACATGTTTAAAATACATTCTTTGTTCCATAGATTTTATTAATTTGAATTATATTTCTCTACAACTTAAAAAATATTGTTTTAAAAAAAATAAAAAAAAATGTCAAAAAAGCAGTTATCCTGATTTTGGTTTTGCTTTTTTTTTTTTTACAGTAAAACTTTAGTTGTGAATTATTGTTAGAATGATAGTTTGTATAGAAGATCAGGAAAAGTACATGTATATCACTGCATGCTTTCTCCAATGAGCTTGGACTGTTAATAATTCCACATTTTAATATTAATTACAGATTTTTTTTCTACTGCACTATCAGCAGTGTTAATGTAGAGGGAAATACTAAGGGGAGATTTTTTGGGGTTAGAATTCCCCATTGCTTTAAAACCAAATGTGCAGCTCTGGCCTAAACTGGTTTTCAATTTATTTATCAAATAGCTTAAATATAAATGAATAATACTACTTTTCCATTTTCACAGCTTAGGTTTGACTGTTACAGTTAAATTTGCGAATACTTGCTATGAAAAGTGATTTGTCCTCCCGCTGATTTTTTTATGATTTACTTATCAATTTTTTGTGATCATCGGAATAATTTTGGTTAAATTATTCCGATGATCACACCTGTTTTAATGCCAAAGTAAAATTACCTCTATTGGTTAAGAAAAATCTATCAGCTCATCTGATACTTTACAAGCATGTGGGATTTATATTATTATATTCCTGCAATTCGTTTTTCCACAAGATAGGAAAACAATAAAAAGTTCAGCTCTATTTAGAAGCACAAGGTTAGAGTTGAGCAGTGAACGCCGTCACCGCATGGGATTCACCACTGGCCGAATATTAGTAGCTCTAATTAAACATAGTTTAAGTAAAAGTAGAAACTGTATATAGAAAAATATGAATAATAAGTAGTTTGGTTAAAAAGCTCCTTAAAACTGGTCTGCTACATGCGGATTAAAGGTTTAAACATGCTTAGAATGAAATGTACATATGAGTCAATGATGGACCTACTAAAGATATAGATTAATTTATAAGTCAAAATATGCTTTGCCACTAGCTTGTACAAGAAATGTCTTTGTAGTATGAACCTCCTGTGTCTTTTATTAGCTTTAACCAGCAGCAGATTGTAAACATTAAGTCCGTCTGAGTTAGAATTATTGTCTTCAACACATAGAGATTGATGGCATAGTGTGGTTCATTTGAGACATCAAGGATAATGCAATTATAGCCTCAGAACTATTACCGTAGCTTAGCCCTTTCAGATGAAAAAAGCTTTCTGAAAAAGTTATTGTTTTGTAATATTCAATTATTTGCACTGCATTTTACAATAAGCAAATACAGTATTACCTTACTGTAAAATTATAAAATAATAAAATTCGTCTTGGTAGAAAAATTGTTGATTTAGAATGCAGTCTTTAATTCTAAATGTATATTGGACGATTTTTCCCTGGCTTCAGGTTCCGTAAGGATCGTCTGATCTATTTGTTCTCCCACACGTCAATCTTTGTGATGTGTCTACCTAACGATTATGCATGCTCTTTCTGCTGTGCATGAGCACTCCTAGTGTTATCAAGTATGATACAGGGTTCTTGCCAAGGCATTTTTAGCCTAGCGAGTCAATACGCTGAGCGTATTTATTTCCGCTGCCCTAAAAAAAAAAAAATGTTGAGATTTAACCCATTAAGTTAGTGTTTTGGATTAATTAGGAAATACTCTAAACAGGGCTTTACACCAGATCAGCTGGGCTCGTGCATACATTTATAGGGCCTCACTTGTACCGTTTTACTCTTTACACTTTGAGCTAATTGCAGATATACTAAGCATAAACTAGTAATGCATGAATTCCTATTTTCTCGTGGTGTAAATCCGAAAAGATGCAAAGATTCTTATTTGCCATTCTTGAAAAAGGGAAAGATCCTTTAATTAAGAAATAGACTTATCATTTTAAGTCAGATTATGTCTAGAAGACATTTTTAACTTGTCTAAATTTGCTCATTTCTGCAATGAGGGGACTAACCCTTAGTTAGGATCATGAGTCGTTAATTAAGTCTTAAAATACAATTTCTTGGAGACAAGCTACTGAATTTGTGTTCCTACTTTGCATCCTCGGAGTTGAGGCCAATATACACCCCCTTTCTGAATCAGAGAAGGCCTGGCCAATTTTAAAAGTTAATTAACACTTCGCTTACTATTTCAATTATCTATGTATTATTTATTCTATAACTAATAGAGAGAAGATCTGATTTGGCATTATACAATGGTGAACATGACAACAGATTAAGTTTGCTTCTATGGCGCATGCACAGGGTTAGAACATAGGATCCATGTTCAGACTCTCTCCCAGAGCACATTTCCTACCAGCATACTGTTAAATACCAGCAACCTTTCTTAAACAAAATGCTGCAGTTTCTGCAGACAGTTTCGTTATTTTTTTCAGCCATCGTCTTTGTTCATTTTAATGATTATATACAAGCTTTACTTCCTCACACAGCCACCAAACAAGTGGTGTTACTCTTCTTGTTCTGTTTTAGTGTGCATTTTCAAGGTCTCTGATGATAAACTAAAATACATATGAAATAAACAGAAAACAAAGAGCGCTCTGTCTGCAATACATCTGTATATTAATTGTGAACATAAGTGAATCTGTATATATAAAATGAATATAAAACCTAGGAGAACATAGTGATTGAGATTCTCATCCTCTGCACTGCAGGGAGTGAGCTGAGGGGGGTTTGAGAATCGGATTTGCCGCTGGCAGGGGAAAAATGGAAGAGACTGAGACTTTTCTGGAAGGACTTGCGGCCAAATGTCTTGGGATCCTCTGGAATTGGCTGAGGATGTTGCTGCAAAGAGGGATGTTTGGATTTTCGAGTTGATTATGTTTTCAAGCTGCTTATGTCGTCTGTAGTCAGAATGAGTCGTTTTCTTCATATAATATACAGTGACATCACTCGCTGTAGTCTGCTGTAACTGGTCAGCCCACTTGTCTGAAACGGCGACATATGAGGCTGCTGCTCTTTTTTTAGACATTCTAAGTTGTGTTTTTGGCAGGCACCATGCAAATGTTTCACTGTAGAGTCAATAAGCGAGTGAAATACTGTGAGAGAAGAATCTAAAAAAGAAGGATGTGAAGTAATGTCTTCTGTTGTAACCTACTGTAGTAACACCTTTTCTCTTGAACTTTAAATTATAAAACAAAAAGGTTTAAAAAATATAAAGAGCTACAACAAAATGCATTAATACTTTGTCATTTTTATTCATCCATTTTCCGTCATGCTTATCTCTGCTGGGGTCACGAGGGATGCTGCTGCCTATCTCCAGCTGTCAAGCCAATTAACCTGACATTCATGTTTTTGAGCTGTGTGAGGAAACCGGAGTACCCGGAGAGAACCCACGCTTGCAAGGGGAGAACATGCAAACACATTGCAGAAAGACCCCGGGAAGGGAATCAAACCCAGAACCTTCTTGCTGCAAAGCAGCAGTGCTACTCAGCTGCGTCACTGAGCAGCCCCTCATATATTTGTGTTTTATCTAAAATACTCACTGCTTTCCAACCAGCCACTGCTTACACTAAGTTGTTTCATGCTTGGTATGAACAAAACTTGACATTTTATACCGAAACAATCTAGACCATCTTGTGCTGTAACAATGACTCACATTTTTATATAACTATAAAATATTTTTGCTTTAAAAGCATAGTGGACCAAGGAGTTTAGGTGCTGCATCCAAGTAACGTCTGCCCTCTGAGACAAAGCTATCAGTCAAACAACTGTTTGATTTTTAGGATGATTTGGCTTCCCAGGAGATTCCTGACTTAAATCTGACAATGCTAGTGATCCCTGAGGTTTAACACACACCTTTGGAAACATTTCATCTCGATAGAGCTGCTTCCACAGCCCATCTTTGTGTGGCGGTGTCTATGGTCCATTAAGAATATGGAACAAAGGCCCGAAGCTAGCACTTTTATTGGTCACTCTCTCTCTTTACATGTTTGCATCATTCACAGTGACGTTAAACACTTGGCCTTCATTTATAGCTGTTATATATCTATATATAGCCATGTTTCGGCCAATAAGCCCAAATCAGAATTGTGTCGTTGATTTTGGATTTGAGAGTTTTTTTTTAGGTTTGACCCTTTGATGCAGATTTTATTAGATTGGAATATTTTCTGCAGACATGTCCACTTGCTACAGTTTCCTTTTAAACAGGGTTTCTCTGTTTCCCTTGACTTTAAACGTTTAACACTGAAGTGGATGAAGAATCAGATTCTTCTTCCTGCAGTTGAAAAAGCCACTCCGATGGGTGCAGTGGTTAAAGTGTTGGTGTTTGGGTACAGTGGTACTCCAAAAACATTGGATTTTGAATCCTCTGTCCAGTCTAAATATGGATCAAGCTGGAAATCAGCTGATTAACAATCAACAGTCAGTTTGTTTGTTCTTTATGTCCTGGGATATTGCTCTTCATTTTGTAAAATATTTACAAAATGTGTGCATGCTCTGAACATAATCAAAATATTAAAATTGATATTTTGCAAATGCGGTTTTCCGAATGGAACTTGTTGAGGGTTACCCAGCTCTGCTCTGAAATGATCTGTTCCAGCCCGCCTCTGCAAAGCAACTCGGGCTGCAACTAAGGATTATTTTGCAAATCGATAAATCTGTCCGTTCCAATTAATCGATTAACAATCGGATAGCCACCACTTCCATAAAAAAGACTTTACAAAATTAAACGAGGTGAAACTATACTTATCCAGGATTCTGGATAGGGCATATTGACAGATGAAATATATACATTTTTATCATAGCGATATAATATATTTACAATTTTGGTAGAATTACTGCTCTATTTGGGTTTCTCTGTCAGTTAAAAGCATGTTTTGGAGTCTCTATACTCCAGTTCACAATTAATCAATTACTAAATTAGGTCCCAGTAATTTTATTCAGCCGATTAATTGTTTCAGCCATCAGCTGAAACAGCTTTAATAGGAAATTATCACCCATCAGTATCCATTATACATACAGCTTCTGCCCAAACATTTTCTTTTCACTGTGGCTCATTGAAATAGAGGATCATATAAAATTGTTTTGTTCCAAAATCAGCATCTCTGCATACATGCATGCGATAACAAGTTGTGAGATGCCCTCTTGGAAGTTGTTGTGACTGGATATGACAGATTTTCTAATCCTTTCAGCATAAAATAAATATTTTGATCAAGATGACAAATCTGCTTCCTGGTATGGTGGAGTACCAATAGTTTGCATCCAATCAAACTGCCTTCTTTTGCCTTCAAATTAGTAGTTACTGATTTGTCCTTTCCCTACTTTACTTTGACAAACCAGATCTTCTTGATGTTCTTTTTCCTGTTTCATAAGATTGCAATTGCAGATCTTGACCTGGCCGGCTTCCAATGCAACAGAGCGGAGCAAAAAAATAGCTTGGCTCCATATTTTGTCAGTGAAAGACTGTGATGTTTGGAGGAGTAGTGGTGGAACACTTCTCATTGAGTAACAAGACTGCAAACAGTAAGTCCTCTGCAGGATGTAGGTGAGCAGAGTAAAGCGTGACGAATGATGTGGAATCTAGGGGTCAGTCAACCTATGGTGCAGGCTTAAAACTGCAACATTAATAGTTCTTTTAAATGGATCTGATTAGCTGATTGGTCAAACATAACATGCAGATAATTGTTTAAAAGCTCCATGTTTTCAGTGTCTAACTCCAGCCTTCATGCCCCTCTTCCAGTTCTCCTTCTGTTAAATAATAACTTTTTTTTCTGCATCTTGTACAGTGGATGTAACCTGACCTTCCTTTGACATGACATGAGTTTCAATCCTGCTTTTTATGTCTCCTGGAAAAATCCTGAACTAACTCTGTGCATCAGAGGTCGATACCCTCTCTGAGTTCAGGGGGGGAAAAAACTGTCTAGTGCAAGATACTTATTATACCACTTTGATTGACCTGCATAGTAACTCACAGTATAAAACTTGTTTATATGCATCAGTTTTTTTATTTTAGAAACCCTTTGGTGTCATTTTAAGAGTATTGAAGGACTGCAATGCTTTGAGGCTGTAAGCAATGCGCTGTAGGCATGCAGGGAACATAAGGAAAGAGAGAGTGGGACTGCTGTGAGGCAATTCTTCCCTCTGCACCAATGCATTCTTGTGAACTCTGGCCAGCACTGCAGCAAAAAAAAAAACCACCCCTGGGGTTTTTTGAGGCTGCAATGACAATGGTGTGACTGGATTTATTTGAATGTTTAGTTTTGTTGGCAAAATCACGGCCAAAAAAGACTGTGCATGTGGTTCCAAGAGAGTTTTTGATGCCTGATAGCTGTTCTGAAATTGTCAAATTTCACAACAGCAAATTAAATGGTCTATATGAAATTCTTGTTTGTTTTTACATTTTTGTACCCAAAAGCATCAAATATTCAACTCCCTATTGCAATTTTCTAGTACTCAATCAAGAAAGATACATTTTTTTAAACAAGCTTAATTATTTTATTGAGGTTGTTTATATTTGTGTAGTCAAATTATACAGAGGATTGGCCTGACATTCTTTAGGTTAAGAAAAATAAAGCAGCAGAGTTAAAAAGCCTACCAAGGACAGTCGTCGGAGTGTGCATGAATCACTTCTGCCATTTTGTGTGTGTGCGTAGCTTTGACATGCTTATTCCAATCATCTCACCAGCTCTCACAATCAGTGTGAGCCAGGCAAATCTGCCTCATCATCGTTTCATTTAAATTCACAGCATCAAATGGGAGCTGTTAGAATTCCCGCCTGCTGAAGCCAATCAGGCATTTTCAACTCTTTAATGAAAGAAGCGATCATTCAGTTAGTTATTGGTCAGATTGCTGTAACCATTCAGCATGCTCTGCATGTTCATGCTCTCAAAATCGTCCAAGCAGCATTTCATTCAGGGCATGGCCCTCACCTTATTAACCCTGCCTCTACCGCGAGTAGATCATGCTGCCATCCCAATTTGCTTCTGCTGTTTAAATAAGCTGCCGTGTCTGTGTTGCACTGGAGGAACCAGGAGACTGATTAAAAGTCCAGAGTGTTTTCACACATGCAAACATTTCCCTGTAAGACCTCTAATGGGATCAAACGGTTGTTAATTCTGATTCAAAGTGAATGAATTGCTGTTGATTGAAGTAAACCCTCTGAATATTTTTTTTCCTCTGGAGGTAGAGTGAGTCTAAGGTGGTCTCCTTCATCACACAGACCTTTTATTAAATGCCAGAGACTCGCAGCACCACGCACTATAACATTAACTCATTTTGAACAGTGTCAGAGGCTGTTTGACTTCGCCTTTACCTGTAGAGATGAGGAAGGGGACACATGTCAAAGCTTCTCTTCTTCACCTCCAATCAAAGTGTACATCTGTAGCTTTTGATTCACATAAATCCGGGTCTTGATTAGGGGTGGGTATTGGCAAAGAAGTCACGATTCGATTCGAATCACGATTCACATGCCACGATGCGATTCTATCACGATGCATCACGATACTTGAAATATTGCGATGCATTGGGATATTTTCACTGAACACTGTAAGAAAAAGATACAGCCCTTACCAGTGGCTGACTGGCTGTGTATGATCTGGATAGTGTCTTCAATTGATACATAACTGAAAGCAACTGAATTCATACATAGCTGTATTTATTGAAATTACTTTTGGAGGTGTTGTCATGAAAACAAATACTGGACAGAAATATTACTATTACTGGCGTGGACACACTAACAAAAAGATCTTAGGATTCATCAAACTTAAAATAACAAAATGCGGATAATCAGTGCCATTTACATGGCCTCAGTGGTCTTTTAAACCAATTAAATGAAAACATTCAAATGTAAGACATTTCCCCTTTTGGAAATTACGTGCGTCATATCAATTTCGTTTTTACCTTCTTTGTTTTTAAAGCCAAAATGCATCCAAGCATCTGACTTGAAATGTGATGGAGCTGGGGGGCGAATTTTCTCAGTCTCCTCCATATTTTGTTTACGAATGACTCTTCTCAGTATCCCAAGGCCGGACATGCTTGCAAAACAAAGCAGCAGGCGTCAACACATCCGCAGCGACATCTGCTGGACTGGAAGTGGTATTCCACTTGGTTTGATTGATGTGCGCCAACCATTAATGTATTTTATTTGTTCATTTTTTTTTTTTGTTTATAATCGATTCTTGCCTTCAAGAATCGATTCAGTAGATCACAAAAATTAGAATCACGATGCATCGATTTGACGATTATTTTGCACACCCTTAGTCTTGATATACGTTTATCTGTGTCCGTGTCTGCAGCCTTCAGCACAGAGTATCTGCATGACAGAACCTTGTTATTATGAGTGCCTTGACCTTTAAAAGCCAACACTGCTGCTAGAAGACATCGCAGGTGATTCATCAGTATCAAACAGGGCCTGGTGAGGATATGAATGTCTTTTTTTGTGCTCAGCTTGACTAAGCCTAACTCTAAGCCAACAGGGTGCCTGGGATATCATCTCTCTTTAGATACATGACTGTGATTTTCACCCCTGCTCTTTTCTTTTAGCCTGTAAGACTTTGTAGGAGAGGGAGAGCTGTCGGAGAGCGATAACGGTGACTGCACAGAAGCTGCTCAGATGATGGGTGATAAGTGATGGCAAGAGCAGAGAAAAACCACAGATGTTATCTACCTGCTGGTTATAATGATGGCACCATCTCTCTGTAAAAATGGACCATCCACTTTCAGAGATTTTTCCAACCATGGGAGATGCTTCTGTCAGGACTATTTTTGCTATGGAAGTTCCAAGTCAATTTGATCACAGTAGGGACCGATGATGAACTTTAAACTTCATGTTGTTTCTTTATTTTGTACAGTGGGATGTACGGAATAAATGGGTATAGAAAATAGATATCTTTTATTGCAAATATGATTAAAATAATAACAAATTTCTGTTTGTCTTTTTGTGCATCTAGAGCAAAAAAAAAAATGCTGCTAAAACAATGAAACTTAACCATCAGATAAGTAACTTTACTATGGCAGTTGTACCACATGATTATTAAATACATTTCAAATCCATCATATGCACAGGTGCTAACATAGTACTAATAAGTAACAGTTAAATAACATTTATTAATAATTATTACAATTATTGTCCAACAAAGATCCAATATTTATTGATTTTTTTTACAATCACCATTTTTGTTAAGCTTTAACCTGTCGATTATTACCACTATTTACCATTAATTTTAAACTTTCCTTGCTTTATTGGTCAGTAGTTTTCCATAAAAGGGACAGGGGTGATGTTACACAAGGTGTAAGCAGACATAGCTGCTAGAAAATTAGATTTTATGATATATTTAAAATAGGGATGCACGATATTGGGAATTTGGCCGATGTCCGATATGCCGATATTTTAAAACTCATGTAGCCGATAACCGATATCGATACTGATGTTAAAGCTGGACAAAAATAAGTAGTCATTTGAAAAATTATATACTCAAATATATTTTCATATGCTGATATCAAATAGATTTTTAAAAACGCGGTATCGATCTATTTTACTTTCAGAATCTCGTGAAATTTCATCGTTCTGTTACAAACTCTCGTGATATTTTGCAAATTCTTGAGAGATTTTGTTAGTAAAATAGATCAATACCGCGTCAATATATCAACATATAAAAATATGGCAAAATTTCGTGAATTTTCGGGGGATTTCGTAGCATAACGATGACATATAGCAATATTTCATTAGTAAAAGAGATTGATATGGTGTTTTTAAATGGCAATATATCAGCATATGAAGATATTGGGATATTTTAATGTATCAATATTTTTTCCCTCGTCTTTAGAAGTTTTTAAGTCTGTAAAAAAGAAGTTTTTGAGGAAGAAGAAGAGGTAGTATTTTTTTTTTTTTTTTTAGACTTTAGAAACTCAGAAGCTGATCAAATATCGGGTTAAATATCGGTGGGATGGCCGATGTCCGATATTCAGTTTTAAGGCCGATACAGGCCGATACCGATAGGGGGCCGATTATATCGTGCATCCCTAATTTAAAATGTAAGGGGGAATCTTTGTTGCTGACATTTTAAAAATCGCACAATTTGTGTGGCTAAGAGCAAAGTGCATTAATTGACCAAAACGGATTTTAACATTCTCAGCAATTAAATCTGGCTAATGTCTAATTAACATGAAACGGTTTGGTGCTTAGATTACGAGGCGTAAGGATAAGCGTATCATCATCTGAGGCCTGAGGATAGAATATATAAGATCTCAAAACTTTAAATATTTTATTGGCAAATACTAAATTAAATACATTTATAGGTACTAGGATTTTTTACTTGTTTACTCTGATGTATAAAATGTTAATCATGTGAATGTTAAAAGAAAAGTTTTATATAAGCTTTAAAATGGCATCAAAATGTATTATCTTGACACCTCTTTAGTCTCACCAGATGGTCGTAAATGTTAATAGCTGGTTGTTAACTTTATATTGCACATAAGAAGCACCCTCTCTTCAGAGCTTTCTAAATGCAGCAGCAGAGAAGATTTTTTTTGTCCCTATGAAAGAAATTTCTTGGCATAGTATCTTCTTTCTATATCTATTTTTGTTGAGGATCTGCAATAAATAAATCAAAGGTTCGGGTTAGTGGAGTCTGAATTCCCCAAGGTATTATGATGGCTTTTCAGTTTTCATCGTAGACAAAATACTTGAAGTACAAACAGAAGTGTCAAAGGGGTGAGTACAAGTCACTCTTTTGATGTCTTCAACCTTACTGTGGCTAGAGGAATGTTTGTAGATTCAAGAATCCTCTATTTAAAGATCGTTTAAAATATTTTGTGATTATGCTTCTAGTTTCCAGAGATGTTTCTCGTTTAGGGTTTATTTTACCAGGAGTTAAACGTCAGATGGTGTCCCCCTTTGAAGCACTGATAGTGTTTGTTCATCTTGGCTGTTACAAATGTTATCTGCATGGACAGGGATTTAATCAACATTGCTCTCAACCCTGTCATCTCTGTCTACTGTAATCTTTGCAAATCCCACCACTTGTCTGATGAATTTCCCAAACGTCGCATCCTGCCCACATAGAACTGCTCTGTTTCTCAGTATGTCATTTGTTCCTATAAAAATACTGTATCTAATAACTACACTTTGATTTAACTCACCATCTCCAGCTAGTATCTTAAGTTGCTCAAACTGTTTAAGTTTTTGCAAAATGTCGTACAGCCCAGTATTTTTTTCTGAATCCTGTGACACATTTCTTTTAAAGACCTGTAAAATTAGCTTTTTAAGTTTGTAACTTGGGACTTTTTAATTTATTTATATTCAAGATGAATCAATACACATTGGAAGTCTCACATGCATGCAGTGTTAGTTTCTCTCTTTCTTTTTTTTCTTATGTTTTGCATATGGCCCAGACGTTAAGCTCACATTTCACCTAAGCATCTGTTCACTCTGTCACACATCTTGAAAGATAACCTGCAGTCATGGTTTTCCATCAACAGTAGCATCATGTTTGCCCAACTCTGATAGTTGATTTGTGGTGAATAACAAATAGTTTGCACCTTAATGCATAGCTTGTTGTTATATAACCTAACCTAGCTCTCAACTTTTACCCAACCTTCTCTTAGACCTTTCTTGTTCCTTGATCTTTTTGATGCTGTTTGTTACTCAATTTCCTTAGGTTAGGTTTTAACCCACTCATTTACATTGTGTTTATTTAGGTCTTTTAAGAGTAACTGGTTGTAGACTGATGTGTACCTCACATTTCATGATTTTATTCAAAAACAAAACAAAAAAGAAGAATTTTATGCTGGTACTTTGTGAATCATTTATATACTCATTTTTTTTCTTTATAAGCTCCCATCTTCTTTGAAATAAGAATATTTTCTTGCTTAATGTCATTGTTTTAATTGATGCTAAATCTGCAATACTTGAGGGGAATTCAGAGTTTAAAATTTTGTGTTGCACCAGCCTCTGAGTATGACTAAAGTTTTAGAAAGTAGCATAATCAAACATAAAAAAATATGATCATGTATCCTATATTCATTTCTCTACTAAAATGATCGGTCCCTGAGTGCTCTAGGCTTGAAAAAAACAGATTCCCAATGCTTAATAAATCACTGGGTGCACCCTGGGCACCAAAACATTAATTGTGTTTGTGATTAAGTCTGAATGAGAGGACATACTGCACAATCAGTAGCCACGTGAATCATGATATCTTTCTGAAAAAACTCAGGACAACAGCCAAGAACCCACTGGTTCTGTTGAAATGGTGCTATTGGAGTGTTTTGCTCTCTGTGAGCAAAAAATGATGGATGGTGTGACATTTCAGGGACTGCTTGTTTGTGTGTTTCACAGAGATATGCAGCTTTGCTGCTTGCATGCTTGACTGATGTTGTTTAAACCAAATGAGAAGAGCATGACAGAACATTACATCTGGAAAACAGAGAATGCTTTCTCACTGGATAATAAAATCCTCTTCCTCTTTCCTGACCTTATTAACATGGGCACTACAGCTCTGTCCATTACACTGGCATCTATTTATCAGTGTTCCAAGTTTACTGGAGCTTAATGTTTTGAGTGTTGCTGAACAAATTTCTCTTCAGTACTTTCATACTTGCTTCACTTTAACTTTCCTAAGCTGTTTCTCTTCAATAAATGTCCCCTTGATCTCAGTTCCAAAACACAAACTACCATGTTCACTATACAGAATGTTTGACATGCATTGTTTACAATAATTTTGCCATGAAACGGTAAAACAAAAATTAAAGGCAAATGTCACAAATATGATGTACTATAAGCTGCACAGAGACTTAAAATAGGGATGTCCATTAGGGATGGAACGGTTTATGAAAACCGTCCGAACCGTTCGGTTCGACTGTCTCGGTTCGATTTGCGTGTGTTTCGTTCGGTTCATGCGCTGCCTCTTTTTTCTCATAGGCGAAGCGTTTACACTCCAGAGCAGAAGGTGGCGGTACTGCGACCAAAGCCAACCACCAGTAGTAAACAAAAAGAAGAAGAAGCGAAGCAGCGTAGCCGGGTGTAGCAGAAAAAAATCAGTTGTTGTGGAGAATTGTGTGGGTATGGCGAGTGGGAAAGAACAGGATTTGGAAGACGCGCCCGCAGCACTTTATAGGTCTGCTGTATGGGACCACTTTGCATTTAGAGTGACCTACGATGACGGCGGAAAGAAAGTTGTGGATAAAAGTGCAACAGTGTGCAAGCATTGTGCAACACCTTTTGTTTATGCTAACAGCAACATGACCAACATGTCATGCTAACCCCAAAATCCCACATACTCCGTCAGCGCTCCGCTCCGCCCCGCTGCGCTCCAGACCGGCTGCACAAAGCAAAGCCTACAGCCTTCACTGTAGCTCCAGTCCACTCCGCTCTGAGTTCCTTGGAGATCGTAGAGGGCATGCGCGAGATGATTAAATTCAAAGCAGCAAAACATGTGGAAATGATCCAGTGTTTCCGCGGATCATTAAAAATAATTACAATTCATTAATTGTTTTGGATTTTTTCATTAATTTCATTAATTTTTATGGGATTTCGGTGTAACAATCAACATATACCGAACCGAAAACTGTGACAACGAAACCGAACCATGGATTTTGTGAACTGTTCCACCCCTAATATCCATCCATCCATCCATCCATCCATCCATCCATCCATCCATCCATCCATCCATCCATCCATCCATCCATCCATCCATCCATCCATCCATCCATCCATCCATCCATCCATCCATCCATCCATCCATCCATCCTCCCTCCCTCCCGCTTCTGCTTATCCGGGGTCTGGGTCGGGTAGCAGCTTCAGAACAAGAAACATAGTCCCTCCAGCGTGTCCTGGGTCTCCCCCTTGGCGTCCTCCCAGTGGGTTGTGCCTGGAACATCTCACCAGGGAGACGTCCAGGAGGAATCCTAATCAGATGCCGAGCTACCTCAACTGGCTCCTCTCGATGTGGAGGAGCAGCGGCTCTACTCTGAGTCCTCCCTGGATGACTGAGCTCCTCACCCTATCTCTAAGGGAGAGCCCAGACACTCTATGGAGAAAACTCATTTTAGCCGCTTATATCCGGGAAAAATAGGGATGTTCTGATTCGATATTAATATCGGATATCGATCCAAAATTAGACAAAACTTTTAAGTCGGATCTTATTGCCCTGCATCTAAAATCTCCGATATTTTCATGCTAATAGAAACACTCTGCCTCTGTTTGGTTTCTGGAGCTCATTGATTAATTTTAAATGGATCAGTGGTTTGTGTTTGCTGCTTTAGTAATATTACTAAATCAAGCCTTATAAAATATGTAATAAAAACCAGTGTGAATTGTGTCGGGTCAATATCTCTACAATATCTGCAAAAAAAGCTGCAATTTCAACATGGTATCTGAAATGAAAGAGTCGTATTGGGACACCTCTAGTTTAAAAAGTTCAAGTTACCTCTAATTCTTTTTGGTAATGCTCTGTTGTGGTGGTCATAACTATACTATCACTAAGATTATTGGCTCACACATCCAAATGATTAAAATCAGGTTTTCAGATCATTTCAATGGCAGCAAGTCCATAAAATCAAGGCTTTCTTTTTGCAAACATTTGTGAAACATCAGGTTGTTATATGGAGATCATCTGTTAATCTGATGCTCTAACAAAGTGGAAGTGATTGGGAATGAAAGCCAATCAGCCATGAAATGGTAGGCCACTTACACTGTTGGAGTGGGAGCGTATAGCACTCTAACTTTTTGTTGATTCAATCGCTTCAGCTCTCAGAACCTAATGTAGCATTCATATTTATTCAAAAAAGGTGCTTGAAGAGCTTCAAGGAATGAGTCTCCATGACCAGGCAGCTGCATTCAAGCCAAACATCACAAAAAGCAAAACACAGCATTGGATAAAATAGACTTTAGAGCAGGTGAGGAGTATTCCATAAATGGATATCCTTCATCTGGCATGGATGAGTCTGCACTTGTCTTATTGTGTTTTGCCAAATGTGAAGTTTTATGGCATGAGTATTGCATTGTGCATTATGGTCTCGTCCATTTCCAACGTGACTATGGACTTTGCTTCATGCACTGTTCCAAAAATATGTGGATGAGCTTGACTGGTCTCCACTGAGTTCAAATGTGTTTCTGGAAAATTGTTCAAAACTTTAAATGGGAACAGCCTTCCCATAAATGCCTTAGCTGCAACTAACCAGAGTGTATGCATGAATTGTATTATGTTGTAAAATGATATTAACACACACTATGCTATTTTATTTTGTTCAACATCTCTTTGATTGCTTGCTTATATAATTGCCAGTAATGCAGAACTGCAGAATCTGCAGCACAGTACATAATTGGACCATATGTAATCTATCCAGTGTACTCTTAGGTCAAGCAGTAACATCAGGCAAACCACAAACTTCAAGGAAGTAAAAAGAATTGTTTTCACATCAGACAACACACGATGCTGTTTTGTTTTTTTTTCTTTGTCATTGTACTTTTTCGATGTTAAAAATCTTTTTTAAAAGGATCTAATATCTTAAATTCCTACAAACACTGGTAATAATAGTCATCTAAAGCGGAATAATGACAGTGGCCTGTTCTGTTATCCTGTTAACCTTATCATTGTGTGTTGGAAACATTGGATTCCTCTATAAGCTGTGTTCACACAATTATGTTTTTGTTTTATTTTATTTTTTTATGAAATCGTGTTTCCTTTTTGTGGTTGTTCATAATACAAATTAATTAAAATCCAGTCTTTGTGAATGGCCTATGATCTCAAACACACACGTTTAGAGTGAGAACAATGTTACACAGCAAATGTGGATATTTTTAAAACTATCAGATACGTGTCAGATTGAGAACCAAGGAGAAGTTGGCTTACATCAGATTTTTCATTAGATGAAAAGATCAGAATTTGGGCTAATGAAAGAGTCATATATAGCCTCTCATATATATATATATATATATATATATATATATATATATATATATATATATATATATATATATATATATATATATATATATATATATATATATATATACACTATATTGCCAAAAGTATTTGCTCACCTGCCTTGACTCACATATGAGCTTAAGTGACATCCCGTTCCTAATCCATAGGGTTCAATATGACGTCGGTCCACCCTTTGCAGCTAGAACAGCTTCAACTCTTCTGGGAAGGCTGTCCACAAGGTTTAGGAGTGTGTTTATGGGAATTTTTGACCATTCTTCCAGAAGCGCATTTGTGAGGTCGCACACTGATGTTGGACGAGAAGGCCTGGCTCTCAGTCTCCGCTCTAATTCATCCCAAAGGTGTTCTATCGGGTTGAGGTCAGGACTCTGTGCAGGCCAGTCAAGTTCATCCACACCAGACTCTGTCATCCATGTCTTTATGGACCTTGCTTTGTGCACTGGTGCACAGTCATGTTGGAAGAGGAAGGGGCCAGCTCCAAACTGTTCCCACAAAGTTGGGAGCATGGAATTGTCCAAAATGTCTTGGTATGCTGAAGCATTCAGAGTTCCTTTCACTGGAACTAAGGGGCCAAGCCCAGCTCCTGAAAAACAACCCCACACCATAATCCCCCCTCCACCAAACTTTACACTTGGCACAATGCAGTCAGACAAGTACCGTTCTCCTGGCAACCGCCAAACCCAGACCCGTCCATCAGATTGCCAGATGGAGAAGCGCGATTCGTCACTCCAGAGAACGCGTCTCCACTGCTCTAGAGTCCAGTGGCGGCGTGCTTTACACCACCGCATCCGACGCTTTGCATTGCACTTGGTGATGTATGGCTTGGATGCAGCTGCTCGACCATGGAAACCCATTCCATGAAGCTCTCTGCGCACTGTTCTTGAGCTAATCTGAAGGCCACATGAAGTTTGGAGGTCTGTAGTGATTGACTCTGCAGAAAGTTGGCGACCTCTTCACACTATGCGCGTCAGCATCCGCTGACCCCGCTCCGTCAGTTTACGTGGCCTACCACTTCGTGGCTGAGTTGCTGTCGTTCCCAAACACTTCCATTTTCTTATAATACAGCTGACAGTTGACTGTGGAATATTTAGGAGCGAGGATATTTCACGACTGGATTTGTTGCACAGGTGGCATCCTATCACAGTTCCACGCTGGAATTCACTGAGCTCCTGAGAGCGACCCATTCTTTCACAAATGTTTGTAAAAACAGTCTGCATGCCTAGGTGCTTGAATTTATACACCTGTGGCCATGGAAGTGATTGGAACACATGATTCCAATAATTTGGATGGGTGAGCAAATACTTTTGGCAATATAGTGTATATAGCCTTTAACAGCTGTTTGAACATGACCCAAGTCTGACCCAAAATGTGTTGCTTCACTCTGCTAAATCCTCCAACGGACTTAATGCTGTTGATAATGTTTCTCTCTTTATGTGGAGCTCTCTTAATTCAACGGTTTTGGTGGAGAATTTGAAGCTTTTGAAGCTGCTGGCATAAAAGCTCATGAAGATTTGACTTTCCTTACAATAGGGCCTTGTTAGTGCTGCTGTTGGTCTGCCTAATTGAAAGATATTTGTTTACATGCAAAAAGGTATAAATTGGTTTGAAATTAACTGGGCATCAGTTTTAATCCTGAAATGTATGTTTTTAAATAAATTTGCAGCTTCCTTCTTAGTTTAGTTTTTTTGTCCCTTTTTGACATAAATGTCTTTCCCCACTCTTCTCTCACACTGTGCATCTTTGCTGTCCAATAAAATGAATAGTTTGGTCTTCATGAGTTGAATTGAATTGAAATTGTACTGTCTTTTGTGGGTTTGAACTGTCCTTGTTTTCTATTTGTAGACCATCTATATGTGTTGGTAGCGCTCGCTGAAATGTTTCACTGACTTGAAAAACTCTGAGCATTGCTGTTTTTGGTGCCATTACACTTCGTTTTTTTTTTTTATGTCTAAAAGGGAAATTTGATGGACACAGTTTAGCTTCTTAAAACAGAAAAATGGTTGAATTTGCCTTAAGGGAGATAACTTGGTGATTGCTTTGACTGTTTGTGTGTCCTCTCACCGGTTTGTTCAGGTTGTTGTGTATTTCTTTGAGGGGTCCCAAACCTATAAACTGCCATTATGTTGAATTATTTTTGATTTAGTGCAGCAATCAGGAGGTTACTGTCGGTGAGTTATAGGCTGCAAGTTTGAAAAGTAGAGCAGAGGAATTAACGTTGAAGTTACAGCTGACATAACATTGGGTGATGTTTGTCCTCTGCTGGCTGTTATGGTTCACGATACTAAAGTTATTACGAAGCATCCAATGCAGGTCCAGCAGATTCCAGAACAGTTTCTTCCCCGCTGCCATTAGACTGCTAAATGTTATATAAAATGGGTTATAAAAAAGAAAAAAACCTTAATGTTGGAACTGTAACTTTGCAGTCGTAAGTTTACATTTTCACTGCTGCTTACCTTTATCAAGGCTGCACTCTTATAAATGAAAAAGTCTAGAGAGCTGTACTAAATGAAATTTATTCTTGTATACACTTGTGTGTACAAAATGACAAATAAAATCTGTCTAAGTCTAAAGTTCAGTCATGGTGTTTTTGGTTTGGTTTTAGTTGCATAAAGATCCTCTGCAGTCCCACTGTGTTAATCTGTGCTGCCTTTTTTCCCACTATTATCTTACCATTCCTATTTCAAGTTAAAATATGTTCAATGTGGACTCCCTTCTCTCATCTACCATTAAATCAGAGCCTCCTTTATGGCTACAATGACCACAGAAAATGTTGCTTACAAGTTTTCAGCTGATTTGCTAAAGTATCAATTTAAGATGCAAAACTGCGCCTTCAATCTGTTAGATTAATGGTGGCTGTTAACTATTTGCATTTGTATACCCTCCACCTATAAATATGCATGATGTTGTAATTAGAATATGATCTGCATGTAGCTGTCTTTAAATTGTCACAGTGGCAGTTTTAGTCTTTGAAATGTGTTTCGGCATGTCTTAAGGAAGTCCAAGCACGATGTAGCTTTATGTCTTCCTGCCATTATCATATGTCATGTACCACAACACCATCAGCAGAAAAAAAAACAATTTATATAATAAAATGTAAAGCATAACATGAAGTAAAACCAGAAATAAGATAAAACAAATTGCATTTGAATTTTGTATCTCTGCTTCTTTCTGTATGTCTGCTTCTGTCTCCTTGAACCCCAGTTGCCCTCTGCAAATGGCCGTTCCCACTGAACCTGGTTCTGCTGAAGGTTTCTTCCTCTTAGGCCCCGTCCACACGAAGTCAAAACGAACACGAAACGCTAATATTTTCCAGAACGTTTGTCTTAAAGACAGGGATGTAAAATAAATGTGATCGACCACATGAATGCATGAAAACGCTGCAAAATGTATGCCAGGCCTGTAAGTGGCGCCAAAGCAAAAATAGGCGAAAGCAGGCAACGAAATGTTGGGCATGCGCAGTAATATTTATACAACAACCAAACCAGAAAACCCCTGCGGGTCCATTTTCGTGGTTCAGTCAAATTCAGGTGCTGAACTATGTCGTCGATATTGCTCTGTTCTTCCTGGAGATTTTCCAGAAGAAGAAGATTCTGTTGTAAGCCTGACAGCAGGGTGAGTAGCATGAGCAGCAACCATTGAACACAGTACGGCGCCATTGTTGTTGTGATACTGTGTCGCGCATGCGTGTTTAGAGGCGACGCTATGACGCATGCGTGTAAAAAAAAAAAAAAAAAAAATGCGGTCAGACCTTAAAGATGGAACCGCGAAAAACGGCGTTTCAAAATCTTCCCACTCTGAAGCCTTAATAAAAAAAAAAGATAGTTTACTGACCCCCGAAACGCCGTCTTCGTATGGATAAGAGGCTGGTTTGGTGAAAAATTTGTGAATTTAGGCCAGGGTTTGACTTCGTGTGGACGGGGCCGTAAAAGAGAGTTTTTCCTCTCTACTGTCGCTACAAGCATGCCTGGTTTGAGGGATTGGCTATGAAAACTTTGAATCAATTTGAGTGTATGGTCTGGTTTAATTGTAAAGTACGTTGAGATGACATGTGCTGTGAATTGGCGCTATATAAATTTACTGAATTGAATTGAACATCTGCTTTATTGGCCGTTCATGAAAAGAGTTTAAGTCCTCTGAGGTTGCAATTGTTCAGATCTTCGCCTTTAGCTTTATTTAGCTTCACCTTTGTAGCAACAGAAACGCACATCTGTTTACAATATGAGGGATTTCTGCCAGCTTTACAGGCTTTATCTCTCAAGATTAACAATTCACATGTTATTTCAGCATCAACTTCACCTTAAATTTGATTAGTGAGTTATTTTAATGTCTTTAAACAGAGAAAACTTAAAGTGACGATGAAATATTGATTTTATGTAATTTTTCATTAAAATCATGCAGCAGGGCATATAAATACCAGGTAGTTCTGACTTATTATGAATCAAAAAGGCACATTTTTAACACAGGTATACACATTTTTATCAAGATTTAGACTGAGACTTAGACTTCTTTTATTGTCATTTACATAATTTACGAAATTTCTTTTTGTACTGCTCTCATGACATTTCCATTTCTTAAAGTGCAGCAGTGATCAAATGTAAACCTTGTGGGAGAAAAAGAAAGATGGTGCAAAAAAATGCATTGTTATTGTCAGTTTGATGCGGAGTCTGTGACATGATTTAGAGTTTTTTCAACATTCAGCTGTCTGATGGCGGTGGGGAAGAAGCTTTTATGGAATCTGGTGGATCTGCATTGAATGATGCAAAGCCTCTTCCCAGAGGGCAGCAGGGAGAACAGTCCATGGTGGGGTGTGAGGGGTCATTGATGATGTCACGGGCTCGGGACATGCAGCGCTGGGATGAAATGTCTTTAATGGAGGGGAGAGGAGCCCCCATGATCTTTTCTGCTGTTTTCACCTTCTTCCAGTCTGAGGCGCTGCAGCCTCCACACCACACAGTGAGACAGCTGGTCATAGTGCTCTCTATGTTGCTTCTTTAGAAGGTGGTGAGGATGACTGGGGGCAGGTGGGCCCTCCTCATCGACCACAGGAAGTTCATGCTCTTCTGTGCCCTTTTTGACCAGTGAGGTGGTGTTTCCAGTCCAGGTGAAGGTGTCTGGCATTTGCACCCCCCAGGAATTTCGTGCTTTCTGATGCCTTAGTTAGGAAAAGAAAAAGACTTAAAAAATTTCGTGTAATAGTTCAAAAATGTTACAGCAAATCCAATGAGAGCTAGCAACATATAAATTAATTGATGCAATAACTTGTTTCCAATCAGCAGCTATGCTTATCGCGTCCATAAACGGCTATCTCAGACCTCAGCATTCCCAAATGTTATTTTCAGTAATCTTTTGTAAATGTACAGAAAAACACAAAAAATATTGTTTTTGAGTTGCATAAATGGAAGAATAGTTTGTCACCTTGGCAACTGTTTGACTTCATGTTCATGCAACGTTAATTCAATATGCAGCTGGTGTAAACCAATTAAATGAATTAAACTGAGAATAGAAACCCTCATACAATGTATTTGGATTCCCAACCTCTTTTTATTTAATGTTTGAGGGTTTTGAAAGCTGGGCAGCTTTTGTTGATGGAAGATTTTATTCATTACAGGTGTTTCCATGACTTTCCCACTTTTATAGAGAAAACCCTCTATTAGAATCATGACAAACTCTTGTAAAAATTTATATTATGTAATTTCTCACTAAAATGAACTTGCTTGAAGCAACTAACTAGCTGCTAATATTTTTTTCCCTTTTTTTTTTGCATTGTAATGGGGTAGAAATGTTGGTTCCAGGCATAAAATGTTACATGGTCACAATTTAGATGCAACAAATATAGGTCTGCACTGCAGCTTGCTAACCATACCAGTAGAAAAAAATATGAAATTAGAATTTATGGTGACCATTAATCTAAATTGGTTTACATCTTTATTTACCTCCCAGTATTCAATCAGTGCTTTCATAACCATAGCAGTTTGATCCACATATAAATGAAAAACAATCTGGTTCAAATGAATCCTGAAAATAGATGTTGAACTAAAGAAAAATACAGACAAAAGTAAGATGTGCTTTGCTACAGTAGTTTGTGCAGTGATGCTAAAGTGTCTTCCAACTAAAAATCCTGTGCTTCAGTTATAATACTCTGTAAGCATTTTGAGTTAGTTTTCAAATGTGTCATATATACTTCTTTTTTTGCACACAAATCTCCTTTTAAGAGTGCCCAAAGGAACCGATTGTCCTGCTTTGATATTGTTCTTGATGGTTATTTTTTAAAGTCAGGAATATTATTAAAAAAAAGAATGAGCTACTTTTGGAAGATGAGGGTGACTTTGGAAGATGAGCAATGACAATGGTGATGCATTTGCATAATAATATCCTAAAATCTCTTGTATTTTTCTTGTTATTGATGCTTTGTCAGGTGTTGTGCACTCTGAATTGCTTATTGTGCAAGGGGAGGAACATTTATTGTGAAGTTGTGATTTTCATCAGCAGATTTGACCGTCTTCAGAGCGCAAATCACTCTTATCCCAACAACTAAACATTGCTGTAAATTAATGTTTCTTTCCTTTATCAAATAATAAAAAAATTCTGCTTTGTTATTTCATTATGGATAGAAGTTTTTATCTAAAAGCCGTAACTTTAGAGGGGCTGACACCATGAAGCTCAGAAATATACATCAAAGCTTGACTTACTTACAAAAGCCCCTGGCCTCTTTATCTCTGCTAAATCTTGACCGTGTTCTCTTTGGTTACAGCAGTCTTTTGAAGTTGTGATGCTGTTGCAACCTGTCTGTATCTTTACACAGACATAAGAGCTAGTGATCCCCAAAAATGCTGTAATTCATATGCCTTGGAGGGGCTTGCATATTTGGAGGTTCTTTGGACAGAGTGGCAGCAACACCTCTGCAGTGTGAGCGGATAGTGGAGCAGATGAAAGGCAAACATTGCACTTTAGATGGGGACAGACTGATAAAAGCATGTCGGGTGATGTTGCAGCGTGTCACCTCTATGAAGAAAAAGCACAGTGCTGCCAGTCCATATAACCTTCTTGAATATTTAAAGTTGTGGAAATGAGGCTGAGCTGGTGTGTGTCCAGAAGTCATACCTCAAGGTCCCGAAGGCGCTGGAGAGTCTGATCTGGGTTGCTGTGACCAGTTCATCTTTATCAGCAATAATGAGGACAAGGCTGTGTTCCTTAGTGGGTCACTGTTGTTGCTGTTCAGCAGGTTTCTAACAGCTTCCCAACAGCATTTCATTGAATCCTAAAACTCAGATGATTTAAAGAATCTACCTTTTGAAGCTCAATAGCTCAATAGCCACGTTTAATCCGTTGATTAAACTGAGTTATTTTCATATAATGCATGTTTTTTTATTTCAATATATTGATCGATCCTGTGTTATTAAATATGATATTGAAAAGCTTGGTTATTTCAGTAACTTGCATCATTACATGTCTTTAGTTCTGCTGATCAGGATGATTTTCTTCTTACAGCTGATGAAAACAGGACATTTATGATCCTGCATCAAACCCAATAACAAGACATTTGAGCACATATATGAGCTTGAATAAAACATAAGCTTAATACCTAAAGCTTTTTTTTTTCTTTTTTTTTATTCTGTGTAACTTGCCAGAATGCATAAACTTAACCAGAATGCATAATTCTAGCTACACTATTAAACTAAAGACAGAGGACGCTCTAAGCCCTGTTTTAGATTATTTCCTTGTGGAAATAGCCAGAATATCTAATTTTCACCATTAAGATTACTTTGATCGCACATTGTGTTAAAATGTTAAGTTTTAATTATAACCACGTTGACCAAAATGGAAAGTAGACATTTCTTTGCAATGGCACTTGGATATTTTTGAATTTTGCTTTTCATTGGAAGGAATAATGCTGGTTTTGATGTTGCATTGCACCCCCATGAAATTTGTAAAACATGTGGTTGTAATTATTTAACATTAGTCCAGAAGTACAAAATTCTCAGGATATTTTAAGTTAGCATTTATTCCTTCTGGCCGTTTCCTTTCCAAGTTGTTGTCATAATAATGATATTTGAGTTTTTGGTTTTAATTGTACTGCTTTGTTGTATGCAATTTTAAGCTGTTGGTTATTGTAATACTGCAATTCTATCCTTTAAACTTGTATTTATTTTTAGGATATATATATATATATATATATATATAAGGGATGCACGATATAATAAATAAAACTGAATATCGGACATCGGCCACCCCACCGATATTTAACCAGATATTTGATCAGCTTCTGAGTTTCTAGAGTCTAAAAAAAAAAAAAAAAACTACTTCTTCTTCTTCCTCAAAAACTTCTTTTTACAGACTTAAAAACTTCTAAAGACGAGGGAAAAAATATTGATACATTAAAATATCACAATATCTTCGTATGCTGATATATTGCCATTTAAAAACACCATATCAATCTCTTTTACTAATGAAATATTGCTATAAGTCATCGTTATGCTACGAAATCCCCCGAAAATTCACGAAATTTTGTCATATTTTTATGTTGATATATTGACGCGGTATCGATCTATTTTACTAACAAAATCTCACAAGAATTAGCAAAATATCACGAGAGTTTGTAACAGAACGATGAAATTTCACGAGATTTTGAAAGTAAAATAGATTGATACCGCGTTTTTAAAAATCTATTTGATATCAGCATATGAAAATATATTTGAGTATATTATTTTTCAAAGTGTCAGAAATGGATAACAAAACTGCTATTTTCAATGACTACTTATTTTTGTCCAGCTTTAACATCGGTATCGATATCGGTTATCGGCTACATGAGTTTTAAAATATCGGCATATCGGATATCGGCCAAAATCCCAATATCGTGCATCCCTAATATATATACATATTTCTTTTTCTCTATAATCTTTTTTGCTGCTGTTAACACCAGAATTTCCCCATTGTGGGAAAATAAAGGGATTTTCTATTCTAGTCTAGTCTATTCTATATTGTCTTTAAAAGATTTTGTGTAAACATTTTAGATAAAAAATGAATAACAATGGAATAATTGTAGAGTTGCTTATTGGGAAGGGTGCAAGCTCAGCAGTAGGGGGACGGGGTGCAAAGGTGCAGTGTCGTGTTGGTCACCAAAGAACCGAAGAGCCAGCTTTGCTGCCAAAGGCTTAATTAGCTACCAAAATGCCCTGACCATAACCATACAGAGAATCTATGGCGTTTTGTTAAAAATGAAAAAAAAAAAAAAAAGAAACCAGATCCAACAATGCAGGTTTTTATTATTCGTACGTGATAATCATCAAAATTGTTTGAAACGAAGGCTTGAAACGTTTCCCTCTGTTTAATGTCTCATAAAAATGTTTTACTGTCTGATATGAGTTTGAAAATGAAATTAGTGCTTTTCACAATATTCAGATTTTGATGTCCATTTGTAGGGACAAACCTGAAAACCACCTATTTGAAAAAACAAAAAACATGTTTTTTGTTTTGTTTTTTCTTTAGTTTTGCAGTGGCCCTTATGAACACCCTGAGGGGTAATTAGACAGCTCTAGGTTTTCACTTACAGCATGTGAGTATTTATGTAACGTGATCTTATCGATATTTCATCCACTTTAGCACAGCATCTATCCAGCATGTGTACACATTTGTTTTCTGGGGGAGGTGGTATTGATAGCAGCATGCTCTTCTCATTCTTTATTTATAACCAGCCATGTTTTCTCTCTTTCTTCTAGTCTCAGATTGTAAACATCCCACTTGATTAAAAATTAAAATGTGTTGTAAACCCTCTGATGCTCATGCAATGTCGGAAAAGCACCAATATAGGCCGTCTATTTCTTTACTTTCCAAGAAAGTAGTTGTTGGGGTTTTTTTAAAGTCAGAATTACTTTTACAGTTCCTTGGGATGGGTTGTTTTCTAAATTGCTTGTCAATCATCTTCATGTGTTTCACTCTGAGCTCAGCTTTGTTAATGTTTACTTAATAGCTATTTCTGTTCAAACGCTTCTGAGGATTGACTGTTAAAAAACGGCAGAATCATCATTGCTTGGCTGACATGCTTTCTGAGATTCACTTAGTGAATCAGCATGCTGTCAGTCACAACTACCACCTCTGCACTCCTTAGAAAGATGCAAGGTTGACAGGGTTTCTCTTTAGCTTGGAAGCCTGGCTCTCCTGCAGAGGCAAAGCCCACTTTCCAGTAGGAAAAACAACTATCCACTGTGGTAATTTAGGTCATCCGTCGCTCACTCTGAGAGGAAGCCTTGGCCACCGATTCATTTAGAGTTCAGCTGTCAGACACTATTCTTGCACATATATTACCTGACATATTGCAGTGCTGTGCACTCTGCACAGGTAATGAGAACTGGGGAAAAGAGACAGGCCTTGGGTGGAAAAACTGAGAGACTGGCCTAAAGGAAAGCTAAACCCATTCAGCTTTTTTTTTCTTTAGATATTGGAATTAAATACCTTCAAAAAAGGCTTTATGATTACATTTTCCATGAGTATTAGCAACTTATGCACAGTCAGTTTTGGTTCTTGGAGAATTAGCATGAAACCAATAGATGTTCCTGTAGGTTATTGGATTGGTTCCTGGGATTAAAACCTGCAGGTTGTATTTTCCTCCCAGATATTTGGCAAAGTTAAATCACTTTTAGTGGAAATGAACCACAAATTTCAAAGAATTATTTATTTTTCAAAATGGTTTAAACTTTTTATAACTTTGTTTACATCTATCGTGTAATTACACATCTTTTATTAATGATATTTTTTATCCATTCTGGTAGGACACCAGAAAGTATAGATGCTATGGTTTGATGGCTTTTTAAAACTCTGTAGATTTTTCAAATGGAACTGTCTAGAAACCAAATTGCTTTGTAAAATGATTTTCAGTGGAGTATTTAATCTGTCAAACATCCTGACAGGGCAGCCTCTGAGGGAAAAGCAGGAGTCAAAACATTTCATCTCCCCTTAGGTCAGAACTTTTTTATTTAACCTCGCCCTGACAGAGATTGTTCTAAGATGACTGTTTTAATGTTTAGCTGCAGAGAGATTTTACTGCTGTCTGATGCTTCCAAATGTATCGTTATTGGAGCTCTAGCAGAGGGATATTGTGGTCTGACAAGCACTAAAGCAAAGTTGCAAATTTGCAAAGGGGCTTTTTCTTAAGAGGAGGTTACTTTGATTAGCTGTTCTCCTGTGAGAGGGAGATTTATGAGCACTAAGCTTCTTTTGTGCCTGACTTGCTGCACGCATTTACAACACGGGCAAATACAGACAGATCATAAAAGTACTGTGTAACACTGGATTAATTTGAATGAAGGCATTTTTCAGGATAGTTTAGAAAAGCATAAAGATCATCTCTGCGATCTTAAATAAGGTTATAAAAACTGTATATAAACAGGAAATTGGTTTTATGCTTGTATAATAAATTCAAAATGCTCTACAGTATCTTAAATATTGTTCATTGTGTTTTGTGCGTGAATTGTAGGTCAGCTCCCGATAGAGATGACTTGGTTACCACGCCAACACGTTTTGCCCCCATCCCCTGTTGCTATGGTTACAGCTCTGATCCTGGTTGACCTTAGCTTTCTCCACCATAAACTCGACACTAACTGAGCAGGCACTTACAGTGACAATAATGAGCTTCTTTGTCCGTACAGTTTGACCCCTAACTTCAGTGCATTGAGGAGAATGGGCTTTGCATTGCTGTTGATAGTCTGTACAGTATTCACTGTGGCCTGGTTTTGTTTCAGTTGCTGGGGAAGCAATGGAACTGAATATCTTCTCTAGCTTTGTGCTGTTAGGACTGAAATAAACAACATTTATTGTAAAGTTTTGGGCACACATGATGAGGCCTCTTCTTCTCTTCTAGGTTTTAGGAATTAGATATTTCACCAAAATTTCCAAACACACCAACACATTTCCAAGTGTGAATAAAGCACTATAGGTACTTATGCCAATGCAATGTTAAAATAAGCTATTTCTTTAATTATGCATTATAGAAAGACAACTTTTGAAAAAATAAATAACTTTATTCAGCTCTTTCAAGCAGGTTTCTTTTTCTTTTCTGTATGTTTCCTCAGACTAATTATAGGGCAGGTATGGCCTGAACTACGGATGAATGAATGAAAGGAATTTATTTCAGACAATTAATAAATAATAAAAATAGTAATAGATAAATCAATTGAGAAAATACTTCAAACAACCAAATAACCATGTACCACACAAAAAAGTTAATTGATCTGAACATCCATGTGAAATGATAATTATGGGAACACAAGAAATTTTCTTCCTCTTTTTTATGATATTACAGTTGAATTCCTGAAATCTTATATAACTAAAACTTAAAGAATCAAAATCAAGACTCTTTGTTACTCTTTGCTGAAACTTTTGCTCAAAATGCACATTAACAGACATCATTTAAAGACACTTGTATAAAAATGGAAAACAAGCATTCTTAGAACAGACTTCGTAATGTAACAGCAAGAAAACATATGTTCTGTACATGGGATACAGGAAGAGGTATTTACATGAAGTGACGCTTGTGCTGAAAGAGTCTCTGAAACTGGCTGGAGGTTTATGAGAGTTTAAGCAGGGTTGTTTATTTTCTGCCTGCAGGGGGAGGATTCTAGTCTTTTTCTGAACTCTTGCAGCATAAACAGAGTCCACAATCCTCTGCACCTTCTCCACCACCCTTACCTGTCCGTGTCTTGTGCAGTGCAGCCCCCACATATTAGAGATTAATTCAATTCAATTCAGTTTATTTATATAGCGCCAAATTCACAACACATGTCATCTCAAGGCACTTTACAGTTCAACCAGATCAAGATTAATATATTTACTTTCTGTGAAAAGCAAATATTCAAAAAGCAAGTATTCTATAAAATGTTATTTTGAAATTGCCTTTACTCCATTTGTGAGCCAAGAAATGGTTTAATTAAAGCAGCTGGAAGTTACTAACATGACATTCTCAGCCTGTTGTTCAAGTAAAACATTTTCAAAGTTTACCTTTAGGATAGTTTCTATTTCACCTAAACATCATGTCTGTCTGGTTAGATCACATCTTGGTTTGCTTTAAATGTTTCTCCATGTCTTTGGATGTGTGAAGGAATATAGAATGTATGCAAATGCAATAATGCATTTCAATTATAGTGAGTAATTAAATAAATAATTACTTAAAAAATTAGTTATAATGTTTGTAATTTTTTTTCTATGTATTATTGAGCTAAACGTGCTGTTATGCCATATTCATAGATTTGGTAGGGGCAGACAACAACTTAAAAAGGTGGGAGGGGGGCGACGACCCACTTATAAAGGACAACCTATGGGTTTTGTCACCATTGGTTCAGCTGGTGACTCACTGCTTAGCTGCAGCTCTGGGAGGAACCGTACCTCCTCATCCATGTGTTGCTGCTTATCTTTGAATTATATTGTCTAAATTAAACCTATTTATCATTCATATACTAAAGAAAATTCTGCAACCACTTTTGGCATTTACTTAATCATATTTAGTTTAACTCAACTGTTTTATGTCCTACCCTGCTAACATGAAACAATTCTTTTAAAGTAACTAAATATGATTAAGGAAATGCAAAAAAAAACTGTTTCATTTTATTTTCATTGTATGAAATCTATAGAATTTTAATACTTTTTAAACAATTTTCTTGTTGGTCTGAATTAAATCTAGAAGAGGATTTTTGTCCCTTTGAAAATAAAACCCCAAAACATGTTAAAATTAATGAATTTATACATATTGCTAAATTTCATGTGCTTAAGACTAAATATATATCGCTGCTTATCTACAGAAAGAGATGCTCTCAATTCTGCTAAATTTTGTTCAAACTCGGAAGTAGTGAAGATTACAACACAAACAAAATAAGATGAGAAGCCACATAAGGGTAACTTAAAATATTTTAACACAAATAAGAAAAACAAGACGAGTTCAAAGAGCAAAGTCTTTGTACGTAGCGTGTATTTTTTTTTTCATACACAGAATTACTGAGTTTAAACATTTTCTTTAGGAATTCTCCAAGTGTGAATCTAAATCTTTAATGATTCCCTTCTTGTGAGCCAGCAGTAGCCTGAAGGAATGATGCCTCTCAGCCTTTAAGTGAAAAGTAATTCTAGGCTTCCTGAGGAGCTGGAGGAAGTTGTTAGAAAAATCATAATGAGGGTTTCTCTCAACTGCCTCCTCAACTCTTACCGAGATTAGCAACAGAAGAGACGAGTTCCCTCTGCAAACACAATATGTGGGCTTTTATTTCTGTTGTTGTTATTTTTAGTTTTCTCCTTCATGGCTTTCGTTGTGGTTGTCTCGAATTTTGGGAATTGCATTCTGGTTTGCAAGTTAGCTTCTGCGTGAATCAGTTGAGTAGGGGGACAAAGTTTTGCTCTTTTTGTCGAAATCAAATGCAGAGTGAGTCGTATCTATGTAAAGTACTTTAAAAAGTACTCTTGTTAAACAGCTTTTAATCAGTTTGAAACAAAGACGGTGCTGATTCCAACTCAGCATTACCAGCTTGCTGTTGGATTGACTCTGATCCTGACCTGCCGCCTCCTTTTTTCTTTGTGGTTCTGCAGGAGTTTGCTGCGCTGACCAAGGAGCTGAACGCCTGCAGGGAGCAGCTGCTGGAGAAGGAGGAGGAGATCTCTGAGCTCAAAGCTGAGAGGAACAACACCAGGGTAACTAAAGCTTCGATCTTCTGTCAAACCTATAGATTTACATTATTTATAAAACTACTTCACTTGGAATAGAGACAATAGATTCTTTTATTCCAACTTTTTGTCTGTACGGGTAAATCTCAGTAGGCCACAGGGTCCCATTTTAAAAGAGACACATTTTAAATATTAATGTGAATCACTGAACTAAATCTATGAAAAGCAGAAGAAATGAGCAACTGGAACATGAAAACGGGAACAGTAACTCAGTTGAGCTTTCTCTAAAAGTGTAATACAGCAGAAAGCTGTAGGCAGAGACTGCAGTTGCTCAATTTGTGTAACATATTAGAAACTAGACATAGTGGTAATTAACAGGTAACTGAGAAGGTGGTTATTTCCAAGTACATTGTGCTGCTGCTGCTCAGTCACTCCCTGTCAAGCGTAAACACAACAAAGTGGCAGATCATAAAAGAAGATGTGAAGAATTATTTTAGCTCCCCAAATAGCCGACACACAACCTGTGATATTTATGGGAGAACAGTGAGAAGTTATTAAACACCTCATGTTCTGCACAATGCAGAACATGATGATGATGAAGGGGACCGAAAAGAGCATCGTATTAGTGATGCAGCAGTTGGGGCAAGAGAGGTGTATCTGGGGGAGTTTGTCGGCGCTTCAGGCAGAAACAATCCAGGTGCACAGAAAGCTTTAAATGGCACCGAGCACTGGAGCCGTTGGAGGTGTTCATATTACTAAAAGTGGTTATGAAAGAAGTAGCAAAAAAACAAATAGATGCATGAATTCAGCTTAAGGTAACGTGTATTACTGTGGTCATTAATCTTGATTGAAATAAATAATGAAAAAGTGAAAAAGTTATTTAAATTAAGTAAAGTAAACTACAAATTCTGTTAAATATTATAGATGTTTAAAGAATAATGGAATGTATGCATGGTTATTTAAAACCAGTCCAATTTGCTGTACCTGTTTAATTAATATTTAAACATGTTGGTGCTAACAATTTTGCACAATAGTTGTTTATTTTTGGTTATAGCAAATCCGTATTTCAAGGAACTTCAAGTATTTTGCACATTTAGAACAAACTAATCAGGTGTGTTTGTATAAAAAAAAGTATTGGTACCCGATCAGGATACCAGCCTGTATTTTACTCTTTACCAGATCGGAAAGGAAATTGGTGGTTTCATACATTACTAATTGGAGATCATGTAGGATTAGCGGTAGGCTAACTGGGGCTCTAGTTTACTAGCAGTAGGAAATGAAAATAGACTATCTATTAAAGCAAAGAGAGAAACAATGTGCTTTCAGCTCAGTTTCCTCTGAAACAACAATGTTGAAATATATATATAAAAAAAACCAAATCTGTATGTTTGACATTCCTCTATTGGTTTTGTCTTAAAAAAAGTAGTTGCAAAATACTCAGTTTGCAGACATAGTGGTTAATAATTGCACCTATACTGATACCAGTATCGGGCGGGGCCCCGATCCAGCACTAAAATGGTGGTATCGGCAAGTACCAACAAATAGAGCACTGATACCATTTTGAGAGCCAGAAGTTTATTCAACTATTGTCACCGGTTCCTGGTAAAAAGTTCTACTGGATTCAATTTGTATTAGCCTTTTTCCTGCTTCACAAAGGTAGGCAGCAGCTTGACAAAGCCATGATGGCAATTATATTACATCCAAGTAGTATACACACACACACACACACACACACACACACACACACACACACACACACACACACACACACACACACACACACACACACACACACACACACACACACACACACATCAATTTCAAACAGAAGGTATCAGTATGATATTGGTATCAGCTAGGGATGTAACGGTTTATGAAAACCGTGCATACCGTTCGGTTCGACTGTCTCGGTTCGATTCGCGTGTGTTTCGTTCGGTTCATGCGCCGCTCCTTTTTCTCATAGGCAAAGCGTTTACACTCCAGAGCAGAAGGTGGCGGTACTGCGACCAAAGCCAACCACCAGTAGTAAACAAGAAGAAGAAGCGAAGCAGTGTAGCCGGGTGTAGCAGAAAAAAATCAGTTGTTGTGGAGAATTGTGTGGGTATGGCGACTGGGAAAGAACAGGAGTTGGAAGTAGGGTGGCCAGATGTCTGGCTTTAGGGCCGAAAGTCCGGATTTTCATTGCACTGTCCGGCGTCCTGCGCCGCATTCAGCCGGACGTGTATTTGTCCTCCTTTACCCCCAGATTCCACATAGTCCGTCAGCGCTCCGCTCTGCTCAGTAACTAGAAATTAGAGCATAGTTCGTATATAATACAAAAA
Source organism: Cyprinodon tularosa (assembly GCF_016077235.1). NCBI lineage: Eukaryota > Metazoa > Chordata > Actinopteri > Cyprinodontiformes > Cyprinodontidae > Cyprinodon > Cyprinodon tularosa. The sequence continues at coordinate 3,833,427 of NW_024038531.1, read as the reverse complement.
CTAAGAGCAATTAATTAAATAATTGGATGCAGACTATTGGTGCTTCAACAGACCAGGAAGAAGTTGTGAGATTCTAGAGCACATCTCATAACTTTAAAAGAAAATTCTTATTGGAGGAATGAATGAAGAGATGATGAGTTTGTAAGTTCTTTAGACTGAACTGTCGCGCTTCTTGTTGCGTCACACCTCAACCCGCCTCAAAGCCAACGCTGATTGGACGTTCGTCTGGTAAACGGCTCTAAATTTTCTTCAACAGAGAGTCTCCAGACTGATTAGCGAGTGAAATCTTGAAAGTTCGCGAGATCAGGATGGTCTCATGAGGCTACAGCCAGGTATCGGGTATCGGTATCTGGGCCAAAAAATGGGATCGGCACAACACTATTAATAGTTCATTAACACTTCCAAACAATGTAAATAAATGGCTAATTGTATTGGCAGTGCAGAGCCCTGACAGACATTTTTATTTGAGACATCATTTGGTATTTCCCATCTACCTGATGTTTTTTTGTTTTCCTTCTTTTAAAATTGGGAAGACATGGAGCAAAGGTCTCCAGGGAGGGATTTTAACCTCGGACAGCTGTGTTTAAGATTAAGGCTCTTCATGTAATTCTCAACAGTAAAAGTAAGAGATGCTAATATGTTGAGAGCACTAGCTATAATATCTTTAGGGGAAATCTAACTAAAAAACATAAAAAGGGCAAAATATTGTGGAGGCAAAAATGAGCTCCTTCAGCTGAAAGAAAATTCTTCTTTTTAAAGCTTTAAGCACACGCTGGTGTTCCCAGATAAGGCCAGTTACTTCTCTGCACCGATTAAGTGTGGATTTAGTTTTCACATTTCTGTGCTGCTAAAGGCGGGCTATTTTAGCACAACTTACTGAGAAATCAAGAAAAGAGGTGCAAAGAAACAGAAAACGTCATTTTCACAGTCCCTTAATTATCGCTCCTTACTCTCCACAGAGCCATTTTGAAGCAAGCTTTAATTAAGCTCAGTTGTGTCACTGAAGGTGTTTTTACATTTCATAATTAAGTTTTCCAAAGCGTGTGGAGGCAGGCAATGGACCGAGGGGCTGTTCTGTTGTCTGTGGAGACGAGTAAACTTTATTGACTATTAGGGATAAGTGTCCCAACTGAACAACATGCACTTCCAGATGGTCTCAAGTGGGTCGGAAGACATGAAGGGTTTCCACTGATAAAGCAACTAGTTTAAATATTGACGGGATTGGACTCTGTTTTCAAATTCAATTGAAAATTCAGAAATACTTTATTACTCCCTAAGGGAAACTAAATGTTGTAGACGTTGTTGGCTGTAGGCAGGACGGATCTTCTGAAAAAGCCTTTGACTGAAGACTCTCTGCTGTCGTTTTAAAGAGGAAGCTCATCGTTTTCCATAATGTTCTTCATTTTCTGAAGAATTCATCTTTATTTCAAAAAGAAGCAGAGCGTAAACACCTTTTAATTCATTTAAGCTTTGTTTTTGTTCTGTTGACGTTGCACGAATACGGAGTAGATGAGTGCATGTTCTTAGAAATTTAGACTAGATAAAGAAGCAGCAGAGCGTTGCATTTTTTAGGCCTATTTCACAGAACTGTCTCTCTTGTAGGAATTCGTAAAACTTTCACCAAATGCACCCTGGGAAATAGTTTCTTTGATGTTTTTTTTTAAATAGTAAAGTATCATTGGTTGCACTTTTAAACTATACGCTACTGTATGTGTTAGAGCAGGAGTTTTTGCTTTAATGATTTATTAGAAAGTATGTTACTGTACTGCACTGTTGATGCAGTGTGCTGTACAATAGTCAGGATGCATCCCTGTGTGAATTCAAAACTGCAGCCCTCTGCAATAAATATTGGCTCTCTAAGCTCCAAAGCTGAATACAATGATAATATTCCTGGGCTTATTTGATGTTGAAATCTGTCCTCATCTACTCTTTGTCCAATTCTTTTTCTTTATTTTGTTGTTCACTGGGGGAAAGAAAAAACAAACACAAAAAGTCAAAATCTTCCCAGATACATGCCGGTTTTTGCAGGTAATTTTGACCCGGTTGTTCTGAATTGCTGTTGTAAAACGCAACGCATCAGTCAGATGTTTTCCCTGCCGACATGGAGTTGTGGTTTTCTTTAAGGCTTGATCCAGCTTATATTATATTCAACTAATTTTGAGTTTGTTTTTGTCTCCATTATAAGTCCACCTGGAAATAGAATCACTAGATTACCCACGTTTGCTCATGAAAAGCTCTTTAACCTTTACCTAATCTTTCTTTTGGTCAGATACTGTAGTGAATCAGGTCTTTGAATTTAATATCAGGGGACTCTGGTTTTAATCCCCGTTGCGTCAGAAAGGGGAAGGTGTAATGACTTGCTGCGGTGAGTCCTGAATAAAAGAGCAGCCGAAAGGACTCATCATCAGAGGTCAGGTTCACCCTGATCTTTTGGTCCAATCAGTTAAATTCAGCCAGTATTTCATTTTATATAATCTTATAGTTTCCCATTTCACAGCCTAAGATATATATATATATATATATATATATATATATATATATATATATATATATATATATATTTTTTTTTTTTTACATTTCTGAAGAACCTGCAGAAAAGAACCACTTAAAATATGAAACATGTACATTTGTAGTTTAATTATTGAACTTAATTGTTTCTTCAAAATGTCCTCATAGTCTTTGCAGCACCATGATGCTACAGTAGCTGTTTCACATCTCGTCAATCTGTGCACCCCCTTTTTTGGTTTCCTATACTTTACATTATGCATACATTTACCTATAGACTGCTACTCATGACTCTTTCATTACAAATAGCTATAGAGCAAAAACGTGTGTTATTTTGCAACAATTGTCTTCTTTATCAATTAGGTATTTATTAATTCAAACAGAGGAAACCTTTTTAAAAGGTCTGTTCAATTATTCATGTAAAGCTTCTCCCTCTTTTCAGACAATAATGTGTCTGTGCTGCTTTTTTTCCCCAGTTACTTCTGGAGCATCTGGAGTGTTTGGTATCCAGACATGAGCGATCACTTCGAATGACGGTGGTCAAGCGGCAAGCTCAGTCCCCCTCAGGGGTCTCCAGCGAGGTCGAAGTCCTCAAAGCACTCAAGTCCTTGTTTGAACACCATAAAGCACTCGACGAGAAGGTAAATCAGACTCTAGTGTTGAATTATTTTCATGTTAAGGGTTTTTAGAGATCATTGATTTAATATTCACATTTATAATTTAATTTTACTTCCTGATTATTATAGCTATTGCTGTTGATAACTTTGCTGTAAGACAATTTGTCCCGAGCTTCGCCTTTTTCCTCTTTGTTTTCCAGCCTCTGTCTATTTCCTTCATCCTCTAAAATCTCTCAGTCCTTAAGTCCTGATGTCAAGCGAAATACAACTTTCTAACCCAGTTTAAAAAATTTTAATCCAGGATTAGTTCCTGTGAAATTGCAAGAAAAAATTAAATGAGAGGAAGTTTTTTAATTTTTTTTTCCATCAGAAGCTATTTTAGAAGCAATCGGAGCCTCTTACTGCAACTTCAGAATAAGATCAAAGTATCTGTAAAACAATTGGTTGAAGAAAACTGACCCGTGCTGCTGCCTTTCCTTAGTGTAGTCATTTATAGACAAACGTTCTTATTTCCATTTTCCTTTTAGGTTAGAGAGAGACTACGGGTTTCATTGGAGAGGGTTTCTGCCTTGGAGGAGGAGCTCACAGCAGCCAATCAGGAGGTAATGTACAATAATCATATATCAACTAGACAGTTACCACAATATTTAATTATATGCAAATTTGTTGCACCTTCATTAATCTTTGTTTTTTGCTATTAATGCATTATTAATTCATGTTTTAAACTATTTGTGCGAGGAATATATTTATTTAGCTATTATTGTATTTCATTCAGTATTCATAGCAACTTTGTTCCATCATACAAGCCAGGATTTATATTTTGTTTATGACTTTTTGATGGATTTGTACATTTTCATAAATTATATATTATAGTGAGAAGAGACGAAATGATAAAGATAGAAAACAAACCTGGATGTGTGGATGAAAATTAAATACTCCATACATTTTAGCGTCACATCCTCAAATATTAATGTATTAGATTTGGATTTCAGAAGAACAAAAACAGAAAAAAAAAATGTATTGGTTAGTTAAAATTTTAAAAGTTAAAATCTTAAACGTATAACATGCAGTCCTGTTGAGCCCTTTTCAATGAAATATTGCCTTATAAAGTCCATTCCAGGCAGTTGTGGAAAAATTGTAAAATAATTTTATTGTCCATCAATATTTAATTAATTTTTTTTTTTTTTTGCGGGTATAAATCTGCCTGTTTCATGGAGGCCTGAGGTTCATTTTATGCACGCAGCATCTTGGAAACCAAGCTTTGCTAAAATCAGACGAGTATTGCAAAACTACAAACTGATTTAAAAGGTTGGAAAAAATTTCAAGAAGTTCCGGAATATGAATGCTCTAAAAAAGACAACAATTTAATATAAATAAAAAAAAAGTTTTAACTACTTTGATACAAAATGTTTCATTTTGTAGAAAAAAAAGTAAAAAAAAAAAACTAGTTTTACCAGATTTAAATATTTAAGAGGAGAAGCAATATTTTTGATTATAGAAGCAAATCTTTATCTGAATGCAAAATTTTCAAAATGCATAACATCTGTTCTGTACTGTAAAAGGACAGTTTAAGATTAAAAAGCGCTCCTGTCGTGGTGATAATGGTAAAAACATGTTTTTAAAGGGATTACTAAAACAGTGTTCAGATAGAAAGCTGCTGTTGACGCCAATTTCCAAATAAGCATGTTAAATAAAAAGAAAGACCTTTAAAAAGAGTTGTGCTGCCTTTTGTATTCTAACTCAAAAAAATGTGTTTTGCATCATCATTAGAACAGCGTATGCTTGACGTACGAAAAAGCTTGCAAAACACGTTGGCATACCTTAGATAAGTTATGGGTACGTTCTGTATCAGTTATTAGCACGTTGAAATATGCTGGATCACGCAGGCATACGTCGACATACTGCGATGTATGCCAGCATATGCCATTTGTGGGCCATAAGTTACTGATAAGCTATTTAATCGTTGACTTAGTTACTCATAAGTAGTGGTGTCTAGCTTAGCTCCAAAACTTATGAGTAACTTGGGGTTCACAGGAGGAAACTTTCAGTTCTACTCCAGACTTCATCCGCATCATAGGGTGAGCGAGAAGGACATGACCAACAAACTTCCTAGCAGCCATGACGCTGCGACTGCAAACCTTCTTTTTTTCTTTTTCTTATGGCAGGTGGTAAAGAGCAGCTAGGTGAAAATTTGTATTTCTCTTCTATTATATATTAATTTATCTTATTTACTCCCTATAAAAGTTTTCACTCAGTCTGTTTCACTTTCAAGGCCACATCATTCCCTGCAGGATGGTGTTTGTAGACCAGATATAGCTTCTTCCCATAACAAATCAGATTCTTGCTCAAGGTTTATTCATAAATGTTACTGTTAACCAAAGTATCTGTAATTTGTTTTGACTCTGACTACTTTCCATTGTTGTAAGTAAGGGGGAACGAAAGCTGCCCAGATCAGAACAGGGCAGAATGCTGTGCCATAAGGGCTGTATGATGATCTGTTCTATCTTTGCAAAGATATGAATAAATGTGCCGACTGAGTGAAATCCATCGATCTCCGTTTATTTAACTAGGATGAACAGTTGAATACTTTTTTCCCACTACACTAGGTTAATACCGCGATCATAAAGAAATCTTTTTATGGAGGCTGGGCACCTCCCAGCGCATTCCTGCCCCCCACAGGACTCTGGCTGATGCATAATTTCATGGGCATTATGCTCCTGTGTGTTATGCATAAGTTAGGCTGTTGTTGGACATTATTTCTGGACCCATTATGAATACTCTTATGTATATGCCCAAAATTGAATAAAATAGATTCGGGGACGCCAGGCATACAATGTCTAAATCGGCAAGGTGTGACAGGGCCCTAAAATGCTAAAATAGATTCAGCTCAAATGGCTTACATCTTCTCATTGGAACGATCCGTTGTTCCTCAGCTTCTTAATATCAGAAGCGTTCTATAATCATGCTTGGGTTTGGATTGTAAAATCAATTTTAGTTTTCTAAAAAAAAAAGTTAAAGCTCAGTATGCACTGAAATATTTGGGATTTAAAAAGGGGGATTGTTTTGAAATCACAGTTTTATGTTTATCCGATAAATAAAATTCCAACACAGAAGAAATCTGTAGGGACCGTGTTTTTTTCACTATATATCTCTTTATAAAGACTTCTGAACTAAGACTGTTAAAACCAAGCTCAGTGATGAACCTTCATTCCCCACACCTGCAGCCCTGCTTTCAGGCTGCAGATTGATTTAATCTTCCAAAACTGCCACAGTATGCAAGCCAGTATGCAGTAATGGGTAAAGAAAGAAGGCTCAGACTCTTTGTGACTGCCACATCCTCTGTGGAAACAAAAGGGAGAATTTAAATTGGAAAAGATCCTGAGAACGGCGATGCTTTGTTTAGAAATGCATGTTGAGTCCTGAGGTGTGTATTTGATCAAAGCTGAAAAAGTATGGAAACCAGAAATACAGATTGGAGAGAAGAGAATGGGCTACTTTGCAGAAAAAGCTTCAAATCATTTGACAAGTCTCTAGTTTCCATTTTTTTTTTTTTTTTTGACAACTGCTGGAAGAAAGCTGCTTTTAAACTGAGCCGTCGAGCAACTGACAGACATGTTAGTAGGAAAGGTAGCACTATTGGAAATTCTCACACCATTGAGCCAAGGCTAGAATGGCTGTGCATTACATCCATGAGGCTATCCCTTATATACGGTTAACAACATACACCAGCTGTGGTCAGATGAGTGATGGAACCTTGAGACGGCAGACAGACGCTTAACCGGCGTTACTGAATAGAAATGTCTCACTTCAGAGGCTCCAGGGAAACGTGAGCAAGCAAACTGGTAATTAATTTTAGATAGAGGTCTTGTATGAGTCCCTTTTCCCTGCAGGCATTTTCACAAAACTGCCGCCCCTGATGAAATCAGGACCCTTTGACCTTGCACAGTCACAGGTGCTTAAGTGGCCACACACTGATTATTACAAGGGATTTTAATTTGCTGGTATCGAAACATATTTTAGTGAATATGTTGGAATATATTCATGGATAAATTGTTGGAAAATAAGTTTAATAATAATTAAATGAATACTATATATTTTCAGAGGATGCCAGCATGCAATAGACAAACAGAGACAAAGTGATGGTCCTTTGGTTTCTCCATATCACGATGGACTGATTAATCAGAAACATTGTGCTCTGATGGAAAAACTTTCATTCATGAAAGATTTTACACTTTATTCTTCCCACTAAGCCAACAGGATCTCCTTTACACTGAACATAAATAAAATGAGCCTTAAAGGAGAGGTCTGGTCGGCAATGAATAATCAATGGATCATTATCTATACCTAAAACTAATAAGTTTGTGATGATTTAATGATTTGAAGTTAACCCTTAATCAGTAAAAAATTTCAAACAATATTTTGTTTCAAACATTCAAAGAATGTTTTCAAGATGACTTGGATAATAGCGCGTTATGACAAACACCAGATACAGCACTGGGACTTGATCAACAGCCGATACCGCACCGTGACGTCACAAACCAGTAGGTGGCAGTAGTGTTTTTTTGACAAACATGGATGCCTCCTGTAAAACTTGTTCAAATGAAATTACTCTTAATAAAAAACACTCAACATTTATTGAACAGTATGTAATAATTTCATATTTGAAGTATTTTCAAAAGTTTGAATTCTGAATATGACCGGACTTTTCCTTTAAAGCTTTGACTGCTGCAAAATCCTTTTTACGACTTTTTTAAGAAAAATGTTAAAGTATCCATTGCAAAGACCTGTAAAGGAATTTTTATTGTTCACTAATGGACAGACACTTAGCGATAGGGATTTGGATTCCCCTGCATTGCTCTAGAATACATTTTGTCTTGATGTAGTTTTGATGTCTTGATTTAAAAAAATAAATAAATAAATAAAAAAGCTGGAAAAAATGTTAATTCTCATCTTTAACCTTTAAGAAAATAGCATCCATAAACGCTGGATAAAAATGCTCCTTACTGACTAGTTGGTTTGTACGGAGCCCCTCTGATGACATGGTCAAAAAAAAATTTTAATTGTGGCCACGAAGTAGTATTTCGTGGCCACGCAATAAGTTTATCGTGCGCACGAAATACTACTTCGTGGCCACGCAATAAGTTTAATGTGCGCACAAAATACTTATTAATAATATTAATATCATTCCTGGACAACTGGGTAAGCAAATCGAGCGCGCCTTCTCTAAGGTCTAAGGCGCGCTCGATTTGCTTACCCAGTCGGTCTCCGCCAGTCACGTGACATTTGTTGCTAAGATGCTATTTTAGGTGGAAAAGGCGTAGTGTAAACAACCGCAGCATAGCTACACGAAGGACTAAAGGCCCGTTTACATAGCAGCCTGTCCAAGATAAGTAATTACAGTTAACATAAGCCTGAAAACAGGGGCGGATTTATTGATATTATTAATAAGTATTTTGTGCGCACATTAAACTTATTGCGTGGCCACGAAGTAGTATTTCGTGCGCACGTTAAAGTTATTGCGTGGCCACGAAGTAGTATTTCCTGCGCACGTTATACTTATTGCGTGGCCGCGAAATACTACTTCGTGCGCTATAAAATACTACTTCGTGGCCACAATTAAACATTTTTTTTGACCATGTCATCAGAGGGGCTCCGTAGGTTTGTTGTGATGCGCAGGACTGAGAAAACATTTGCATTAAAGCTTACAATGTATACTGTAGGGGTTTTAAGGTTTTAATGTTTCCACTGCAGGTTTTAATCCTCATATCTGATTTTTTTTTACTTGAATCTTTACTTTTTTGTGTGTGGTTGGTCTGTGTACAGACTGGCCATTCGATTTTTGCTTTGAAATGGGGGAAAAAAAATAAAAAATCTGTTGGGAGATGCAAAATAAAAAACATTTTTTTCTGTCATGTCATTCGGAATAAATTAAAAATCTCTTTCCTGATTTCCAAATAAAATAAAAAATGAAAAAAAAAAAAAAAAAATATAGAGTTGTTTATTGGTTTGTTTTCAAAACCAAAATCGGGAAGCCAAAAATATATATATAAAAAAAAAACCCTATGGACATGGTACAATACTAAAAAATATTCACAAAGTCGCATCACTGGACACTCCCCATAAATCTTCCTCCTCATTATTATTACTGTAGATATGACACTTTGACAGAAAATCTGCTCTACGACCAAAAACGTAAATGACCACGACGTCCACACACCAGCTAACAGCTCCGGACCAGGAAGTAGTGCATGAGCCTTGAGGCAGCCCATTGGATCTTTGTAGCTTTTATTTGGGTAGTTGTGTATTTGTTTATTGACAATAAAGTCAATAAACTGGGAATAAAATACAATATAATATAAATATAATATAAATACAGTAGTTGTGACAAAATAAATGGTGCAAAGTCTCTCTATGCCAGTACTCTGATCACTACCAAAACATAACAGAGTGGGGAGGGGGAGCTGAATCAGGAGGAAAGGAAGACTAAATTTCTTTCTTTAAATTTTCGTTTTCCAGTTTGGAATTAAAAAAACGGATTACGAAGCCATGTTTTTTTTGTTTCCAATTTGGGATCTCAAAACAAAGCAACAAAAATTGGCTGCTTTTTTGTTTTTACTAATTTTTTCATTTTATTTGAAAATCAGGAAATGGTTCGTTTTCTGATTTTGGATTTCTCATTCAATCAAATTGCCTACATGTACATGGATTGTGGTTCCCATTATGTTTTTCTATATTTCACTCCAGTGTGAAACATTGGATTAGATTTTACAGTCCAAACGTCGTCTCACATCCAGATGATTCCTATCAGCCTTTTAGTTCAGCCTTAGTGAAGTTTTATCTCTGTTTATGAACGAGCTCTAGTGTCTCGCTGTCTCCCAACAGTGAGAGTGTGTGTTCTTTTCCTCCTTCTGGTTCATTCACCGCTAGCGTTTCTGGGGTTGAGACGAATGCAATGGAAAGTGACGTCAAAGATATATCTAATCCATCTTGGTCGTTCCCACTGGAGTCAGATATTAGTTGGATTCAACCATAAATGAATGTGAGTTCATTTGACTTGGAATAAGTTAGATATGAGTTTTTTCCACTTACTTTAAACAGCCTGACCTGCAGTCGTAATGATGCCTGAGAGCCAACGATTGGTAACTGCTGCAGTGGATTTAACCTATTTGAAGTCATAAAATCTGGAAAGTGTTGTTTACATTAAAAGATCTGAATAGTGGGGCGTGCAGGTCACTCAGTGTGCGCACTACCCATGTACGGAGGCCTTAGTCCTCCACCTGGGTGACCCAGGTTTGAATCCGGCCTGTGGTCCTTTCCCCAATTTCTCTCCCCCTCTCTCAAACCCACTTTCCTATGTCAGCCTACTGATGAAAAAACGAGTCACTAGTGCCATAAAAACTAAAAATTAAGTCTGATTAAGTCTTCTTTAGTGGTTAATTTGAATTTTTTTTTTATTGATAATTCAACGTTAAATTAATTCCTTTAGTTTTTCATTCTAAGCTAAGGTTCAACCATTCATCAAACCATCAAACAAATAGATCCTGGCATGACCAAAGCTTTTTCTGTCTGTTTTCTGTTTTTTTTCTGCATCTTCATGGCAGTTTGTTTCATTACCTTCACCTGGTGGTCAGATTATATTCAACAAGGTGATGATGAACTACTTATTAAAACAGTTGTATGTAGAAGCTTACTGTAGGTTTGTCATTAACAACATTTAAACATGAGGGTCCATCCATAAATGCAGAATGATTGATTTACTCTGTTACTGCAGTAATTCAGAGAACAAATCTTTGTAAACTTTTGTAAAAGAGAAGGATCCATTTTATTGTTTTTAGTTTTCTGAATTGTAACTGATTGTAGGTAGACTACGCCAAATACTCTCAATGCCTTGCAGCCCCTTAAATTCACCCAACACTCCTTGTGATATTTTGATTTTTCCTTCATCACACTTCCTCGGACATTTCTAATAACCTGACATAAAAGTTTTTTTAAAGACAGACAAGAAAATCATACTGTAGTGTAATAAAAATACCTTTTTTCTTTCTCCCCATTTCCTCCCTTTTCATCAGATGTTATCCTCTGAAGGGAGATGGATCAACAACATCAAAAAGAAATGAAAGGCACCCTTTTGATTTTAACTCATTTCTGTAATTTTTGAGCTGGAGATGTATGTGCAGCTCTCCCTTTATTTTTTGTTTTGCTTTTATGTCAGGGGTGGTGTTGGCGTTTGATCTCTGAGGTGGAGAAATTACAGACATTCTCAGTGATAGTGAGGGAGAGGTACAGAGACGTGGCTCTACCCTCATTAAAATTAATGAGCAGAAATACTCTGTGGTGTTTTAAAGCTAAAGGGACGCTCTAAACCCTTATTTACACATCAGAATCGGTGGGAGGAAGCTGAAGCTGACTTTCAGCTGGATCATATAAACCCGTCTTTTATAATGACATCTGTTTTATTGATTATCTGGTTGCCCTGTTTGCTTCACTCATATCCAATTTAAAAGACATAACTTAGCTGCAAAACCTGACCTTGTTTCTTTAGTACATGTATGAGTGCAGCCCTGTTACGCAATATTATGCTGCATTTAAAATGAAATATTAGTGCTGCTGGGAAATCCTCAAAGAAAGAGTTAAGATTAAAGGCTGTTAAAAGCTTCAGAGGACTGAGAGGACAGACCCAGCTGGATGCAGCATTAACCTACTAACGGTACATGACTTTTTTTAGTCATGCTTCTTTGCTTGCAGAGGGATTAGAGCTAAATGAAATGAGCTTTTTGTGATCTTTACTTTAAGGAGGATTCTTGGTGTTTGAAGAGGCATGGTCACGTTATATGGCCATCCAAAAACACCAAAAACCATTCTATGATGATAAAACCAGGTTATACAGGTGCTGGTCATAAAATTAGAATATCATGAAAAAGTAGATTGATTTCAGTAATTCCATTTAAAAAGTGAAACTTGTATATTATATTCATACATTACATACAAACTCATATATTTCAGATGTTTATTTTGTTTAATTTTGATGATTACAAATGACAACAAATGAAAATCTCAAATTCATCATATCAGAAAATTAGAATATTGTGAAAAGGTTCAAAATTGATGGCCCCTGGTGCCACACTCTAATCAGCTAATTAACTCAAACCACCTGCAAAAGCCTTTAAATGGTCTTTCAGTCTAGTTCTATAGGCTACACAATCATGGGGAAGACTGCTGACTTGACAGTTGTCCAAAAGACGACCATCGACACCTTGCACAAGGAGGGCAAGACACAAAAGGTCATCGCTAAAGAGGCTGGCTGTTCACAGAGCTCAGTGTCCAAGCACATTAATAGAGAGGCGAAGGGAAGGGAAAGATGTGGTCGAAAAAAGTGTACAAGCAAGAGAGATAACCGCACCCTGGAGAGGATTGTGAAACAAAACCCATTCAAAAATGTGGGGGAGATTCACAAAGAGTGGACTGCAGCTGGAGTGAGTGCTTCAAGAACCACCACACACAGACGTATGAAAGACATGGGTTTCTGCTGTCGCATTCCTTGTGTCAAGCCACTCTTGAACCACAGACAGCGTCAGAAGCGTCTTGCCTGGGCTAAAGAGAAACAGGACTGGACTGCTGGTGAGTGGTCCAAAGTCATGTTCTCTGATGAAAGTAAATTTTGCATTTCCTTTGGAAATCAAGGTCCCAGAGTCTGGAGGAAAAGAAGAGAGGCACTTCATCCACGTTGCTTGAAGTCCAGTGTAAAGTTTCCACAGTCAGTGATGGTTTGGGGTGCCATGTCATCTGCTGGTGTTGGTCCATTGTGTTTTCTGAGGTCCAGGGTCAACGCAGCCACATACCAGGAAGTTTTAGAGCACTTCATGCTTCCTGCAGCTGACCAACTTTTTGGAGATGCAGATTTCATTTTCCAACAGGACTTGGCACCTGCACACAGTGCCAAAGCTACCAGTACCTGGTTGAAGGACCATGGTATCCCTGTTCTTAATTGGCCAGCAAACTCTCCTGACCTTAACCCCATAGAAAATCTATGGGGTATTGTGAAGAAGAAGATGCAATACACCAGACCCAACAATTCAGAAGAGCTAAAAGCCACTATTAGAGCAACCTGGGCTATCATAACACCTGAGCAGTGCCACAGACTGATCGACTCCATGCCACGCCGCATTGCTGCAGTAATACAGGCCAAAGGAGGCCCAACTAAATACTGAGTGCTGTACATGCTCATACTTTTCATGTTCATACTTTTCAGTTGGCCAACATTTCTATGAATCCTTTGTTTTTATTGGTCTTCAGTAATATTCTAATTTTCTGATATGATGAATTTGAGATTTTCATTTGTTGTCATTTGTATTCATCAAAATTAAACAAAATAAACATCTGAAATATATGAGTTTGTATGTAATGTATGAATATAATATACAAGTTTCACTTTTTAAATGGAATTACTGAAATCAATCTACTTTTTCATGATATTCTAATTTTATGACCATCACCTGTATATAGCAGGCATCCGTCCTGATATCGTTTTGATCAGCATATTTGAGGCTTAATAGAATTCCAGCACTGGTCTGAATAAGCAAGCATAAACAGATGTGTGCGCCACCTGCTGGCAATAGGTGATAATCAACACGGCTACTTAACAGAATCCGACTGTCAGCGTGGTTCAAAACCATGAACCAATATTAATAAAATAAACCAATTTAAACCATTTAACTCCTAAATTCAGACCCTCCAATCAGATCATAAAAAGAAATTCCCATTCCCAACAAGTGCAAACAGGAAGATCAAGGTGAGAAACATTTTGATTAACTCAATCATAAGAAAGACATAGATTGAAACCTTTTCATTGAAATTGAGAAAAATTTAAATATTAAGTACGTTGTTGTGTAATCGTCTGGATTTTAGTTGTAACAGAACCCCAACCCCTCATTCTGTTTATTTTAATGAATTTATTAATCAATATAAATTGACAGTTTTTACACTATAGAGACATGGAATAGCTTTTTTTTTTATTTATGTATTTAACCTTGACTTTAGACTTTTTAAAATTATTTTTAGAAACTCGCTCGGAGTTGCTGACCTGCTTAGTCCATCACTTCCTGGGTTACACTCGTGGAGTTTGTTTATAGATAACGGAGTATAAAAAGGCATAACACACAAAAACCTCAAAAAAATTATACACCAGCGGGACCCGTAATTCTTTAGAAACCTTTATATATAATCAGAGTGAGGTGCACTGCAAAAACATTCTGAAAAATCAGTAAAGATTTATTAAGATAAGTGTGTTTACCCTTAATTTGAGTAGAACAATAAGATGATTAGCAAATGGAATGAGCATGTTTACCCTTAAAATAATTGGATATTATGTACTTGAAATAAGACTATAGTTTTTTTTTTCTTCTCATTTTAAATTTGAATTGTCTAATTCCTTTGGCAAAGGAATAAGACACCTGCTTAATTAAATAAAAAAAATTTTTCCATTGTACATTTTTTTAAAAGTCAGTGTTTATGCCTCATTAAGCGTAAACAGGCAGGTAATGATCAGAAAAATGGGTTTCTATGCAGTTTAGAAAAGTAAGGAAAATAATTTGTCCTTTGTTCCTTTCTTTCCTTCTTTCATTCAGTCCTTTTCTCAACCCTTGATACTTCTTTTTTTCTTTCAACCATTTATTCCATCCTCTGTTCAGTTTCCTTTCTTTTTCAGTCAGTCTTTCTGAGTCTAAAAGGGTGTTTTATCGTTTGAAATGTTTTTGAAATTTCCTTTCTCCTGTTTGGCAATGATGCATGTTCTACCAGTGAGCAAGTAAAATCAGATTAACTTTTTAACTAAAGTTTTGCCTTTTTTCTTATGTTCTTCTAATAAAACAACTTGCAGAAGTTTCCTTTAATGTGCAAAGCATGCGGTGATTAAAGAATTTGAAGGAGTGCAATCCACTATAAGCTTGAAAGACAAAAGTTGTGATGAGCCACAAAAATCCAGCTGCAATCAATTTCATGACTAACGCAGCTCCTCCTCCTTAGTAGAGGCTTTGCTAGTTTACCCTGAGAGGACTGTCCTTCAATGTGTAGTCTTATATTACCATCATTAACAGACAAAACAAAAATTATCACCAAAATTATTGTAACAAAAAATACTTTTATCAGTTTTTATTTTTTATTGTGCCACTTTACACAGTTTAGAAGATTATAGACCTATGTAAAGGAGAGAATGTGACTTTTTGTTGGGCTTTTCCTTCATCTCTCTCTTCAAAGATCTAAGGTTATTCAAGATGGAAGCAGTGTGAGTCTAATTAAAGAATTTTTTTAAATCATTTTTAGGGATTTTGTTTGAAAGATAAAGAATCTTCTCAGCTTCAGGTCGGTGTCCCTTAAAGATGAACATTGTGTCAGTGCAGAAATGAATGTAAATATTATTACACTGCTAAAGATCAGTTACTTTGATTCTTAAGTTCAGCTTTATTTTGAATGTTTTTTTTTAATTCCTCTGCAGTCGCATGCTGTGTTTTAGAAGTGCTGCTACTAAAGGATTAGCTGATTGATAAAAAAAAAACAAAAAAATCAATGGGAAATCATTTTAAATATTATTAAGCTTTGGCTCTATGATTAATAAACATTTCTAGCTAATATTTCATGTGTTTTTTTAATGATTCTACAGATTGTGGCCTTACGAGAGCAAAATGCTCACCTTCAGAGGAAAGTTGCATCTGGTGAAGGAGGAGATGACCTACTGGAGGGAAGTGAAGCTCAACAAAAGATTCACGGCAAGGTGAGCATCAGCATCTTTAAGGATCCTGCCTTCACTCACTGGGGAAAAAATGCTTCACAATTGAACTGGTCATACCTCAAATATTTAAAAATTCATAAAAATTAACTATTGGAAGAAAAAAAATCACAAATTTAAGGGAGAATTAAAGTAATGAGATTTTCCTGAGTAGGTGAATCTTTGCTCCAGCGTAGATGAAGCCTCGGAGGTTTGAGCTGTCAATCATCTAACCATGAAGTTGTAGAGGGAAAATTCAACCAGCATGGATATAAAACTTACCTATATTTTTCTTTCTAAACTGATTTGACTGACTTACTCATATTTCATTATTACTTCAGAGACAAAAGTCTGTTTGCCGCCTAATTTGAATTTGGAATATTCAAAACAGAGAAGAATTGACACTGTAGAAATCATAAACCAAACCTAAAATGCAACACGTCTGATCGTCTTGCCAAATGTTTAATATTTTATTATTTTAATAGCATCCTTCAACATCAGATTTTGTCATGATAGAGGAGAACACGTCTCTGTCTGAGAGCCTTCAGATCCTTTCCAGCTCACCATTCAGACTGAATGTAAAATGAAACCGGAGTTTGTGCAGATATGCACGAATCAAAACAAGCAATTTCTTGGAATTTCCTTCAGCGGATCAAACGATGACAATCTCTATTAATCTAATGCAGCGCCATAATGACCTGTGTCCAGATGCATGTTTCCCAGAGATCTACGTGAAAAGGTCCTGTTGTCCTTGGATAGCATCTACTGTTAAAGCCACAGGTTAAACCTCTTTTAAATTATTTTGGAATAAAATTGTAATGTGTTTGACAATATGATAATCTTGAAAGGCCTAAACAAAAGCGCTTTCCTCCTGTATGTAGAAACCCAGGCCGCTTATAGGCTCTGTTCTGTTTAAATGTAATAATAATCCAGAAATTATTGTAATCAATGGAGAAATTCAGAGCACAGCCACAAAAATATTTTCTATTTCAGAATATAAAGAGATTTCTTTGGATTTTTCCAAATCCAATTGTAACCCTCAAAATAAACAGAAGAAAAACTTTAAGAATAGAATAGAATTCAACTTTATTGTCTTTAAACTGTCACAAGTACAAAGCATGAAATGCAGTTTGCATTTATCCAGACGTGCTATAGAGGATATAAATATGTATTTACATTACATATGTACAGAAACTATCTATGTATTGACTATAAATTGTACATATAAACAGAGAGGCTGTAAAGTAAATACATATGGAAGCTATATACAGATTAGACAGGAAAGTCAGGATATGGATAAAATATATTAGTGGGTTTATAATGCAGGACAAATATCGATAGATAATAGCAGATAAAAGATTTACAGATTATATACAGCTATAGTTTAGAAGTGCGTGTAAGTGATGTTGGATCAGTGGGTTGTTGTGTGTGTGATGTCCTTGATGGCAGGGAGCGGTGCTCCAGCAATGCACTGGGCAGTTTTCATCACCCTCTGCAAAGCCGTGCGCTACGAGGCAGAGCACCATGGAGGATGCTCTCCATGGTGCAGCGGTAGAAGTTTGTGAGGATCTCTGGGGACAGATGGTTCTTCCTCAGGGTCCTCGTGAAGAAGAGTCTCTGGTGCACCTTCTTGATGAGTTTGGAACAGCTGGTTCATCCAGGTCAGGTCCTTGGAGATGTGAACTCCCAGGAACTTAAAGCTGTCCACACGCTCCACTGCCATCCCCTTGATGTGAAAGGGTGGATGTGGGTCAGCGTTCCTCCCTGATTTCCTTGGTCTTTTCGGTGTTCAGCTGCAGGTTGTTTGTGTCGCACCACTTAGCCTGACGAACGGTTTCATTGTTAAAATCATCTTAGACCAATCAAGCTGGATTAACTCTTAATTGCACAATAAATACTTCATGATAAAAACTTTTCTTCTGTTAAATTTTTTTGGGGGACGTTTTTTAGGATTTGGAAAATCTTAAACCTGAGCATTTAAAATCTGGAGTATTAATTTAAAAACTTGTCGCTGCATATCGGTTCTCCTCACCCTAAGAATTCTGTTTCATATCTTTGGCATCAGAATTCCAAACCTTATATCTGATGCTGGGAAATATTTACATGCAGCCAGCCAGCTGGATACTCTGGCAGATCAATGGAAATTCTATTACCTGGCCGGTCTCTCACAGACTGCAGCTCGGGGGAGGAGTTGGTATTGGGTGGGTGTGAAGAGCAGAGATGAAGAGCATGCATGCTGAGGCATGAGGTAATGAGCAGACTGCTATCATCTTCTCTGTTTTGTAGAGATAAAAGGAAGGAATATAAATGCAGGCTGTTTTCTGCATGTTAATGTTTGGGTGCGTGTTTGTCATACGATACAGTGAAGTCAAAGTTGTAACCTTGCAGTGATGCAGAGGTTTAGTCATTCCCCGTCACTGCAGTCACAAGGACTGACAGAGACTCTGCTGCAAACACTATTAGCTGAGAGTGACAGCCTGTCCTGTGATGTTGGCTAGACAAGGCTGTGGCCTTAATGTGACGGCGGGGGATCGAGGTCAAGGGCAGGGAAGGCTTAAACTCTCCATCTTTATTGTAGTTTTTTCTAAATCATTTAGTAAATAATAAAATAAGCTTTAATCGGAAATAATGAAGTACATAAAAGTGAAATTACAACCTATTCATGTACTTTTACACACTTTCCACCCACGCATCATTTCATTTCTGCCAGTTTGATCAAATGCTGCCAAACCCTTTGACATATTTACTTTGGAGTTATAGAATGTTGTAAATTTGTCCTCAGAAATTAAATTTTCCTACTTCAAAATCATACATTTCAGCACGAAACACTCCTAAGTCGGTATTACAAGTTAGAAAAGTTGGTTCCACAGGATGGTAGCCCACTTCTGCATGCAAAACTGATGCTACTCTCATCAACAGCAGTTAAACTCTCCTGCTTTGACCTTTTGAATGAGGTCTTTATGTTTGTGGCATAAGGTCAGCCTTTCAGGGGCTACTAGAGGTTCTAGAAGCAGGAAATTATAATAGAACGCACCATTTTCTCAACACCAGCAATGGTCACCTATCTCGTTAAGATTCATCCCTCAGGGTTGAATATTTTTCTTAAAGGACTGACTGGTTTAATCGGGTGAAGAACTCAGCGGTGGCTGTGTGGAAACCTTTGGAAACTTTGCGATCTCCCCTCAGCCACACGTTCCCCTCTGGAGAATGTTGTGGTAAATGCAGCATAATTGTGCTAAAATATTGTGTATTCACTGATTAAAGATAAAAACCAGAATAATCAGGTGGTGATCTGTCAGGCCCAGTGGAAAAATTAAATAAACTATTTCTGCTCTTTTGTTGTGTCACATTCAATTTGTGAATAAAAAAGCTGGCACATTCAGTGGCATCAGCTGTGATTCTCTTTTTGTAAACTAAATGTTATATATAATTTGAAAACCAATGACCAAGACTATAAAGTAGGAAGGAATGGACATAAAATCAAATGTTGAAAATCTAATGTGAACATTCTGATGATTTCCCCAGACTGTCGGTCATTTGCTGGTGTTTCGTTAAGTCTAAAACTGATTCAGAACATTCAGTTTTTTGTGGTTCCCACTGCTAAGGAGCTTTATGAAGATATTATGCTTTTCTAGCAAGAAGTGTTTGATAAAACACCAAATTGCCCTCAGCTAAAACACCCAAAAATGTACTTTTAAGAGCAAGATGAGACAAAAATGGAAATAAGCAGAAGGCTGCTATTAAATCAAACTAAACCTTCTTAAAACCTCAGTGAAAGGAGCCTTGATCAAGCATTGCAGTAGGATCCAATTTAGACTGATACTCATTTAATCAATCATTTGCAATATTCAAATAAATCTATAAAGCTTTCAGATTTTAATTGAAGAACTTTCCATAATTTCTTATCAAGGTGTCCTTTTTATGCTGGTTTCAGAACAATTCACCAATTAGATTTTACTTTAGAATCTTAGTTTTTTGTTTTGTAAATCTTATTTTACTAACAATAATTTAAAAAAAGTTTAAATCACACATTTCTTTAACACAAAAAAAGCTAGATTTTTTTTTTCTTTCTTTTTTTTTTTTACTTTAAAGCCAAATCAACAGTCTGTCCTTCTCTTTCTTGGTAAAATTGGTAAAATGATGAGCTGCTAATGGGTCAGCTCCTGGACAACTTTCAATAATTAATATATTTAAGGAGAAGTTGATGCATAGAAAATAGAAAACTTTTTCCAGTTGGTGCCTTTAAATTAATTCATGCTTTAGGACTTGTCATCATTAAAGATAAAAAGAGAAAATGCTCTCTTGCCTAACTAAGGCTGAGAGAGGACAATTACAGGCTATATGGGAAGTTTTTCCTTTACTATTTTTACCTTGTTAATGTCATATCTCCCTCAAGCGCCTGTCAAATGGCTCTCTGGAATCGGCCCGTGAGGCGAGCCAGGTGGTGGAGCTGCAGGATCTGCTGGAGAAGCAGAATTACGAGCTGGCCCAGATGAAGGAGCGCATGTCCTCGCTCTCTTCCCGGGTCTCCGAGGTGGAGCAGGAATTGGAGACTGCCCGCAAGGACCTCATCAAGTCAGAGGAGATGAACAATAAATACCAGAGGGACATCAAAGAAGTAACGGCACAAACTCATGCATGAACATCTTATATATGCATAAAGGGAAAAGCATGCACATTCTTGATGGAAACTACCATATCCATACAGTTCAAGTTGAATATATTATTCCCTAATAAACATGGACATTTTCTTTCCTAACTCTTAACTAATGTTTAATTTAACAGTTTCTGCTTTGGTTAAGTTTTACTGGCATGATTCTTTTTGCAAAACATCAAAATATATATTTTTTGTTTATCCTTTTTGTGTGTTTTCACTGTGGCTACACTTGAACTTTAGTTTCAGCAAGCCAAAAGGGCATGTCTCTAAATTGAACTTTATATTTCTATTGAAGTGGTGGCTTCCTCCTTACTGAGTGGCCTTTCCTGAATAGTATGATAGTTTGACATTCTCTTTCTACTTTTAAATGACTATATTTTGGATTTGGTGACTCTTGCAAATTCAGGCATTATACAGTAAGAGTTGTATCTAAACAATAGACCAAGTTTTAGGACGTCCAAGGTTCTCCACCTAAAATATCTAGGCACATTTATTATTTTTTTTATTGCAAATGTTGTTACACCCAGATTATTTTTTTAATTGCATCCAAAGATGTGCTTCAAATAAACTAAAGTCATGTTAGAATGGATAAGAATAGAATAATTAAATTTCATTATTTAAAGAAGTAAATAAAAACGCTCTAAAACATCTATTTATTATGTTATTTGTCAAATAGGATGATGCTCATTCTGCAGTAAATTGCCTAAAACAGAGAACAATCTTAGAGTGAGAGATTGTATGTTAACATCTTGTTTTAGTTGTATTTTTACTCCTTTTTCCGTACATAGAGAAAAAAATGTGCAATATTGTCTCTTGTAATGCCTTACATGCTGACATGTAAATATTCAGTTCGCTGCAAGACATAAAAAAAAGCCGTATCAAGGAAAAAAGTCCTCCAATAGCTGATCTGCATTCACAGCTGTGACCCG
Source organism: Cyprinodon tularosa (assembly GCF_016077235.1). Taxonomy (NCBI): domain Eukaryota; kingdom Metazoa; phylum Chordata; class Actinopteri; order Cyprinodontiformes; family Cyprinodontidae; genus Cyprinodon; species Cyprinodon tularosa. Next base: position 3,811,959 of record NW_024038531.1, on the reverse strand, counting down.
TTGATTTGTTACCCCTCCCTATGTGTAAAGGCTGATAACCCCTTAGACCACAACTGAAATGACTATTGATTGCTAACAATGCAGGTAGAGGCATTTTTTATAGCCTTATAGTGAAGACAGCACGTTATCACCCTTATTTGACATCTCAGAGAGCAGCTATACTGTATCTAAGAAGTGTTTCATGTGTTTCTCAGCTAGAAGCTCTTTTTTTTTTGTCTCCTTCAGCTTTGTGTGAAAGAAATAAACTCCCTCAGTTTTTATGATCGTGCTTTGTAGCAGAAATCTGTTGCAGTTAAGATGAAATTTGTGACTTTCGGTCTTCAAAACTATTGTTAGTGTCACTTGCTTTGTGTTTAGGTCATACGTCTTTGTCAGGTTTTCCTTGGTTAAATTAAAACTTTACTTTTAGAAACAATGGAAATTGTTGCTTAAAGATTCTTTTATTTTAATTAAAAGTAAACATTTAAAGGGTATTTATGTTAATTCTATATATTTAAAATGCATAAGTAAGAGTTGCAGATTATAACTTATATGGAAAGTAAGAACCGGGTTCTTTATTGGCCTTATTCATTGTGGTGTTCAGGTCATGTGCCAGAAGGAGGACATGGAGGAACGCATCGTCACTCTGGAGAAACGCTACCTGAGCGCCCAGCGGGAGGCTACATCTGTGCACGACATCAACGACAAACTGGAGAATGAGTTGGCCAATAAAGAAGCATTCCTCAGACAGGTATGTAAGAACCGCTGAAGATAAGTCAGGCTAATAATTATAGTGGCTCACTGGTTTCACTGGTCGGACATCTTGAAACTTTCTTTTGAGGTTTTACCATTTTAGTCTCTTTTCATTTTCAAACTATTAAAACAATGTTGAAATGTATTCACACTTTTTTTGTTTAAATAACTGAGAAAAGTTTTAGAATTGGAATTTTCCAGATATGAGTGTTAAAAAGTGTTTTTTTTTCTTCAGATTTTATCTTCTTTTCTATTATTTCAATCCATCGTTTTAGCTTTTTATTTTTAGTTTCTATATTGAATGTGAAAATATTTGCCATAAAAGTCATTTTAAACTTTAATGTTTAAAATTAGCAGAAGGAGAATTAGAACTGATAGCTACTGACCTGCTGCCATTCGCTAAAAACATTATGCCTTTTTTAGAAGCACTGGTAAACTCAAGTAAAGTAAACTTAAAGGATGCAAAACAAGTCATACAAATGCTGTTAGAAATAATCCAAAAGACTTAAGTTCCTTTTTGGAATAGGGCTGCAAGGATTTGATATCTATAATAATCTGACAGCATTCATGTTTTCAGTTATTGCATTTTTTTTCTTCCAGTTTTCTTTTCTTAAAATTCTTAATGTAACAAAAGTTGGAACATTTCTCTTTAAAGTTGCTGTTTGCACAGTAAGTCTTCTCTGTAATCCAGAGGAGTGCGTGCATATTTCTGATTATAGATCAAATTAATAAAGAATGAGCCAGGTTATTAAAATATTTCAGTTTTCAAAGGCAAAAGTAATCTAAACAGTTCAAGTTAGGTGCCAATAATTGGAAAATTCATTGAACAATAAAGCAGTAGAGCATTTACAAAATATTTTCTGTTTTTTACTTTTGAATACAGTCTGTTAGACATTTTGACTGTCTGCTTTTCCTGTTGTTCCTGATTGTTTAGCGTCGAGTCACTATTTGTTACGTGCAAAGTTTTTGCAGAAGCCCAAATTAACTTTCTCCCGTTTTAACCACATTTAATTGGGTAATTATTGTGACTATCTAAATCCAATTTCATCTAACAGTTAATTTAAGTTAAAATCAGTTTTATTATTTTGAAGAGATTTTTTTTCTTCCTACAGACTGGGCAGATACTTGTTTTAGTTTTTTACTCCAGCATATTTGACCTTGAGAATTTTCAAGCTTTATTCTTGTATTACAATTAATGAGGGGCCCAGTTTTTGTTTTTTGTCATATGTTGGAAATGAGAAACCCCAGTAAAATCTCTTTATATATTACATTTTATTTCAATATAATGCAAGATATTTAAAAAAAAAAAAAATAGAAAGTAAAATGCCTGCAAAATAGAAATGCAAAATTATTATTTAGAACTTTTAGTTTTGCCCTTTTTATAAATGGGTAACCTAATTTTACATAAAAGATAAACATCTAAACACTTTTTAAAGTTTAAAGTGTAGGTTTTTAAATGTTTGGGACATGGAACTACCTTTAAAATATCATAATGTGCCACAAAGCTCCAGTGTTTGAGCTCCTGCTGCCACACACAAACACTCGGCCACAAGCTGTGCACTAAGTTTGTTTGTCCTCTTGGCAGCAGCTGAAGCTCAGAATATCCACTGATGTTTGAAGATGGGGTGTTTAGGGAAAGAAGACTTGAATTTGTGTCCAGAAAGATGATAGCATTGAAAAAGAAATGTCAAACGAATAGCCAAATATATAAACAGAGGCCCATCTAGGGTGGATGTTAAAAAACAAAATTAGACTATTAGGATTCCTCAGAGTCACCCCAAAAACTACTGGGATCATGATGAGACTTTGAACTGAAAATATCACTAACACAGAAAACGAAAACGGCCCATTTTTGGCCCATTTCAGTGAAATTATTGCATATTGAGCTGCCAGGCTTGATGCTTTTGGGAGCAAAGCATCTGTCACTGAAAGGATAGGCTGCCAACAGAGTCCAAAAGAATTCTGCTCTGTGCTCCAATAGAGCAAAGACAAAAGTTTTAACGCACAACAGAGAGAGACGGCACTCAACAATACTTGGTTTCATTTGTATTTTTGAGAAAACATTTTCATCCAAATGCTTAGTCATGGCAGGAATCTGCTGATTGGAAACTGCTACTGTTGGTTCAGGCTGAGTTTCTGCTCTTTTTGGGGGAGTGAGGGGTTTTGCCAAAATCTCAGCAGCTTGTGCTCCAACTAAGAATTAATCTTTGCATTTTTTTTTGTTTGTTTTTCACACAGTGAAGTCAAAAGTAAGGAGAAATTACCATTTAAAAGGTTTTATCAGGAGCTCTTGTTGTTTATTTTGCATTTAAAAAAGGTTTCCTCAATCAAAATTTTTTTTTCATAAAAAAAAAAAAATTACTTCAAATAAAAAAAAGTATTAATTCAAAACTAGAAAGTATACAAATGTTAATACATAGTTGAGACTTTTCAAAATGCATTTGAAAAGTTTTTTTTTTCTATGATAAAAAATTATTTCCTTAATAGAAGTTTTTCTGTTTTTTGAAGCAACTTTTTAATTGTAGTAATGTTGTTTTCTGTTCCGATCACACAATTGGTAGGACATGTGTTTTTATAATTCAATCAAAAAAGAAGTTGCTTTAAACAAACCAAAAAAATAAACAAAAAAGTAACTTCATTGAAAAAGGTTTTCAATGCAAAAAAATATGTTTGAGAATAAAGAAATCGCATATGAACACTTTTTTTTATTGAACACGTTTCCTTTGATTAAAGCAATCTTGTGTTACGGCTATACATGGCTAGGACATTCAGGTGTCTTAATCATTCAATCCTTAAACTTGCTTTAATCTAAAAAAAATATTTTTTCATGCACAGTTAAATGCAAAAATAATACCCCCTCCAAAACAAGAAAGAAAAAATAAATAAATAAAACTGTTCCTCTTAGTTTGCTCAATAATATGGACCTTTTAAATTAAATTAATGTATATAAATTAATTAGAAACAAACAGGAAATGGCTTTAAAATCAATTGGAAATCAAATTTTGATTCTATAAAATTGTGTGCTTAGTGCATAAATATCCCTCAAACATTTTACTTCGAAGGCCTTGTTAGCAGAAGCTTTCAGTTATTTCAGTTATAAATCTAAGCTGAGATTTGGAGTTTGATGTTACTTCTTTTAAAGTATTCATACCATTTATTGTATTGTCAATAAAACAACCACAAATCAGAGTGTATTTAATAAAAAATGTATTTAATAACTAAAATAAATGCAAAATTGTATAGTGGAAAATGATTGCTACAGGGGTTTTAGTTCTTTTACAAGTGAAGCCGACCAGACAGGAAAATGATTAAACTTTGGACATCAATACAGCAGGGTTATGTTATTGATTATCCAAAAAGCGATAAAGACCTGGCATTTAGCAAAGCTAATAGGCTGGACAAGATGAGCATTAATCAAAGAAACAGAAATATAAGCATTTTCACAGGTAATGCTTGGCAAGGGTTTGCAACAGATCCACTGGAACTTAAATGTGCTGCGAATAAAACAAATGAGAATTTTAAGAATATTTGTCGTTTGTGTGCAGATGGAGGAGAAGAATAGGCAGCTGCAGGAGAGGCTGGAGCTCGCAGAGCAAAAGCTCCAGCAGACGATGAGGAAAGCTGAGACGCTGCCAGAGGTGGAAGCAGAACTTGCCCAGAGGATAGCTGCTCTCACCAAGGTAGGAATGCAAACTTGACTCTGACACACGTTCCCACAGATACCCTGATTTTTTGATATTGCCGTTGTGTGCGCTTTGTGTCATACCGTGACATTTTCAACGTGTCCCTCTCCTCTCCCTCGGCCACATAGTCCGACTCCAGCTGCTCATCCTCCTCTGATGATTATCACTTTATTATGGAAGCTAAACTTCAAGACATGAACTCCATTCTTAGGAAGGTAGACCCGCAGGGAATTGCAGCTGCTACAGGCTCCTGTAGAGAACAAGTTTCACTCATTTATCTCATTGTTCAGTTGCAGTTGGTTATTGGGATTTTGCTCTGGCTCTTCAGCCACCAATGGAACAGCTGCATGGCACTCCTAGCTGGAGCTCTTATTTTGCTGTGCTAGAGAGGCTCTCTTCCTCTTTTATTCAGTTCTTTTATTGCAGTGGTTGTGATCTTTTTCCCTCAAACTCTTTATTTCAGATTTCGCTCCCTAGTTATGCTTTCTTAAGATCTATTTCTCACTATCCGGTTAGGAGCTTTGCTTTAGTAGCTGAGTCCGCTTTCCCTGCTGCCCGTTGGGCTCTTAAACAGGCACTTCTTTCTGCCCCTTTATGTTCTAATCCATCTGTAGGCGGAGGAGCGTCACGGGAGCATTGAGGAGCGAATGAGGCACTTGGAGTGCCAGCTGGAGGAGAAAAACCAGGAGCTGCTCAGGGTGAGTCACTGCGGAGGAGTGGTGCCAAGCAGCGTTAACCAGGCCGGCAGTTTGATGTGACAACTGATGACACATTTTTGGGATTTATCACCACTGAGGCTGGACCCAATGTGTGGTTTACATGCTGCGATGATAGAATAGTGCCCACAAATCATGTCTAAATTATTTTGGGATAATGTGAGCATCTTCACAGCCTTTCTGTTCTGCTGTCAAATTGCTGTGTCACGCAGAAACAGTTTTAGATTTATCTTTTTTGTCCTTTTCTAATATGATGCTTTTTACTGCAGCATCCAACCTTTGTTACAGTTTTTCAGTAAGGCATGCATGAATTATGACTCAGTCAGGATTATTTTAACAAGTGTTTGGGATGTAAAACAAAGCTTCGTTATTCTATAAAGAGATATTTATCTGTATATATTTATCTGTGTATACTACAAAAAAAAAACCCATCAATATATCAAGAGATTAGTTGCATAGATATCTTCTTAATGTAGTTTTAAGGTCGTAATATGGCATTCTGTTGGAATGCTGGTTTACTTAAATGTATAATAGCAGTCATATTTCAGATCAACATTTACGTCTAGAACTTTACATAAACCTTTTACTGCTGTCTTAAAATAAAAATATGTATAATTGAAATTTTTTTTACTGTTTTTTAATATATTTATAATAAATAAATCCGTATCTGTGGTAAATTATTCAGAAAAAGTTTTGACCTTGAAATAAAAAATTTTGATTTATAAAAACTTTATTTTATCATTTTTGTAGGAGGGTAATTCAAAAACAGAAAAAAAGAATCTGTTCATGGTTATTCGCAGTTGAAATACTTTTTATATTCACTTTAAACAGATTCGAAGATTAAAGATGCTCATTTTATTCCTCATTTGGCTCCTTTAAAGGGAAACTTGCCGGTTAACTGCAGCTTTTCTGTCTCTGTCTGTCTTAGCTGTGTTTTAATGAATCCATGACTAAGAGCTAATTTTCTCAGTCCTTTATTTTCAGTCTAGTTGATAGTTGCTGGTTTTTACCCTCTAGGCTCGACAAAGAGAAAAGATGAACGAAGAGCACAACAAACGCCTGTCGGACACAGTGGATCGACTGCTAACGGAGTCGAATGAGCGCCTTCAGCTTCACCTGAAGGAGAGGATGGCAGCTCTGGAGGAGAAGGTCTGCAGATGCTATACAAGTGGGAATTAAACTGTACAGTTATGTCATTGACTAAATGTTTGCTTTTTTTCTGTTTTTGCAGAATATGTTGATTCAAGATTCAGAAGGATACAGAAAACAGTACGAAGAGTCTTTACAAGAAAAAGTATGTGTCACTTATTAACAAGCTCCTAATCTTTAAGCTCAGTTCATGATAGATGAGTTCATCTTTGGAAGAAACTTTGCAAATCAACAGATAATTTTACCTTCCTCCAGATGTAGCTTTTTATAATATGATACATTGATATAAATCCCAGCACACATAACAGACAAGCTTTATTATTGATGTGAAATTGTTTTTGTTCAGTCCCATCTGGCAGACGAGATTGAGAAGCTGAGATCGGAGCTCGACCAATATAGATTGAGGGCAGGCTCCCTCACAGAACCCACTCTGTCTCGGTAGGTGGCATGTTTGAATCTTTGTGTTGGGCCTGCAGCTTTTTGCCCTGCAAAATGTCTATAGTTAATCAATGCAAGCCAGTAAGTCAGCCTTCTAATTTAACTGTGCTGATGGCAATTCAAAGACCCCTGCTGAACTTTACCTGAACTGTACAACTTGTTCCACTGTATTCAGGCTCATAATAGTAACAAAGACATAAAACATAAAGAAAAGTGTTATTGATACAAGCAAGTAAAAAAAACATGTCATAAACAGTCTCAGGTTTCCCAAAAGTGGTGTTTTGTATTAAACTAGAGACATACATTTTTTCGGGAATCCCACGGGTCACGGGATTCCCGTGGGATGGGAGTCAGTATTAGTAACGATCACGTGATTGGGACGGTACAGGATTAAACATTAACGGGAGCGGGAGCAAACCAATAGTAACTAAAAAAAAACTAGGATCGATGCCAAAAAATAAAATAAAATAGAAAGAAAAAAAATCCAGTACTGGCGCCGCCATTTTGTAGTTTTTTTTCCTTGAAGCCTACATTAGAGACTGACATTTTTTCGGGAATCCCATGGGTCACGGGATTCCCGTGGGATTCCCGTGGGATGGGAGTCAGTATTAGTAACGATCACGGGATTGGGACGGTACAGGATTAAACATTAACGGGAGCAGACGGGAGCGGGAGCAAACCAATAGTAACTTCCGCTCTGAGTTTTTCACCCGCGCTCAAAAACAACAAGAATGGGAGTGGTGCAGGAGCGGGAGTCATTCTGAATGGGAGCGGGATGGGAGTGGGAGTAATTTCACCAGGAGTGGGACGGGACAGAATTTAGATTTCTACTCTGGCCCGGGATCGGGACGGGACACCATTTTTTTTCTGTGGGAGTGGGACGGGACAGGAGTGAAAATCCACTCCTGTGTCAGTCTCTAGCCTACACTATAATGAGAGTCAAAAAAACTACACGACCCAAAAACCAACAGTGCTTCCGCTCTGAGTTTTTCACCCGCGCTCAAAAACAACAATGGAGGGACCAACAGTTACTACAGTTAGAAACAGGAACTTAACTGAAATCTTATTGAAGACAACAAGAATGGGAGTGGTGCAGGAGCAGGAGTCATTCTGAATGGGAGCGGGGTGGGAGTGGGAGTAATTTCACCAGGAGTGGGACAGGACAGGATTTAGATTTCTACTCTGGATCTGGACGGGACACAATTTTTTTCTGTGGGAGTGGGACGGGACAGGAGTGAAAATCCACTCCCGTGTCAGTCTTCATATTAAACATAAACCATATGGTGTCGTCACACCTGTTAAATGTGGTCCAGAGTTTTTTTTTTTCCCCTGTTTTGATCTATTGGATCTATTAAATGGGTTTGAGTAAAAACCAATAAACTCTGGACCAGCGACCAGTTTTTCAGGTATTCTTGGTCCACTTCTAAACACTCCGATGCACTTTGCTTTAGGTATAAATTAAAACCAGCCTCTCTGAACCAAATGCAGAAAGCATACATGTTTTTTTGCTTGGGAATTTACAGTTACAGTAAATCACATCCATTCTGCTGTCTGTTGTTCAGCAAAACTGCTGCCAGTAAGTGGCAAATGTCTCTCTGCTTGAAGGACACATTCTCCGACATCTCACAATATTTAGAATAAAAACTCTCCAAATAACATTAAAAGAAATGCTCTGCACTTACGATTATTTTAAAGCTGTAAAGAACAGAAATATGCAAACATGCATGCAGGTCTCTGATCTCTGTTTAGACTTAGCAAAATTTCTTTTTGCATTGTGTGTACAAAATGACAAAATAAAAAGTACAGCTTTCAAGACTATTTAATTTTTTAAAGTGCAGCTGGATTGCTGAAGGAATGTAAAAAATAAAGTCACTGTCTACATGCTAGTACTCCGCACTCCCACAGAGACACGCAATAAAAATGCCTATATATGTAGCCTTTGGCTGCAAAAACAAGCAGTTTGCCGACTGTGGGAAGACGTTTTACAGGTAATTTCAGTGGATGTACTAACCAAAAAAATCCCTATATAAGCCAATGTATCCTATAGTAGTATCTAGCGTAACATTAGTCTGGCTATCTTGGATTGATTCAAAGTTATTGTCTGAGTTAGGCATTGACATCATGTGTATAGTAAGAAAATAGAAAGTAAAGTGAAAATAATTCAGTGTGACATCTCAATGTAGTAATTAATTAAGTGGATGACGCTGTTTGTTGTTTTTCTCATTTGAAAAAGTCATGTGCTGAAATAACACTGCATGCACACTGCAAGTGTGTGTCAAAGTCATGAATTTATCTTTATTTTAAAAGTCTTAAGTCCTCCTAAAAATAAGAACAACATCGTTGGTCGATGCTGTAGTGCACATATTGTACAAATATGGTGGACAGTGGCTTTATTTCAACCCGGTACAACCAACAGGCAATCAGCAATCCCATGAATAAATAGAGATCAGTGGTGTCCCATAGTAACCATCCTCCATTCAGTCTAAGCTGCTCCAATCATTTCTGGCCAATGGGAGCAGCAGTTGTCACACTAATGACTTTATTCCACTTGCAAAAAGTAAGTTCTGTATGTAAACTGAAAGAAGTAAACAAAAATAATAAAATCCACTTTTGGTCCAGACGAAAAAATCGATCAAAGGGCTTTTCTGGTGTAAATACATCCTTAGAAATGAATGTATAAAACCAACATAGTGCAGATTTACTCACACTATGGAGAGACTGCATTGTCCACAGTAGTGAATAAATCGTCCCTTCTGAAACTGTTTTTTTATCACAAATAGGGTTGAATCAGATGGTTGTAACTTTTGCATGTGGTCCATGTACAGGTTCTCCAAAAATTGTGTCATAAGAACTCTTTTATTAATAGGTGATGTCATGGTTTGGTTGTAATATTTTATCAGACACTGGTAAAAATGAATAGTTAGCTGATTATTGTAGGTAAACAAGCTAGAGGAGCAAAAGAAGTTTGATTTCTTGCAAAAATCAACTCCACTGACTACTTTTAAAATCTGTCAATAAATCAAATAAATCTGTGGACTCGTCGCCAGTTTCAGGGCCAAGCTAAGCACAAACCTTCTTAGGTATACGAGGGCTATTAGTCGAAACTCTCACCCACATAAATTCGTAGCAGGATCTTTGGCATAAGTATCAATGCACAGCTACCATGTGAATGCACTCCTATTTTCACTTTGCAGGAATTAGCAGTCAGTGGTTTCAGAGAACAGATCAACATTATTAATATGTCAATAATATTTGGAGTGAAAAATTGAAGATAGAAATTAAGGACTGTGGTTCCTAAGAAGCAGAAATAAGATACTGCTGCAAAGAAAAATGAAAATAATCCCCCTTTGATGATCACCCCCACACATTCCTTAAAATCTTTGATTGTTGATTTTGTTGAATCAGTTCAGCCCAGTTATGACCACTAAGGGACGGAATTAGCAATTTACAGCACAATTGATAAGTTAAAATCTTCTGCTTGACGATGATCATCGATCGACCAGCATTGCTCAGCTAGAGCAATAAATGATTCGATTTTTTATTTTTTTTTACAGGAATATCCATAAAATGAGTGTGATGATTATTCAGATTCAGTGTATTTTTCTAAATTTGGGAAAACAAAGAAAATTAAGCAGCTTGTATTGTAATTAGGACACTTGAGCATCCAGACATTAGTCTGTTGCCATACAGAAACACAGCTGAGCAGAGCTTACCGTACATATAAAGGCTCATATATCATGGAATATTCTGGTTAAGATGTGTTTATTGTAAGATGAATCAATCAAAGCATTTATTCATCCCGCAAGAGAAAAATCAAAGTTTCACATATGGAGGATCAGGTAACTAAGCAGGAAATGGAGAAAATATTTCATCATTTTGAGTTTCTGTTTTAGTTGAACAATCAGATTTTTTTTCGCTGTCACACTACAGTTAGAAATGCTGCTTTCACTGATGATCTGCTATTTTCACAGATATTTTTTTGTTTATTGTGATATGCACCATGAGCTTCAGTATGAGAACAGTGGTGCGTTAACATCAGCAGCCCTAATATCAGCAATAGACAATTTCAAAGCACAGAGGTGTGCATGAAAACCTCTGCTTCAAAACACATAACAATGAACATTTATTATGCTTGAGGGGCGTTTTGATTAGTTTGTCGCCTGCAAAACTGATTATTTTTCCACTTGATGAAATTTACCTTCAGTACAGAGTTCCATTGCAAAAGAGTCAAAACTTAAATCTGTGCTTTAGGTCTCATCTTGACACATCAGCTGAGCTTCGATTCTCTCTGGGATCTCTGGCCGAAACCCAGTCGGACCATTACCGCTCGGCTAAAGTCATCCGCCGGCCAAGGAGGGGTCGGATAGGTTTGCGCGAAACAAAGGTGAGGTGAATGCAACACACTTCATCTAACAGCTGTTCATTTTTACAAAAAAATAAAAATAAAAAATAAATTTTAGTTTTTGATTTGTCAATAAAAAATATGCGGCAGACTGAATGAACTGGTTCCTTATTGATTTAACTGGTTGAAAATATAATGAAATATAACAGTTAAGCTATGTATTTATCTTTATATACTGTATCCCATTTATCAAAGATTACTTTATTAAAGATTACTTTATTTTCTGTGTAAAACTTTTTTAAGGAAATTTGCTTTGAGCTGAGAGCAATAAGTGATTTTAAGTTTACATTTATTAGTTTTGGCAGACAGTATTTTTTTACGTAGGGTCAAATTGGCTTAGATAGCATTATATGTGGTTCTTTTTAACTGTTTAAATTAATTTCACTTAAAAAAAAAGTGATTGACAAAAATGTAGAAAAGAAAAGAAACTCATGAGGGACAAATGTCTTTAACAGCTCTTTGTTTTATACTTGTGCATTCTGGAAATGTAGATCATAATAAAAAGATATTTCTTTGTATTTTTTTTAAATGTACACCAGTTTCTTTAACAGGGAAAATCTATTCTAGGAGGTTTGATGATTCCAACTCATGTGATCTGTGTTTTTTTCATATTTTTTTTTAGTGTAAGCAGTTTTTTTTTTTTTTTTCTAAAAGCATTAAGAGCTAAAGAATTTTTCAGAAAACTAAACAAACTAAAAGCTTGTCAGCAAATATACATTTAACGATTACATCATTTAAAAGATTTCCCAAAAACATGATTTTGTTGTTTGTTTTTAAAATTCAGGCTAAGTCTCTTGGAGAGCATGAGTGGCGCTCCCAGCAGCTGGGCGTTTTGGGAGGCCATCACTTCGAAAGCGACACCGAGATGTCGGACATCGACGACGACGACAGGGAAACTTTGTTCAGCTCCATGGACCTTCTCTCTCCTAGCGGCCACTCCGATGCACAAACTCTGGCTATGATGCTTCAAGAGCAGCTGGATGCCATCAACAAAGAGATAAGGTACCTGACACACACCACCATAGATGTTTGGTACAAGAAGACAAATGGAGCTATGACAGTCAGACTCTTTGCACTGGAAAAAATTGAAATCTAAAGAAGTCATTTTTTTTCTTAAAATAAGTTCTTGAATTGAGAAGGTAAAAGGGACATTTTCCCGACGGAAAAAGGCAATTTACATTTAAAATAAGAAAACACAATTACATTGTCTTATTTCAAGTGCATATTATCTAAATATCTTATTTTAAGAGTAAAAATACTCATTCCCTTGGCAAATCATCTCATTAACATACAAAAATATAACAATGCACTTAATTGAAGACATTTTTTGCGAATTTTTAGATCGGTTTTCCAGTGTGCATTCACAAAAATTCTAGGTTGCAGAGAGCTCTAGCCCACACTGAGAGCTGATAAAATGTGAATTACTGGCATTGCCACTGATCAGACAGCAAAGCACGCTGGGAGATATGAATTAGACCTTGTGATGCATTCACATTTTTGGCGTTAAAGCGTCTGAACGTGCAAATTCTGGGGGGTGTGGCGTTGAGTCACAGCAGCGCGTCTGAGCATTGGGAGTTCAGAAAATGTAGCTTGTGCTGCTGGATGCAAGAGCGTCAACCAGAAAAGCTGATTCAGGAATTTATTTGGAGAAACAGAAACCACATGCAAGCTGGGATCCCCTCTGCAGAGCTGTCTTCGTATGAAAAATAAATAGAAATAAAAGTTTAAACTCCAAAAGTTCGAGAAAAAAAAAAAATAGAATGGATCGTTATGAGGAATTATTGCTGCACTAAAAACCTGGTGAAACAGTTTATAAATACCTACATTTGCTGAAAATCTTAAAACTGCAGATGAAAAACATTCGATTGCATCTCTTTTCTATTTAAATCCGGCTCTACAAATGGCCTACCACCTCGCAGTGGTTGGCTGGAGGTGTGGCACTGCATATTTTAGTAGGATCATAATCATGATGAATTGACCACACAGATTATGGTTTGCGGCGTATTTGTTCTCTTTAAAATGTGTCAAAACAATTTTTACATCTGTTCTGTGGCTTGCGTCCAGAGCCTCGAAACGTCAAAGCAACTGATCAGCGTTTGACGCAGCGTCCACATTTTGCCGTTAAAGTGTTTTCGATCCCCACCAAACATCTCAAGGACTTAACTAAAATTGTATTTTTTCCACATAGAAGATGCTAGTTTGACAGTTTTGTTTCATTATTAATTTTATATCTATATATAACAGACATTTTACTTAGAAGCAAAAATGAAACAAAGAATCTACTGAAATACTTTATTCTAATACATTTCGTTTTCAAATATAAGAACAATAAAAGTAATTTGCCTTTTTTATTAAATTTTCCAAAAACACAGCTGCTGAATTGAGCGTTTCTACAAGTATGTGCTGCTTCGTACCTGCTAATGCTGGTATAATCATGTACTCATATGTATTCATAACTTCATTTCAAGTAGTGTGAATGAGCTTGTTGCTAATTTGCATTCACCCCAACAGAAACAGATGAACATTCCCGTCACGTACACTTCATTTTAATCTGACTGGATGTAATGATCATGCATCCAAGGAGTTTCCTCGTGGCTAATTACAGAATTAGATCCTAGATATAGGTGAAACAGATTAGCTTACACTGAGCCCTTCATTAGTTCTACTCACTTCAGGATTTCTGGAGTTTTAGTGGAGGCACACCCCAAAGACCTGAAGATAAGAGTGAATTCTCAAACGCTCTTTCCTTTTTAACATTTTAAATGTCGACAGTTTAGAACCAGAGGGACTATAAAATGTTCTCCTGGGGGCTTTAAATTGTACGCTACAATAGATTTAAAGTATTTCTGGCTCCTCCTGGTCTGTTCAGGCTGATACAGGAGGAGAAGGAGTCAACAGAGCTGCGAGCAGAGGAGATTGAGAACAGGGTGGCCAGCGTCAGCCTGGAAGGGCTTAACCTGGCTCGGATGCACCACCATGGAGCCTCCATCACTGCCTCAGCCACCGCCTCCTCCCTGGCCTCATCTTCTCCACCCAGCGGGCACTCTACCCCCAAACTGGACCCCAGAAGCCCTGCACGGGACATGGAGCGCATGGGGGTGATGACTCTGGTAAGTTGTTTGTAACTGTCATTTTGTTCATGTGATTCATGTTTGTGTACCGGTACATAAATTTAATGGTCTGTAGGTTTAGGAAACTTTTTGAATCTGTAACTATAAGAATTGTGTGTATTTTTATTTTGTATTCATAGTTTCATTATATTTCTATTTGTTTTTAAATGCACATTTACAAGAACTGAAAATGTCACAAATTACAAAACATTACATATCTGGCATTACAGACTCTAATCTATTCTGAAACAAAATTCTCTCTATATTAGCCTGGCTGTGAAAGCAAAATGTTTTATGTACTGTTAATCTTTGATTGAAAAGGTAGCAATCACATTAATAGTCAGGTGAACAAATGCTTTCAACTCTCATCACACAGTTTGTGTTTTAACTATTTTACCTCTGTCCAAAAATATCTGCAAAAATTGAATTTACACTGTGAAAAACTTAAAGAACCCTTTAACAGCTACTGATTGCCATTTTGTTTGAAATAACCTCAGTGAATCTATTATTGTAGATCTCTTTCTGGCATTGGTCTGAATATAATATGATATAATTAAACTTAATTGATCTCACATTGGAGAAATTTACCTCTGCAATTAACCCATCCCCTTAGGGAGCAGTGGGCTGCCATTGTGTGGCGTCCAGGGAGCAGTATGGGGTTAAGGGTCTTTGCTCAGGAACACAAGAGTGGAGGCTGTGGGGATCGAACCGGGTACTTGCAACCTTCTAAGAGCACAAGTGCACTGCTTTAATCACTAGGCTCCCCACCTGGAGAACATGTGTTCACGCCTAGCTACCAGCAGACGGATATTTCAGTTTTGAGTTTTTTTTGTATAATTTTTTTAATTTAAGACCCTAACTTTAATTGATCCCAGGACTTTTAATTTTTAACCATTATTTTGACATGTTTTGGATCATTGTCAGGCAGCCGTATCCAGTTTGATTTTAAGGTAACATTAAAATAAAAGGAGCTTAAATGAAAAATGGAATGAAAAAAAATGAAAGTCATTGAATAAATTAGTTAATAAATTTGTTTAAAAAATAAGTGTCACAAAATAATTCCTAAATTATGATATATATTATGAAAAAAATACATAAATAGCATAATTCATACTATAATTGAATAAATAAAACATTTTAAAGATAAGATCATTATTTTAACTTTTTTTTTAATTTCTTGGCTATTTTTATTTATTTAATGGAATATTTTATTGGCATTTGTTCAATGGCAGAATCTATTTAATTTTGAATGAAACAGCTCTCCATAGAAGAGTAACTCATTATTTAGTCCACATATAGTTTAATATACAGTACAGTCCAGAGGATAAGTAACCAAAGGTGAAAAACTTAACCATTTTTGGAAAAGTTTTTTTCCTTTTTCTTAAACCTAAATCAGAATCAAAAGTACTTAAATGCATACTTACCTCAGTTATGGTTGGGTACCATGATCCAATAATAAATAACTGACTGTGGCAGAAATAGAGGCCATTACCACTGCTCTCTTGCCAAAATTAACACGCTTGGCTACTAGCAGATGGATATACCATACCAACTTTATTTATGAAGCACTTTATGCACCGGACAGGACCAAAGTGCTGTACACAATCATAAAATAAAATAAAATTATAAGATAGAAAAAAACGAGTGTAAAATACAAATTAGTATACAAAGAGAATAAAACAAAGTAAAACCTCTCAGATTGTGCCAAAAGCCAAGGAAAAAAGATGAGTCATAAGAAGGGATATTTCAGTTTTGTTTTATTTGTGTTTTTTGGGGGTTTTTTTTGTATATGAAGTCTGATTCAAGCAGTCGTTTCAATCGTTGTTTAATTTAAGACCCAGCCTTTGATTGATCCCTAGGATCTTAGGATTATTTTGACATATTTTAGATAATTGTCAGGCAGCCGCATCCGGTTTGATTTTAAGGTAATGCATCACTGTTAAATCAGCCACTATCATGTAGTAAAGAAGGTGTTGGAGTCCTTCAGGTTCAGTTGATCAGTGCTTCCCAACTGGTGTGACTTGTATCCTGGAATGCTGTTTGTTAACATACCTTCTGAAAACTGTCCAAAAATATCATCTGGCAAGAAAACATTCCTCCACATATTATCCTGGAACTTCCTGGATTTTCTCTTAGTCTTTAGATTGTTTTTGTAGGGTAACAAAGTTTTCCTCTCTGCTTACCAACTTTCAAAGTTCAACTGTAGGAGGTTAAACGTCTACATTAACGGTAACAGGAGCCTGCTGCAGGTCCTGTGATGAGATTTTAGCATCTTTCCATCTGCTTTCAGGATCAACTCTCGTGGACGCTGGAATCTTGTTGTTTTAAATGATCTCGGATTGTTGAATATTTTCCATTAACTTGAATAATTGGAAGTTATGTTGAGACCTCCATAAAACCCTGTTAGTTCAAATCAGCTTGTGAGAATTAGCGGGAAAATGTTTAATTCTAATAGCAGCCTTTGTGATGGACGCAATGTAGTAATTATTTGTTTTCTGATTTATACCATCAGTTTATTGGTGCTTCCTTAATTTTTAAGTGTTGCATTATGACTAATCGACTTTTTTTCCCCACATTAAATGTAAAAAAAAGATTAGATTATCCGGGCCTCATTTTTTAAATAAATATAAATATTCCATAAGCAGTTCCTATAAAAAAACGTGCCCAGCTTGTTAAACCTTTTTTTACATTTTAAAAAAGGTTTTTATTTTTTTACAAAAATACCTGAAGATATGCCTGGGTTTAATTTATTTTGTTATACACATTAAATCTATCTTCAATTTGCTTTATTTTTTAAGACATCCCAAGTTATATAAAGTTATTTCAGTAAATCCTGACCCTCCTATAACTTTAAAAAAGTCTTTGAAGCTCAGAGGAGCTTTACGTCAGTCTCACACTGACCTACTGTAACCCTAACATGTTTTGCCCGACAACTCCCAGAAGAAAATTTTTCTTGAGTGCCGTTTATGCGGCTAAAGCTGCCACAGATGCAGCCTGGTTGCATCGTTCAGTGTTAGTATTCCTGCACCACGCTCAGTGTGAACCTGGAGTAAGAAGATTTGAGAATCTTAAACCGAGGAAACCTTTTTTTCCTCCAAACACTAAAGTTTAATTAAATGCTACAGATGTTTCATGCAGTGATTTAAAAACGTGATTAAAAATCCTCTCGTGTCGCCCACACGGCACTGCAACTCCTCTGATGATGGTGAAAACAATAAAATATTCTACAAGTGGAAATCTGACTAATTGCTGCCCAGATTGCTTTTCACTGAAATGCTTTTAAGTTTGGTAAATTTAGATTCCATCAGCATCAGCAGCTAAAACAGTCAAATCCATACTAATGTAAATATATAGGAGGTTACCAGGCTACTGTATGACATCATGAGATGAGGCATTCATTTGAATGGGTTGTGGTGAGGCAGTGGAACATCAACAATATAAAGAACAAATGGCTTTTAAAAGCTTTGCCACTGCGCTAGACTTTCATCAACTTAAAGTATGAAAAAGAAAATACCTGCCAGTGTTTCAAGTGGACCATTTAAAGGAATAGTACACCCAAAACATGATTAGCCTTCATTTTCTACTCACCCCCATGCTGAACAACACTCTGGAGTACTTTTTTGATATCTCAAATGCATCTGGAGATCTGGGAGGCTTCTTGCTGTCTGCTGACATTCAAATAATGGAGGTCTATGGTGACCGAGACAGAAAGGTCCATAAAAGTCCACAAAAAACGTGTCAATATTCCTCCATACTGCTCGTCCAATGTATTCCAAGTGTCCTGAGTGGGTAGCATCCAGAATTTACTCGAAACGAAGTAATTTAGAATGTTTTTAGAGCATAAACAGTAGTGTATAGGATTTCCTGAAAGCGCGCACATGCGCGATCCCGACACTACGGAAGCTGGCAGACCAAACCAGCGCATTCGGCTCGGCAAAGAACTCATGCTCTTCCTCAACACTGAAGTCCTCAGACATTTTTCTTTTGTTGTTTCTTTCTTTGCACAGGTAAACAGCACATTTCTTCTTCTACGCTTGCATTATTGGAAGAGCAGACGCTGAATGCGCACTTTAATCTGGTTTGGTCTGCCGGCTTCCGTAGCGTCGTGATCGCGCATGTGCGCGCTTTCAGGAAATCCTATACACTACTGTTTATGCTCTAAAAACCTTCTAAATGACTTTGTTTCGAGTAAATTCTGGATGCTACCCACTCAGGACACTTGGAATACATTGGACGAGCAGTATGGAGGAATATAACACGTTTTTTGTGGACTTTTATGGACCTTTCTGTCTCGGGCGCCATAGACCTCCATTATTTGAATGTCAGCAGACAGCAAGAAGCCTCCCAGATCTCCAGATGCATTTGAGATATCAAAAAAGTACTCCAGAGTGTTGTTCAGCATGGGGGTGAGTAGAAAATGAAGGCTAATCATGTTTTGGGTGTACTATTCCTTTAATAGGATAAAGCAGAGGAAGTTTGTTTTCAGCTGAAGCTTTATTCTGGGTCGTTAATTTTGTCTAAAAAACGCTTTTTAAAGATCTTCACAAACATTTTGTGAATTATCTCTTTACTCACTTAAGTTATACTGATAATAGCTCATTTTGAGTCTTCATCAAAGGGTAACCCCCCCATGCTAAAGTTGGCATCTCACCACAAAGTAAGCATTAACTGAAAATATAAGAAATATGAATTTTCAGCCATTTTCAGTAACCTGAGAGGTACAACCAGAACATTTCTGAATTTATTTCTCATACTGTTCTCATAAAAAGAGAAAATATCATACTTTTTATGTGTGCATTCTGACCTGGGGTCTTAACAGTCAATAATAAAGATGAATAAATGGCTTTAAAAATAATATTTTAATGCAAATTAAACCATGAATACAAAAGGTTATGATATGTAAATGTCTTTATTTAAAGGCTTTGATGTTGTTGATCAAATGACTGGTTTGTCTCTGAGTGGATTTTTGGCAGCGGCTCATAGGGATCTTCTGATGCATGATGTTTATATGCAAGAAGCAACCTTTTTGATATGCTGTTCACCGTGTCATCGTTGCATGCTGACATATCAAAATGACCATCTTTTCTTATCTCCCCTCTTTCCAGCCCAGTGATCTGAGGAAGCACAGAAGAAAGGTACAGAAAGCAGCAGAGTATTTGTTAATTTTTCACACTAAGCTCTCATATTTCTCTTTAATGGCTGCTGTAATGACACCATGAAGGGACTGTTGACTTGCTTGCAGTCAGGTATTCCTGATTCACCCTTTTGTCCTCGCCCCTCAGATAGCTGCTGTGGAAGAGGATGGCCGAGAGGACAAGGCCACGATCAAATGTGAGACCTCCCCGCCTCCAACGCCGCGCACTGTGCGAATGACACACACACTGCCAGCCTCCTCGCACAATGATGCACGAGGGTATATTTTCAAATTAATATTTGAAAATAAGATGCAGTTTTATTTTTAAAAAAGAGCTAAAATAGTCTGCATTGTGCAATTAATTCCCTCCCAGGATTGTGGCTTCTCTGGAGGCTGAAGCCAGTGCCCTAAGTAGCATAACCAGCAGCCAAGACTCCCTGCACAAACAGCCGAAGAAGAAAGGGATCAAATCCTCCATTGGACGCTTGTTCGGAAAAAAGGAAAAAGGTCGACTGGGGCATCTAGCACACAGACAGGTCATGGTCGATCCTCAAGGTGAGAGATACTTTCCCCCCTCTGGTGTTTTGCACATGTATGAGAGAAGAGAAAAGGCTCCACAGTCTGTTGCTGCATTGCACAGGTTCTTTTGATAATGGTTGTAATATCTTCTGGGGTAACAAAAATATCAATTTGGAAGTGTTTTTGAACAAAGTGTTTAATGTTGTGAGCTACAAGAGGTCAAACTGTAGGTCCTTTTTCATTCCCTGTGCAGATCTGAGCTCCTTTCTCATCAAAGCTTCCCCATTATGAACTCTAATCTTTTCCCGTCTCTGATCAGATTGATTTGGCCATCTTCCTCACACTATACAAGTTTTTTTTTACTCTTAGTTTTTCTTTTCTCTTGTGTGGAATCTATGATGGGTTTCATGTGCTTTTTAGGCTTAGCTATTGTGACCTATCATCAAAAGTGCCCATGTTCTCCCGCTGCGGCAGAGCCTCAACAAAGTATCCAGGTGAACGAGTGTGAGCAGCACATCACGTTCGCCAGATAATCCGGCCTGAAGCCTGAACTGAATAATGGGGCCCAAAGAAGTAGCTGCAGTTAATAGAAGCAACATGCTGGGCAAATGTAAAGACATGTAGCGGAAACTTAAAAAATATAATTTACCTTTTAACCTTGCACCATGCAAAGGTGCGGATGTTGTTCCTAGCTTCATCATTTAAAAAAAGAAAAAAAAATATCTGGAAATAATATCCCAACAAATTAATTTATTATAGTTTCGATATGGATGAGATTTTCTTATTCTATCAAACAATCTGGGATTAGAAAAGATCCCCGCTTTGATTAATAGAAAAATCTGTTCAACTTCTATAATAACATTGTTACTTTTAAAGGCCAATTGTTTACTAAATTATGTTGTTTTTTTGTTTTTTTACTAAAGATTTACAAAAAGCCACTCTTATTTAATTATTGCACATCAAAATTAAATGAGCTTTAACCGAATTGCTTTGCAAAACTTTTGAAATTACAGCAACTGTGCAGAAAATCAAGCAGGTCTTAGATTCAAACATGTGAAACTAAAAAGCATGATGAAAATGTTCACATTAAAATGAAAGTATGCATGTTCACTCTTATGTAAGGTGAAGGATTAGTGTTACTTAGGGCTTCTTTCCCTTTTCGAAGATCTCTGAAAACCTTTATGATTCATGGGAACTTTGATTCTTTAAAACTAGAATGATTGAAGTAAAACGCTCTTGCTCTCTGCTGGAGACTGAAAGTTTGTCCTCATCTTGTCTTTGAGCAAGAAGATAATCAAATACTCTGAGGCCAAACCAATACAGAAAAAAGACAATCAACCTTTTCCCCTTAAAAAAAAAATGAATGCAACAGCAAGTCATTTTCAACTCGCACTTAAAAAAAAAGGCTGTTAAAAACATTTACTGCCCTCTGCGAGCCACACATCCAGCTGCTACAGCGCTGTCACTGCAAGCAGCAGATCACAAACAAATGACTGGTGTACAAATGACTTAATACAGCTGCAAATTGTTGCTGTTATAGACGTCAGCTATCAAGTAAAGCATTTTTATTCGCTCTCTTAAGGTGAATCAAACTATCCATGTTTTATTGATAAATTGATCACTTCAAAGTCACATGGGTAACAAAGGATTAGAAAATACGGTTCACATAAGTCCAATAACAGGTCTGCATCAGTTTTTTAATTTGAGGTCTCTCCGTGGAGCAGATGCTCTGCACAGATCCCCTCTTCTGCAAGCCCTGTCCCAATCCAATTCTTGTTTTCTCTGTTTTTTTCCTTCCTCCTCTGAAAAAGGTTTTCTTTGCTGGTGTTTCCTGGCTCCTCCGTATCATAACCCTCCAAAAGAAAAAGAAAAACGTTAATAATCACCTGTGGGAAGCGCAGCGAGGCGTGTGTTTCTAAAGCCAAGGCCTATAAAGTGGGCTGCTAGTCGTCTTTCCTCAAGAATGAGAACAAAACCATGAAACTGGCACCGGGGTCTGCGACACAAACGCTGAGGTTTTCTGGCAGCCCACTTAATCATCTCATAAACAATTAGATTACCATCATAATTAGAAAAAAAAAAAAAGAATTGTCCCTGAGAGCTGTTTTGTGCCTTTTTGGTTTTTTCTATTTTTTATTTTTTTTCTTTGTCTGTTGGATTATTTCCTCACTGGACAAACATGTAATAAAGGGGAGATTATGCCACTAGAGTAGAATGTTCATCTATTTTACGACTTTCCTCACATTTTAAAAAACACTGTCAAAAAGTGTGAATCGCACCAAATGGAACAATCACTTGTAGCATCAAAATTAGGGATCTGAACCATAACATTAGTTTAATTAATGCTCTAGATTCTTTATAATGTATTAACATTGTCAAATCTGTCGTCTCTCCTTCTTCATTAGCCACGATGATGGACCCAGATGCATCAGGCCAGGACATGGGGGTGGGCAAGTTGGGAACCCAGGCTGAGAAGGACCGCAGATTAAAAAAGAAGTAAGATCATGAGCTGTATCCTGTTAACATTCATCCAATTTGTTAGTGATTTTTAAAATAGATCCTCAAACTACAACACAGTCAAATCAATTCAGAGCTTTTAAACCCAGACACTCTTATTTTCAGCATATGCCTGATCCTCCTGCACCCCCTGCACACTATGAAATAGTAAATCCTTTGCTGAGAGCTGGGTCAATAGAAAGCAGAAGCTGGATCAGTGTCCAGGAGCGGATATCAGTGTCACTATATTCACACACAGAGCCAAAGTCAGACTATTGATCCAGCCTGAAAAGCCAATTAATCCCACAGATGAGCTCTGTCAATTTTGAAGATGTAGGCGGATCTCCCCGCTCTACACTCCTAGGTTACGCTTTAGAGTGTTGCACTACCTGCTGTATGCGTGTGACTGCGTGTGCGTGCATTTGCCATGCTCCAGTGCCAAATGATGAATGTCATTTGCTTGAAGTTCATATTGAGTCGTCGTGACAAATAACTTTGCCTCCCATGTAGTTGGTCAATATGCAGTGGTTGTTGTATGTTGACAAATGTGCTGTTTTCCTCCCCACCGCACTGACTTCTCCATAGCTGTGTCCGGGACCCGGGCCTCGCCACCACCTTGCATCTTGGCGCCTCCTCCACACTGCATGCCATTATAAGCTGCCTGCTCTCTTTTTCCATTTCAGCATCTTGATCGATCAAAAAAAAAAAAAAAAAAACGCTGTGATCTCATTGTAGATTAGCTGTTTTTTCCTTCAACTCTGTTCCGGAATGTAACTGAGCATTTGAATGTAAGGCCATGGAAGTGGGGTTTCTTGTTGTTTTTTCGAGGCATTTCTCATTTCCTCTTCTGCACGACGTGTGAAAAATGACATTTTCTTTCACTGGTCTACAGATGCTCCTGTTAAACGAATGCCCTCCATAGTGAGAGTACAGTGTGTGTTTGAGCGAGTGTGCATGTGTGGTTTTTAAAGAGTCGTTTTATTAAATGCCTTTGAACTCATTAACATTTGTGTACTTTTGTCTCCCCGTCGCTCTTTCTCCCCCGTTCTCTCTGACTCTTCCTCTCCCTTTCATCATCCTCTGACTCTAACAAAGCGGGTAAGTTGTTGTGAGGATCTCAAACTGACCTCTCCTGGATATGACCATTGTTTTAGCCATTTTTGCCCTGTCTGCCATCTCTCCTGTCTGTCCTACCATGAAAGACCCGTGCCAAATCTATCTAATCTATCTATCCTTCCTTGGTGGCTTTTATGAAGCCATTGCCTTTTTTTCTGTTTTTATTTACAACCTGAAGATCTTTCTTTCCCTCACCTTTTTTTTTTTTTACAGTTCAATGGCAGCTGCGCCTACGGCTGGATAGAGGATAGATGTTGTGCCGCCACTAAAACTGGGACTTAATTTTCACACCCAGACTCTCTTCTCTCCTTTTATGTGTCTCTATTCTTATTTCTGTGTTAAATAACCAGCGACAGTATCTGGTTATGAATGTTTTATAGTTTTTTTTTTTTCTGTTTTTGATTTATCATAACTTTTTCCTGACTTCCCTCTTCCCAGCTATGTTCAGTGGATGTATTTCATCATGCATTAAACCCGGGCTGAACATAAAAACATGATCTAACTCCCCCATGTGCAAAATAGATAAAGACGAAGAACGTCCTTGGTTGTATTTGGATGAACACATTTCTTCTACCATCTGCAGACTTTTTCTTTGCCATGTAAAGTACTTTGCAGAAGTATTTGTGCACTCTAAACTTTTTTTTTTCACATTTTTCATGAAAGATTCATAAATTTTAATGTATATTATTTTGTTTTTATGGTATGGATCAACACAAAGAAGAAGCTTTGTTGTTTTCGTACAGCAGAAAATAAAATTTAGCAGCATCTCTCAGCAGCCTCAATGTCAATTAGCTATAATAAAGGAATGTTTTTTAAGAAACAGTACTTGGTTTCACTGCACACTGAGGTATAAGAATAAAATACTTAACATTTTGGGTAGAAGTTCATCTTCTCTTAGAGCAGCAAAGCTAAAATTGAAAATTTCTCTTAAAAATACAGCCTGTTGCCTCAAATTGGCTTTTTCCTGATTCTCTTTATTTTAGTTGACTGCGCTTGAATTACAGCTGTAATTGCAGCTAAAGAGTATTAACTCAGGGCAAATACAGGTCGCCATTTTCAGATGCAATATGTAAAAAAAGGATGTTTATTTAATTATGAACTACTTTGTCTTGGACTGTAACAAACAATCCCAATAAAGTACATTAAAGTTTTTTGAGTGAACATGAAAAAAAGTGGAAAAGTTCAAGTGTTGAAAATACTTTTGCAAGCCCCTGTATGTTGTGCTAAAGTGTCTTTTTTCACTGTACTAACCTCAATGGCCCGTTGCTGCATATATCATGTTTACAGCTACATCTGAAAACATTAGAATATGGAATAAAAGTGCAATAATTCTCACCAGTCATCTCTGAAAGTCAAACTTATATAGAATCATTACACATGTTTGAAGACGCTTTGCTTCCCATCCAGGAAGCTTTTTGAATTGAAATAGCTTCCTGGATGGGAAGCGAAACATCTTCAAACTTGGAAACGAATTCCAGTGGATTTTTTGGGGGGGAATTTATTATTGGCACTTAATGGTGTCGTGCCATAATCTGCTAATTGAGTCTTTAAACGGTCACTCACTCTGGGTCAGAAAACAGTCTTCAACAGCCATTAGCTTCATTTATATGGACATAAGAAACCAGAATAAATAGCTGATCAGAATAAAAACATGTTAGTCTGAATATTCTGATCAGTTTTAGTTGGACTGGAATTAAATTGTAATCCAACAGGAGGAGTGGTCTATAGTGGTGTATGCCGACTGAGAATCTGATCGCCATGCATGTAAGTGCTTGACAGGTGGCTAATCCCGCTGGCTTGCTATTTTCAGAATAGTCTTGTTTACGTCGCTTTTTTATTCTGATTAGCAGTTTGTCCCCCCCGCCAATAACTTAAGTCTATATAAATACAATCAGCTTATTTCTTGTTCTTTAATCTGTAAATTACATTTCAATCTGATTGTGAAATTTTGTGCATGCACACAAGGCTAGTTGGTTGTTCTGAGTTCTGAATATTGGCAGAAAATTTAGTGGAAGGACGAAGTATGGTTAGAAAAGTTGGAGAGGATTGTCAAACTAAATCTATTTAAGAATTTGGGTGAGCTTCCCCGAGTGGACCAGGGCATCAAGAGCCGTCACACATACAGAATACTGGGCACCATCTTCCATGGGCTAAGGAGAAATGGATCTGAACAGTTCTTCAATAGTGCAGAGTCCTGTTTTCATGGAGTTTATTCTGAATTTTATCTATAAATCAAGGTCACAAAGTGGAGAGGCACAGACTCCACTGTCAGTGATGCTGTGGCTGCTGCCATCTGCTGCTGTTGGTCCTCTGCGTTTTCTGCAGTCCACAGTCAATGCAGCCGCCTACTGGGGAAATTCTAGAGCACGTCATGCTTCCCTCTGCTGGCAAGCTGGACGGAGATGCTGGTTTTATTTTGTTTTTTTTTTCCCAGCAGGACCTGGTGCTGCACACACGGCCAGATACCAGAGGCTGGTTCAGTGAGCACAGTGCCCCGTTTTTTTTTTTTTGCCTGGCCTGCAAACCCTCCTACCCCCCCACCCTAAACAAAGTCTATGGACTGTTGTCAAAAGGAAGATGAGGCCCAGAATTTGTGGTTTTCTTTACCTCTAAGCTATTAATAATCAAAGTTACAACTAGTTAAAGCTTAAATATTTGACTCTGCGTAGTGAATCCCTGTAAAATAACAATAAAATAAAAACTTTCTGAAATGACTGGGTAAAAGAAATTACACGATAAAATATTCTTATTTTTTGAGATGGATCTGTTTTTTTGTTTGTTTTTTTGCTCACTCCTTCAATCTGTCAAACGCTTTGACAAGACCACAAAGGAATGAGGTTGTTTTTTTCCCCCTTTTTTTTAAAAATGTGTTAAAAAATGAGTTACTCCTGTGTGTAGATATTAGGTTGTGTTGGTAAAGCCCTTTTGGCTGTTTAGCAGCCCTTCATCTCAGCGTGGGAGGATTCACTACAATACAAACAGCTGTGTGCACAACAAACTAAAAGGATCCATTTACTCCTTCTATTCAATAAGGTGCAATTTCCATCACGCTGACTAGGGCTGCTCCAAGTGAGGCGAAACTAAATCTTACTCAGCTCTCTCAGGATCCACTTCACCACCTGCTAAACAAAACCATGGAGCACAGCCCAGAAAATCAGAGGAAAAGTTGCACATAAAAAACCCTACTGCATAATTCAAACACTGAATCCAAAATATCTCTTTGCAAGTAGAAAAAAAGGCAGTATCAGCAGAATAAAGTGTGAGTGGATGAAATGAGAAAATCCTGCTTAGATTAGTGATGCGGTAACCAGGTTTACTGAGCACCATCTAAGAGGACGTATGTTTGAAAACTTTGCAAGTTTTCAAGGAGACACCATCATCTAAATGGGTTCTACTATATAATCACATATAATTGCTTATAGATGCATTCATGCCACTTGTACTTGTTTACATGTTTTTATGTTACAACCACATATATAAATGTACTTTTGGGGGGTTTGTACGATCTCTGATCCACTCAATAGTGCTTAAGTTTGATGGAAAAAGTTTTTTTGTTGTTTTTTCTTTTATCTCACAAATCCAGATCTGGAAAAAATCTTTTAGCAGCTTGACTCAATATTTAAACCCATCTTATTTTTTACCTGTAATTTGCAAAATGAGTTGAGCTCAGCTATAAATGCTTCTGAGTTAGAGTTAAGTCTGGATTTAGGCTTATTTCAACTCATGAATGTGCTATAATCTAACCTATTCACTGTTTTAAGTTTGGGTTCATTGTGCTGCTGGATGTTAAACATCCTCTCCAGGTTATCCTTCCTCCATCATCACCACATTTGTGCCATACTGCTGCAATTTCTGGTTTATACAGCAATTGGTGAGATGTTCAAAGCTGCAGACATTCTTCTATAACCTAAACCAGCCTGAAACGTTGTCCATGTTCTCCTAAAACCTGTGAGGCCTCTATAGAAAAGATGCATTCATACAGAGATAACATCAACAAAGAGGAGGAATTTGTTTCTGATTAAAAGATGATTAATACAAATGCAGGCCACTATAATATAGATTGTTGTCTCATTTTGTTTTGTAAAAATATATATAGAAACAAACAGGAATCAAAGCTCCTGTATTTAAAAAAAGAGCTAATTTCTTCTTTCTTTTGAATAAAGTTTCTGTAAACTACATTGAAGTTGTGGCATAAAAAGATGAAAAGTTTAAGGAGGCACAATGAACTTAAAACAGTAAAAACTTTAAGGATAATTGGCTAATTTTGGATGAGCTAAAAAAGCTATTAAAAAAATGGTGAGAGAACGATGCTACTGAGCAGCAGAGTAAAAAAAAAAAAAAAGAAAGGAAACTCTTTGGATATTGCAGCCTGTGTGTAATGTGCTTTCTCCACTCTGAGAGATAAATGATCAAGTGTTGCCCTTTTCAGCATCCAGCACTTGGTTTACAGGCTGGTCTCTGAGATGAAACGAGAGGGAGGGAGTACCAACCTCTCATGCACTAGGCACACAGAAAGAAAGAACTCTGCTCACAGAATAAAACAAGAAAAGCACAGCAGCATTGCTGCCGGGATTTTGGAGAAAGTGTGTGAGGGTGTGAGAGTTTTCATTAAGATTTCACTGACTGGTCGCCTGTTTGTCTAAGCCGTCTAAGTTCCCCTGTTCATTCAAGTTCTACTTTATTTCTGCTCTCAGGCACGAGCTTTTGGAGGAGGCCAGGAGGAAAGGATTACCTTTCGCCCAGTGGGACGGCCCCACAGTTGTAGCCTGGTTGGAGGTAAACATTATCTTTTTAGGTAGAAAAGATCATGAACCATTTTCACACTTTTCTGAGGTCCTTTTTGACTGCTTATGCTAGGATAAAACATATAATGGTGTAAATATTGAGGAAATACCTTTTATTTGATCCTCAACTATCAGTGTTAAAGGGGACATTAACAGTTTGTTAAAATGTTTAAAAGGCTCATTGTCCACAGTCACTAATAAAACCAACTTCAAGCACATTTAGGATGTTCCATTGAATTAATCAGACTTTTTATTGTTGGTTAGTCCCTCCGAGTTTGGAGACACTGAAGTTGGTTCCAGTGTGTAACCGCTGTGCAAAAACCAGAAGGTATTTTTATGGTTGCAGAACTCCAGGCTGCTGCACAGCAGAAGTTCGTCATAGTTTCTCCTCTACTACCAATGCATGTAAAAGTAGAGGTCTGCAGCCATGAAAAGGATCTAAAAATCCTTAATAATACCTTTATAAATTAGCTTTAGATCGACATTACACAAGTTATAGAGAGAGGTGATGTTACACAGTTATTAGTTGTAGATATATTGTGTTTATTTACTTAAAGGGAATATTTTTGCTGTCAGGGCAGGAATTGGAGACGGTGAAATTTACTTGAACATAGATTACAATTGAAGATTGAAAATCTTTGCGAAAATTTTCAGATAGGAATGTGGAAGAGTAGTGTTTTATTCCGGTTACGGCTCTGAACGCAGACCAGGGGATATAAACGTCTCAGAAAATTCGACCATTACAATGATTGAATATTTCAAAGGGCAACTAATGGAGGGAAAATATTTTATAATGGAGATACTGTTTATTCCCTATGTGCTCATCTACGTTCGGTGAATAGATCCTTGCAGAGAATGTTTTCATTTATTTTTCCACTTGCCACGTAGCAGTTATTAAAACTGATATCTTCAGATCTTTTTCTATGCGGTTTAAGTTTAATTTTCAGAATAAAATTTGAAACTAAAGGAGAAGTAAACAACTTCTAGCTGTTAAATTCCCCTGCGTTCTTCATTCTTCTGCTTAGAGCACTGAAAAGATTAGGACTCATGGACTGAGCAGGCATCTTTCTGAACATAATTTAATGAGATATTGATTTAAAAAAGAATTTTATTAATGGCCTTCCTAAAAAGGGAAATGATTGACACTGTTTAAATACAGACTGCCCCCTACCTGTCAGTGGGCTTTATGCAGACAGCCTGCTCATGACCCCTCCAATCCTTCCATCACACCATGCCAGATAAGGATGGAGTAAATAGGATTATGGAGGCTGATGGTTAGATTTTTTTTTAGGCTGCTGATGATGCTTTTTTTTTTTTTTGCAAGCATTACACATTTTTGAAAACACAAGCTAGATCCCATCAGTCATTTGTAGAAACCCAGTGGTATGAAGCAGCATGCTGAGTCCTAAATGAAACATTTCAACGAATTGAGGACTATTATTAGAAAATGCATTAAATAAATAAATATGTGAAAGAAAAGCATCATTGAAAAAGAATCCCTTTGCTGTAAAACATTTTCCCCCTTTCTGGTTCTTCAAAAGTCTCTGCCATGTTTTAAAGGACTAAAATGACCTGGGTATTACAGCAGCTCCTAATTTTTTATCAAATATATAATAAGTTGAGATAAAACAGCTCAGTCAATCTTTTCCTATCATCTTTGCTTTCTCTGTATGCTGCAGTTATGGTTGGGAATGCCAGCCTGGTACGTGGCGGCGTGCCGTGCCAACGTGAAGAGCGGTGCTATCATGTCGGCCCTTTCTGACACCGAGATCCAGAGAGAGATCGGAATCAGCAATCCCCTGCACAGACTCAAACTTCGCCTGGCCATCCAGGAGATGGTCTCCCTCACCAGCCCCTCAGCCCCACCCACCACCAGAACCGTGAGTTATATCTGTAAATGAACTCTGAGTTGATTTAAATTTAGAAGAAAACTAATTTGATTAGGCAGAAATAGGAAATAATTTCAGATGTTAAGGTTTAAATTCCTTAAAGGATGAAGCCATTTCAACGGTTACCATTTCTCCCACTGAAGCAGCTCTGATTCTATTCAAACATTAAATACTTTACAAAAAAATCAGACATGATGCATTACTAACTAAATGCCGTCATGGTATTAGTATAAGGTCTGTGAGGATTTTTTAAAAATTAATCTGCAAAGCAGCAACACAAATACATTGGAGTTCCCTGTAAAAGAAGAAAGGAAAAAAGATTTAAAATGTATACTTTTTTCTAACCTTGCCACATTATTTGGTCATAAATGCTCCTATTAGTTGGCATGATGCCTTTGTGTGAGTCTCTGTCTAACATTTACTAGTATTCAAAAACAAAGATTACAATAGCAAACAGCATTCTGTACTTTATTATAGCAGTCAGTGCTGCCAGCATTGCTGAAACAGAAGTTTCTACATATATTCCAAAAGAATAGACTATAACTAGATAGACTAGAGATTGTCATTGGCTGCCAGCATTTCCACAGCCACTATATTTCATGACACAGCGAGGTTGAAAGCTCAGAAAGGTGTAACAAGACACTTTGACAGTGCAGCGTTTCTGTCATCCTCTGAAAGCCTTCCCCTCTTTCACTCAGCAGCCTGAATGAGCTGCAGACGTGTCTAGACCTGCTGTAGAAAACGGTATCCAATTAAATAGTCTCTCATATCTCTGAGCTTCCTTTAACGTCACTGCTAACCTCGCCGAAAATCCACCATCTTTAGATTTTTTTCTCCCTCCGCAACATCATCCACAGAAAAGAGTTTTGTCAGCAGAAGCTGATAATTCTAATATGGTGCATTTACTGCTTTAAAAAAAGGCTGGAATTTTGAGTTCTCACACAGGCAGGCAGCAGTCCAGCAAGAAAATCAGAGAAAATGCAAACTTAATGTATTTAAGTTGGAAATTTTGCATGCAACCCAATAACTAACCCCATAACTAGGACACCCTTTTGCCTGTTCTTTGTATCAGTTCTTTAATAACTATGATGGTACTCTTCCCTCATGTTCAGCCTTCCCATCTGATTGACCACTCAGCTCCAGACTACTTGAAAGTCTCCATATGCGAAATGTTTCATAGCTTTTGTTATTGTTTTAAGTAATTTACCCCATTTAAAAAAAGCAAATAATAAAGGTCAGATGTTTGTACACCTGTTAGAATTATGTTGCATCAGCAATAGATTTATTTATTTGCAGATTAAGGAGAACTGCAGGGAAAAAAAAGAGGTTGAGATCAGCCCTAGTTGACTCGTAAAGACTCATGTTTGGGGTGAAAATCCCGTCAACAGTAACTTGTATAAAAGTTGGGTTGAAACCACTAAACTGCAGAAGTATAAAGATGAGTGGGTGTTCTCCAAACACTTGTCTGCCCATTTATTCCCAATCCTCGCCACTTTCAGAGCCTCCTGTCATGGAAAATTGAAAGGCGCCATTTATTCCAACTTTATTCGATTTACCCCTCTAGTGAAATGAAATCCTAACAGATTGATTCCTCCTTATGACTCTGATTGCTGTCATTTCTAATGTGGCACTGGAGTAAAATGTCTTTCTGGGGAAATAGAGAAGTGAGGGATGAGTAACATGCGGTTTGTCTTTTGATGTAATGATCTTTGTTTTGCATGAAGGTTTGCTAATTTATGTTATTTAACTGTATGTCTGCATTGAGATGCTCTGTGCTGTCCCGGTTTTTTTTTTGTCCTTTACACATTTCCTTTGACCCCTGGTGGGTTTCATCATCTGACCGTGATGCTATAACACTATTGGCTTACAGTGGTGCTGCTCTTCTTCTTTAACACTGCTTGCCCCTCCTACTGGACCTCTACTACCAATCCTGCTCCTACTGCTCTGTCTCTTGGGCTCCGCCCGTTGTAGCCATCGGGCAACGTATGGGTGACCCATGAGGAGATGGAGACCCTGGCAGCTCCTTCCAAAACGGTCAGTCCCCATGTGTCCTAATACACCCATTTCTTCCCGCATCAGTGTGTTAGAGTTAACATCTCAGTGTACAGTAGAATGATGGTGATTGACACAGAAAGCATGCAATAGTTCAAGCCCCTCTTTATCTCTAGATGTAATTTTTAGCTTCAAGCATTTTGGTGCTGATTTTATCATTAGTTTGCTGTTAATTAGCTAGGGGAATTTTTAGAAATGAAACAAATATATTGGATGTTTTTGCTTAGAACAGAATTCAGAATTAATAAAAATGTAAGGATGAATTTCTTACTATGGGATCCTGTATTTAAAGAATTATACATGTGTTTTAGGTATTTTTCCAAAGTGTGCTTCTGAGCAACCAAATAGTTTTTTTTTTTAAATAACTTTGGAGCATTAGCTGCTTAGCTTTTTATCCATTTTCTGTCCAGTATTTGCACCTGATCATGGTCGAATGTGCAGTTTTGGTATAATATTAATGATAATAGTGTATAAATGAAATATGGGGCCTAACAGCTTTCTACGGCACATTAACAATAAAATAATTTCATTTTTATATTTTATCTTTGTCGTTTCTATAGATTCTAACTAAAATAGACAAAAACTGTCTTTTTGAGTGTTTGACTAAAGCCTGAATGAGTCATATGTCAGAGTCAAGTGATTTAGATGACATTCTTTTCAAAAAGAACCAATTAAAATCCCAAACAAACCTACAAATTTCAGGAAACTGACTTCTTTTAACATACTGTTGCAAGACCGATTATAATAGAATTACGTTGTGCTAAGAGTTGGACCCTATGCCGTGTTAAACGCATCATTTCATTCAGAATGCTTAACCATGTTCAGTGGCCCTTGCAACTTGGTGTAGTAAAAAATAAATATTTTAAATCTTTATCTCCACAGTCAGGGGGAAAAATTTACTGTGTTGTCAGCATAGATCTAGTAAAGTTTTACGGTCAAAATTATTGATATATAAAAAAAAAGTTAACTTCTTTAATAAATTCTATTTCACTTGCATAAGAGTTTTGAGACAAACTGTAAAGGCATTGTGGTGTTTTTTTAACCCTTTCAAATGCAGCTCACTCACCTGGGGTCCGTTTCACAAAATGGTGTTAAACCTCAAAAAAACTGGGAAACTGAGTTTTCCGTTTCCCAAAGAGACTTTACTCAACCTCTGTGCCTGTTACCGTAGTAACATTCTCCCTAAATTCAACCTGGTCAGCAGCAGGTTTTCCTAAATAATCTGTGTCCTCTTTCTCTACCCTCCTTTAAGACAATCAAGTTTTATTTCTATTGTAGTTTTGTACAAACAATAAAATAAAAAAATCTTCACTAGGTCTGTTACAGACATTAGGTGATAAAAATAGAAACATAGCATGTCCTTTAGACGAGGATCCAATTAAAGAAGGAGCAGCACTAATTTAGATGGAATTAAATGTCTATAGGGAGCCGGTTCTCAGTGTATAAATGTCCTTTTTAGATTCAGGTATCTTTCAGTGCTACAGTTTTACCTCACAATCCATCACATACATCCACGACCTTCTTGTCCTCACATTTCCAGTATTGATTTCTTTAATAACTATAAGTAATTAATATTTGTGAGAGCAAATTGATGTGTGATAACACATAAACGGCTGCACAGTCAGACAGCCACTAATTTACTGTGTTATGGTAGAAAATGAGGAAAAAGCATGAAATGCATAGGTCCCACTTGTAAACTATTTTTTTTACAGCAGTATAGATATTAATTAGTATTATCCATACCTGTAATAAATTTTTTCCTTGTCAAAGTAAACTTTTTAAACAAAATGGCATTCTTATCTAAAATTAAAATGTGAATGTCTGGAATTGGGTTTCAGATATCCATATTTCTATTATTACTGTTCATAATTTGTATTATTTTGATCAGAAAGAAACAGAGAGGAGGCTGCTTTTAATAAATGTTAAAACGGCCTGCCATAGTTGACTTCATATAAACTTGCACATTAACTCGAGCAACAATCTTCTTCTACTACATCTTCCTCTTTCTTCTGTCTTTCTAACACTTTCTCTAATATTTTTTTCATTTCTGCATTAAAGCTCTAGTTCCAGTGGTGTGACATACACACTTCCTGTTGCCTGTTGTCATGGTGACTGATAATGGCTTTTTAAGCACATGCTCAACTCTTAATTGATTTACTCAGTTGATTAAACTAACTCAGCAGCTTTTATAGAACTGAAAGCTTAGTCTCTGACCTTAGACTACATCAATTCAGAGTTTGTTAAACCTGCTTTGTGAAACGGACCCCTATATAACATTTTACTGCCTGAGTATATTCATGCCTACTGAAAAGGGGAAAAATATCAATTTAATAGAATAGATTTTAAACACTAAGATGTTGCAGTAACCCAACATTTGGCCGCTGGTTGAGGTGGTTAGTTTAAGGTTTGCATTTAAGCTCTACCTAAATGGATATCATTAAATAAATGCAGCATTTTTATTTTTTCTTCTTTTTGCTGGTGTTTTACCAGAAGTCGGATTCAGAAGAGGGGAGCTGGGCACAGGTATGGCCATAATCTGACGTCTATAAGTTGTTCAACAAAACCACAGCTGCGGTGCTTTTAATTTGCTAAGTGTGTTGCATCGTAGACACTCGCTTATGGAGACATGAACCATGAGTGGATAGGGAATGAGTGGCTGCCCAGCCTCGGACTACCTCAGTACCGCAGCTACTTCATGGAGTGCCTGGTGGACGCCCGCATGTTGGACCACCTTACCAAGAAGGACCTGAGGGTACACCTCAAAATGGTAGACAGCTTCCACAGGTACCTGACATCACTAACTGTGAGATACAAAAAGCTACATTCACAAAAAATACATTGGTTTTCATTGTTTCTTCAAAAACAACACACCCATAACATTTTTTTTCACATCTGTAACGAGACATGAAAATTAATTGCATACATTTTAATTGAAAATCAAACATCATTTTCCTTCTCCTGTACAATTTTGCTCTACATTGTTTGAAGAATTTTATTGGGAAAAGCACAACAGATTTAATTTGGTGTCTCAAAACAGAACAAGTTTACAGTATGGGATTATGTGTCTGAAGAAGCTCAACTATGACAGGAAGGAGTTGGAGAGACGCAGAGAACAAAGCCTGCATGAAATAAGAGGCAAGAAAAACTTTTGCAACATATCCTGTTATGATTTATAAAATTGTATTTTTGCTCATTTTACTTAATGATTTTCCTTCATGCAGATGTGCTGGTGTGGAGTAATGAGCGAGTCATCCGCTGGGTGCAGAGTATAGGCCTGAGGGATTACGCTAACATCCTACTGGAGAGTGGCGTGCATGGAGCTCTGGTTGCCCTGGATGACAACTTTGACTACAGCAGCCTGGCGCTGCTTCTCCAGATCCCCAACCAAAACACTCAGGTGCTTCACACTATTTGAAAAAAAACGTGTTTAATTCAATTACATAATTTTTCTACCAACAATATCAGTAAGAATTTATAATTAAATTCCCTTGCTACAGCATAAATGGTTATTTTTGTCAGCCCATTATTGATACTGATTTTATGAGCTAGTGGCTCAAAATCAGAACATGCAGATCTTCCAACTGTCCTTTTGGCATTCTGCCCTGTCAATTTTCACTCCTCATCTAAATGGCATGGATAATGTGTCAGCTGCCTCTGTCTCCATGCAGCTAAAAATAGCTGGAAGTGAAAATTAGCACGTGCTGTCATTGTTTTTTTTGTTTTTTTTTCTTTAGGCACGTCAGATTCTGGAGCGAGAGTACAATAATCTTCTGGCTCTAGGCACTGACAGGAGACTGGATGAGGTGAGCTATATTTAACATTCTGCAAAATTATTCACACCCCGTGAAAATATTTATACTCTTTCAGGTTACATTCCCAGACTTAATGTATTTTGATCTTTGAAAATAAATATTTCAGCAAGATTAGGCATTTAAGGTTGAACTATAAGTATCGGCACATGTGAACAGGATAAAACTTAAAACTGTAATATAAAAATGTAAACCACAATTAGCTTCTACGGCATTTTCTGTTATGAAAAGTAAAGGTCAGTGTTTTAGCTTCCTGGGCTTCTGCTTAAAACGACTGCAGCAAAGATTTTCACCCATGTGCTTGGCATAAGGAGCAGTGAGCTTATGTTGCGCTATAGGAGTTGCAGATGTCATTTTAGGATTAAGAGGAACATTAGCGCCCCCTTTAGGAACTCAGATTTGGACTTTTTACCTTATTAAACTAACTTTGTGGGTTTTTTTTAGGATTTTGTATGATAGACAAATAAAATAGTTCCTAATGTTGTAGTGAAAGAGGAAAAGTTACATGACTGTCATCTATTTTAGTTTTTTAAGTTTCCTTGTCGATGCAACTAGAACAAATAAGAGGGAGGTGGTTAGATGAGGAAAAAAATGTAACATGGAGTGAGTAAGGTTAAATAAACTTCTGATCACAGCATCATGCATTGGAGATGCTTTTTTTTTAATTAGGGACAAAGAAGCATGAATAGAATTAAACTTTATTATTACATTTTCACAAGTACAAAGCAATGAAATTCACTGTCTGCATTTAAGCCTCCTCATGGGGAGCATTGTAAGGTCTTGCTCAGGAACCCAGAACCTCTGGATTCCAAGCACAATGCCCTAACCATTAGGCCGCCACTCCGTAATTATGGACTAAGAAGTAATTTCTTTGAGAAAACCAATTAGAGGACTGAAAAACTAGAAACCAGGGATGTGGTTCATTTCTGAACTACAAAGCAATGCTTTAAAATAAAAGATCCCAGTTTACACTTGTAGCAAAACTTGCTCTTATTGCAATTCAAGGTTCAAGTATTTTGAAAGGTAGAGTAAGCCATACCCAAAATATCTTCAGCTATATTTGCTTAATAAAAAAGAAGACAGCAAAGCACAACTGTATGTAACAAGTTTTATTTTGACATAACCAAAAAGGGTTTCCCTCCCTGATACTTGCAGTCTGATAAACCGTGTCATTCATTTTTAAAAATGAATGACACCGGTCTAACATTGCTGCACGTCTCAAAGAGTCGGCTTTAATTGTGAGGTAGTAGATCTTTCCATTTAGCCTGGAGTTAATCAAAAGTCATTAAATGCATCGATTTCTACATTTTTTTGTGGAATAATCATAAGCTCTTTATCTTGGATTTTTATTAGGAAACTCAATGCATTCAAAATATTAATACATATTTTCTCTTGATTAGTGTGATGACAAAGATTTCCGGAGTCCGTCGTGGCGGAGGCAGTTCCCTCCCCGGGACGTCCACGGCATCAGCATGATGCCTGGATCTGCAGAAACTCTTCCGGCTGGGTTCCGTCTAACTACGACGTCCGGTCATTCCAGAAGACTGCCCCCTGATGGTAAGAGCCATCTATTCTCCTCTGTTGGGTTGGTTACTAATCTGGTCTATAAAATACAGCTGAAATAAGGACCTTTTATCAACCTGTTGAACAAGTAAATGGAAAAAAAAAACACCTGAAAGGAGTTTGAGCTGCTGGTTCATGTCAGCAGCGTTCTGACAGTGTTTCTTCTCTCTGACGGCTGCTCTGCAGTCCTCTTTGAGGTGCTGGATGACAGTCCTGACGACATGTATTTGGACTGGTTTCAAGGTCAGCTATGTCCAAGAGGTTCTGGGCTTGTCAGTGCTGCCGCCATACTAATTCTACGTGACCCCTTTCATATTGTCAACCACTGCCCTGCTGTTTTCTGTCCTTAAAATTCATCTTTCATAAAAGTTCCAAACTGTCATGAGGGGCTAGATTAACTTTATATCGTAACCCTTAAAGGAATGGTAGAGAAAAACCAAGGCGTTAGTGTAATGCAACTTACCTGAAGGTTTCTGTCCACCTTTAGTATGGAATAGTAAAAATGTCTTAAATTAAGTATATTTACCCTTAATTTGAGTAGGTAAATGAGATAGTTTGCCAATGGAATGAGTATTTTTACACTTAAAATTAGATAATATGCACTTGAAATAAGACAATGCAATTGTGTTTTCTTATCTTAAATGTAAATTGTTTTGTTCCATTGGCAAAACATCTCTTTTACCTCCTCAATCCAAGAACAAATGCACTTATTTTAAGAAATAATGACTTATCTAGATTTTTTCCAGTGTAAATGTTTTTCTCTTTTCCAATTTGTAGTCGTGAAAAAGGAAATACGTTTTGTTAAACCCCGATTTCCTGAACATGAGACAAGATCTAGTTAATATATGGGTCAGAACACATATTTTCCCAAACTTATTATAACTTTAACTTAACCTTTTAAAGTGTAAATATTGGAGCATATGAATACCACAGACAGATCAGGAGCTGGATTCAGGATTGTTTAATGTTGAAATATTGAGTGGTTCTAACACATTTCATAGAAACATCCAACAAGGTTATTTGTCGATATTGGAGGATTAATTAAGTAGGGCTCGAATGACAAACTTGTAGCGGGTCCGTTTCTGGCTGATATCCTTTAGTTCCTTCATCTCTAATCTCTGTGTGTGCTGGTTTGTAACACTCAAAATATTCATTTGTGGTTTCCATTCTTCCTGGTGTTATCTGTGGCTTTTTCCCCCGAGTGATCCAAAATTTGGTGGTAGATTTACTGTTTTTTCTCTCCCTGTGTCCACCTACAGTCGGACCGTCTGCAGTGCAGCGATTGGACAGCTCCACGGTGAGAACCTACTCCTGCTGAGAGGAGGAAGCAGGGGACCTTAAACTGTATGTAACAACAGTGTCTCGCTCAGCTGAATACAGGTTTTATAAGTAGCACTTAGAAAAAAGGGAAATGCTACAGAGTTCAACGAGTGCGTTGGGTTGAAATAGTGTTATGTGATACTTCCAGCTGATGCAAACGCTTGCAATTATACACAGAAGATGGTACAAGGTTGAGGCAGAAATTAATATTTAATGTTTTGTAAGAAAAGGACCTTTTCTAAAATTATGTTGGAAATAGTCACCAAGAGAAGTTGCATTTATTTATTTTTTACAACAAATTTTGGATAAAGCAGCTCTCTGCCATTGAACATGGCCCCAAGGCAGGCGTAGCTAAAGGACACTGTTGATTTTTAATCAGGACCGACAAATGCTAGCTGCTAATATAAAGAGAAAAATCCGGTTATCTGCAAATAATACGATTTGTTTTGTTAGTGAACTGCCTCTGGCCAACGACGAGCCCTGGCCCTCAATGTTTTGCCACGGTGGAAACAAATTTAAGTAATTAAGATTGTGGCAGGGTTTTGCCTACTCAGTCTGGGGGATGCTGCACAGTCCATACTATTGCAGCACCGGACTCCCAGAAAGAGCAGGTAAGACACTGGAGATCAAAGTATAGCAAGTTCATTTAAATAGAATTCTGTTTCCACCTGTCAGCAGAGGCAGATCATTAAGAAAATAGCGTCCGCTTTTCTCTCTACCTACTCTCCGTCTGAGCTTTAGGCAAGGCTGGTTGCTTTTCGAATGGCCTCTTTTCTTCCAGAATTAAACTATTAGCTTCCTCTCTGCAGCAGATCCTTCATGCAATCGAGATGTACGGTGGCTGACAGGTAAAAATGTGACTAAGAAGTCCAGTTCCTACTCTGCAGGGTTATAAACACATTTATTTCGGTCCTTGTTTCAAAATCTCAGGCTGATGAAGTTTGTTAGGGGGTTTTTAATCCAACCCTACGGTGGCTGACGGGTGTAAACGTTCTCTAGAACACTAGAGGGAGTCAAACAAAGAACCAACCATATAGGAAAAGAAATGTTCTTTTGTAAATGAAAGATTTCTTCCTTTGATTTTTATCAGTGGTGAGATTCATAGTCATTCCAAAAAAGTTAAAACAATCCACTGGACTTTGTTCCCATCCAGGAAACTTTTTCAATTCAAAATGTCAGAATTAGTGTTGGGTTCGAGGCTTTATAGAGTGGTCCAAAAAAAAACGTGTCTGCCCCTAAGGAATGGGCAGTCCTTTGGGTTCTTTGTTAGCCTGCAATACCTGATACTGGTCTATGTCTCTGAAAGAAGGGCAGTTGGGGGAAATTGTTGGCCTGGCTGAACGGCGAGATGTTCTGTTCCTCTGTATGGGGGTTGCGGTGATGGCAGGAAGGAATCAAATTTAACGCTGCATTGCAGCGGTAGAGATGATTCCTTCCTACCATCATACAGAGGACCAGAACATCTCCCCCTGTTGACCCCCCTATCAGTATCAGGTTTTGCAGGCTAACAAAGAACCCAAATTACTGCATGTTTTTTGGTTCACTCTATAAAGCCTTGAACTCGTGCTAATTCTGAATTGAAAAAGCTTCCTGGCTGGGAAACGAAACATCTTCAAACTTGAAAACTAAGTCCAGTGGATTGTTAACTTTTTTCGAATGACTATGATAAAAATTCTTATAACAAACAGGAAGTCATCTTTCATTTTAAAACGCATATTACAAAAAAATAAACATTCTTTTCTCGACTCCTAGTCTTCTAGAGAACGTTTATACCTGTCAGCCACCGTAGGGATGGATTTAAATTCCCCCTAACAATCTTCATCAGCCTGAAATGTGCTTGTAACTCTGCAGAGTAGGAAGTTGGGGGACAAATTCTGCTTTGCTCACAATGATCACCTGCAAAAAAACAAGCATGGACATTGGTGCTTAGTAGTTTAACTGAATAGGAATATTTTTTGCCTAATGCATAAAAACTGTCAACTGAACCTTAAAGGGGAACACCGTTCTTTTTACATTGGCCCCTTGATTTTATATTACATCGTGTTCTACTCACCCATTTGAGTTTTGTGTCATTTGGTTCTTTCATAGCCAAGTAACATCTTCCTATGGGCAATGAGTTGAAGGCAAACTAAACTGTTCATAATTTATTCTTTATGGTACGCCAGCATTCATAACATGTAGGCGAATCACTGTCCCCTAGACATCAGCGGTTATATTTTTTTAAACAAAGCGGAGTGTGTATGACGTCGCTTTGTTTTAAAAAAATATAACTGTGGATGTCTGGGAGACAGTGATTCGCCTACATGTTATGAATGATGGCGTACCATAAAGAATAAATTATGAACAGTTTAGTTTGCCTTCAACTCGTTGCCCATAGGAAGACCTTACTTGGCTATGAAAGAACCGAACAGCTCCAAATGACACAAAACTAATATGGGTGAGTAGAACATGATGTAATAACGTAAAATCAAGGGCCCAATGTAAAAAAAAAAAACAGCGTTACCCTTTAAGCACAACTAAAAACTTGCCAGGGTATCTTACCTTCTTTGTTCTGTCAGTATATAAACAGTCAAACGGAGCTTGAGACCAAAGCCAGCTAATGTTGCATCACAGGATTTCTAACTCAAATTAAGCAGCCTAAACAAAGCAAAGAAAGGTTGGTTTATGTCATTAGCACTGGTCACCGTTTTACATGAGGAGAAATAATCTGAAACAGCCAACCTCTTGTTTCTCCTTTCAGCTGCAGTTCTGAAAGAAAGGGGCCGATCTGCTGAGAAACAATCCGATGACTCGCACTGCCAAGAAGCCCTGCTTTCCTCTCTGATCCCCCCTCCATGATTTCTAACGCAGGCACCAGATGCCGGTGCTAAACTGTCCTGCAGGCCGCCTCGTTGTCACCATTTCTACCTTTTACATGTAAAGTAATTTGTCAGAGCATAATGTACTGTGTATTTCTTCTACAGGAGATGTGTAGGTTATCTGTAAATTCTTATAAATATGCCATTTTTAATATATAAACATCTATGTATAAAAAGATTAGGGGTTTGTGCAAAAAATGTCCCTGCCACCTCATTTAGCGGACCATAGATGAATATATGCTGCTCTTTAAACTCTCCATGTTCCTCTAGATCATTTTGTACATAAGGTTTTATTTTTTCATTGTGCTAATGAAAATTATGAAGAGGGTCTGCTGGATGTTGAGAAAATCTGCCCTCACAACTTATTTAA
Organism: Cyprinodon tularosa; assembly: GCF_016077235.1. Lineage (NCBI taxonomy): Eukaryota > Metazoa > Chordata > Actinopteri > Cyprinodontiformes > Cyprinodontidae > Cyprinodon > Cyprinodon tularosa. The sequence goes on along the minus strand of NW_024038531.1, from coordinate 3,769,819 downwards.
GGACTAATCATAGGATGGAGGATTTGTCAGCACACTGGAACAACATGACAAGCACTTTCATACAACTGCATCGACTCAGAAAACCTAGTAGCCAAGGACAAAACAAGAGACACAACTTTCACTAGGAAAACATTAAAAGCATCTGCAGAGCTGTTCCTTGTTAAAATGAACGTTTTGTGAGGCAGCACATCAACACAGACTACACTTACAGCCGAGCTGGCCTTTTACCCCGCCCCTCCTGTAAACCCAACAGATGAAATAATTGAAAGAGACTGCTTTAGCTCATAGTGTGTGTAGAGTGTTTATGAATATGTTGAAGTGAGGTGACCTAATGATTTAAAAAAGGAAAAAAAAAAAAAACCTGTTGCTTGCTGTGACTTCCATTTTGGTGTAAATGTTCAGGGTAACCTACTGTACAGCCCTGTTCTTTGTCTTTTTTTTCTGACGGACAGCAAACGTCTTACACATTTGTTTTTACATTTGCACGAATGAGGATTCATTTTGTTTCCTTTTTTTATTCTTGTACTTTGGTCAGAACTAAGTGGTGCGCACACAAGTTTTCATTGTCAATAAAAAAAGACGTTAGTGAGCTTTTGTTGCATTAGTTTTCATTAGAAATATGTAATCTGCAAAGGTTATAGTGCAATATGATTTTACATTAATGTAAACAATTTACAGCGTTATTTAAAAAAAAAAAACTCAGACTGGTATAAAATCAAAACATTGTTACGCAAAGATCCCCGACTAATACAATTTGTGTGGCTGAGCAGGATACCAGAAAATATTATTTTTTCTTAGGTATACTATTGGTACAGATTGCCGGTTCAAATATGAAAATGGAGAGCAAACTTATAACATTTTGTCTCTGTACTTATTGGTTTAATGATTCATTTAGCACCCCTGCACTGCAAAAAATGTAAATCTAAAGTCATTTGTTCTTGAATTGAGGAAATAAGTGAGGCTCTTTGCCAAATGGAACAAGATGATTTACATTTAAGAGAACTATTGCATTCTCTAATATCTTATTTACCTACTGAATTTGAGAGTTAATTCACCTAATTTAAGATGTTTTTGCAGTTTGATCAAATTGAAATAATTGCAACGTCCTGTTGACTTTTTTGGGAGAAATATCAGCGATGTTTTATCAGAGCACAGTAAACGATTCTGATTCATCAATAAAGCGTGGTCATTTCTGTATAGTCAGCAGATATTAAGGGGAAAACTGGCAGTATTTTTATTTCAGCACCTTAGCTTTTTCTCACAAACTTTAAAGAAAAGCAGTTAAACTCAAAGGTTGTCTTGGTCTGATCAGAAGTCAGATTAAATAAATATTGGCTAGCCCATAATATCAATTAATAGAGAAAACCGGCGTCATATGGGTTACTGGTATAAATACTAAATCACATCTAGCTAAGCTTTTCCAAAACATTCTGCTGATAATTGGCTAGAATAAAGATTAAGATTTGTACTGTACAGCTTGGTTTAACTTCTTATTAGTACAATAGAAATACTTTTACATGTAAAAACTACATTTGAATAGACTTTTACAAAGCTGCTGCAAAGATAACGGATAGAAGTTTAACACCTGCAATCCCTTAACATGAAAAAGGGACGGATGAAGTGACTTTCTGAGAACTTTGTCCACCCAACGAACAGTTTTGGAAATTAAAATATTAACTAGACTGTATGCGATTTTATCCTTACAAAAATTATACTTGTTGGGCGCCATAGACGGAAATTTATAAAAATAACTTTCTGCATGAATTTCAACTAAAACTTATGTTAGTTTAAGGGCAACTTGGTTAACCTTTGAGCCAAGGATAATTTACTATTACATACTACAAAGTAGACATCAATTGGTTTCGTCAAAATCTGATGTTTCTATTGGGAATATTTAAGACTAGGATTACAGACCAGATTAAATATTTAGAACTAAATACTGTAGATCAACCTTTTTATTAGTTAGGAAATTACATTTACTGTCAAATTTCCCCTTGTAGTCCAGCTCAGCGTTTACCAGTATCAACTAAAATGTGGTCCTTTATTATAAGAAACAAGGAATTTAAAGCGAAACTAAAAAACGCCTTCCTAATACCGGCTAATCACTTCTTAAGGACAAGCAGGATTATTTTTTAGTATGTAATATATAAACGCGTAAAGGCACACATTTGTTTTAGTCAGGGGTGTTAAAGGAATTATTTCTCTAAAACGTTCACATTCATTTCACTAAGCTATGTTAACGGAGTAATACTGTGGTCCAGTTTTCTTTGTGTTCAAGCTGAATGTCGTCTCAGAACTTTTTCTACTTGCCTCTCAATGTCTTTAAACACTTCTGGATCCTCAATGGTTGGAGTGACCTGTGAAGGGAAATATTTACAGAGTGAAAATCTGAAGCAGCATTCATTGAATCTTTAGTCTCTATTTTCTAGGACATAAAAACATTTCCAGTTGACCTGTAAATGCATCCTACCTTGTAGGGTTTGCCGTTGATCAGGTTGGCCAAAGAAGAGCGAGGGATTTTTCCGGAACGCGTTTTCGGTAACCCGTGGACAAAGAGCACATTCCTAAAGGCGGCCACAGGCCCGATGTTGTCTCTTACAAGCTTAACAACCTCCTTTATGATTTCTTCCTTGGTTTTCTGCACACCTGAGGCAAAAAAATAATAATTTTGCAAAATGTTAAAGTTTAAACTGGGTTAACTCTTTTTATTTTCAAGTCTGAATCAGCCAAGACCATCATGCATCAATATATGGTGCAGAGCAGGTTCTTCAGCACACAAAGCACTTTGGACATAGCCCAAAGTTTGCCAGTCATCTAACCAGCACAACATCTTTCACATTTATTGTGACTCCTACTGCATATGGCTTGTGACAAACAGGCCTTCATCTTGCTTTTTGCCATTTTCCCCAAAAAGCCCTAATTATTGAAGTTCACAGAGCTGTGGATATCTGGAACCCATCCCCTTCTGTAATCTAAATTGTGTAACCTTTACAGGAATCTATATCACTCACCTAGCTTAAGTACACACAGCGCCAAAGGAACGTGGCCCTTCAGAGAGTCCTCGAGGCCCACCACAGCACAGTCTGCCACGGCGGAGTGCAGAAGCACCGACTGGAGGAAACAAAAACGTCCTTTTAATTAAAGGGAGGAGTGGCGGCGTAGTGGTTAGAGCATAGGGCTTGGAATCCTGAAGTTCTGAGTTCCAGCCCAACTCCCACAGCCTGCAACTCTGGCTCTCTGAGCAAAGACCCACAACCCCACACTGCTCCCTGGGCACCGCACAATGGCAGCCCACTGCTCCTCAAGGTGATGGGTTAAACGCAGAGGTACATTTCTCCAATGTGAGATTAATAAAAAAAATCAATTAACAATTATTATTACTAGAAACTAATATAAGACAAAATAACCGTCATTACAAATCCATGCAATGATGATCCTACCTCTTCTAGAGCTCCAGCAGACAACCTGTGGCCAGCCACGTTGATGACATCATCAGACCGGGACATAATGTAAAGGAAACCTTCCTCATCCAAAAATCCAGCATCCATTGTGTCATAGTATCCCTAGGAGAGATATTAAAAGTAAAGGTGTTCAGATCAATTTACATGTCTACATTTTTCATATATAAATATATAAATGTAAAAAAGAAAGAATGTTTCATTAAAGCATCCTAGAAAAATTAGGTCATGTAAATTTAGCAGTTTATTCTGCAATATCAAATTTAAACACTAGAGGTCTACCTTTTTCCACCAAAGGAGTCAGCCTTTTTACTAAAACTTTATAAAACCGGAACTGACTACATCATAAAGAACAACTAATCCAGTTATTAAAGCAACAAAGAAATTACCGGGAACTTGGAGAAGTAGAGCTCCTTGAACAGATCCTTGTTTTGCCACAGGGACAGAGCAGCTCCAGGTGGTAAAGGTAATCTATAGGGGAAAAAGGCAGAAATAAACAAGCTGTGAAAAAATAAAAGACCAAATGTCTCACTGCCTCTAATTGGGCTCCGAGCAGCTTCAAAATATATAATCAGTGTTTTTGAACAATTTGAATAAAAGTGTGTCTTTATCATTCCTTGCAGTTCCTCTTGATATGCAGCCAAGCTATGCTGGACCTTACCCGACCCGGTGACAGGCACCCAAACAAACAAAAAGTGCAGGAAGGAAAGGTCAGGAAGTCATTGTTTACAGAGACTACAAGTAATCCCTCCTCTTAGCCAGTTTCCTCCATGTCCTGATCCCTAAATCCCACATTGCAGAAAAAGAGTTCAAACTTTTCTGTTCTCCTTTTTAGTTCAGATTAAAAGATTGGTGTATATAAAACACAGCATGATAAAGATGTTGAAATAACTTTATGAATATAGAAGTTAGCAGTTTTGGATGGAGGATGCATTTCATGCGCTCATCTTTCTGTAGCTTTACGAGGGGCATTCAATAAGTAGTGCCACTGACACACTTCCAGATGTTTGATCCAGCTGAAATTTTGCATGTGAAGTTATTTAAATCTCTATAGATTAAGTAACAAATCACAGCTCTGAACTATTTGTGGTTTCTGACTTACAGGTGTTTGAAATGGAGCCTGCTGAGTGTGGAGCAGTGATCTGTTTTTTCTATGCGAAAAGAATCACACCACGGGAGACTTTTGATGAAATTAAAGTAATTTATGGTGATGATGCCCATTATATGACCTTGCAAAATGTTTTACAGAGTTATATTGTGGGACATTATCACTATAAGTAACTTTCATTTGATCAAACGTCTCCCGTTGTGTGCGTCCTTTTAAATGCAAAAACATAGACTTCTCTCAGTTTGAACACCTGTTAATCAGAAACCATAATTAGTTCAGAGCTGTAATTTGCAATTTAATCAATATTTCACATGAAAAATTACAGGTTCGTCAAACATCTGGAAGTGGGTCAGGGGCATTACTTATTGAACGCCCCATCGTATATCAACTAACTATCAAAAGATAAAGAAGTGAGGAGTTGTAATAGATTTAAACATGTCCACCTCAAGCTGTTTTTCTAGAGCAGCAGATCCAGTTTGTGAATGAAATAGAAGAAATGGTCCAGGTTTCCTCCTAAGACCAGGAGGAACAATAACACAGCTGTTCCTGCCCGTCTTAAGAGCTCAAACTCTGTCACTCTATGCGCCGCATATTGGAAATCCCCCCTCAGCAGCACTCGGTCATTACCAGCATTTTTAAAAAGTGCAGGGGAGTGGAGTGGAGGGTGATAACAGACAGGGAGCAGGCTGGCACTGAGAGCAGCACACAAAGCTCTGCTACTTTCTGTGAAATTCGCTTAGAAAATCTGTCAGAAAAAAAATGTCCATTACCAGCTCTCTGCTTTCAGAGAGACTAACCGGTAAAGTCAAACATGTGCTGCTCGTTCATGTCTGTTGAGCTGCTTTTCTGCAAACATGAAAGTTTCTGCACGTGTGTGAGTTTTTAAAGAAAAGCAAAAGATGTCTAATGTCGGCTTGGCTTACCTGACCACAATATTTCCCAGAGTTCTTGGCCTCACATCTTGCATGTCATCATCGATTACAGTAACTGCAAGAAAACAAGGTGATCAGTCGGTTTCTTTTCAGCCTCCGTGTTCAAACTGGCCAACTAAACATGTTGAGAATTAAAACACACACATATATATATATATATGTATATATATATAGAGATAGATATCTATATATATCTCTCTATCGATCGACCGATACTTTTTTTTTTTTTTTTTTTTAAACACCCCATTGGTTATTAAGTTACCAGAACCACATAAACATAAAACAAAGTTCTTAATAGATTTATTAAATTTTAAAACAATGGCAGAGAGTTTAAGGTTCTGAGGTTTTTCCCTTTAAAAGACATCAAGGTGGATGGAGAAACGAAAAGGTAACGAGTGATGGACAGATGGAGGGATGGATGTGCTGAATAATAGATGAATAGCCTGGTACATTTCTTACCGTTGTAACCTGGGACTGGTTTCCCAGCCTGGCCTGCAGGTGGCGTGAGCGAGTTACCCAGGCCGATACAAGAGGAAGTGATGGCTGAACCAGTTTCTGAAGAGAAACACAAAATATACAATCTCATTCAAATTCAGAAAGCACAGATAAAAGGCTGATCAAACGCTTTCAATCCCAGTTTCAGAAAACAGCTTTTTAGTTTTAGTGTCCAATTTGCATTCACTAAATCCCTTTAATGTTAAGCTGATCCAAGGAAAACGTCCAGAGCCCTGTTGCTTCTGTGAGCAGCTTTAACCTACATAACAAAACCATGACAGCTCCTGTGGGCTCTTCCCGACACCACAGATCCATGCTCCAGTTACTGCACAGACTCGGCTGGCAGGTCTGCTCGCCCACCCAGCAAAGGCATAACAGAATCAATCCAGCTCAGCATGGGAGATTACATCAGGTACAGCAGCTGAGTGGGCCAGCATCTGTCTTTGGTGCTAAATGCAAAACCTAAGATCAGTGGAAAGATAGTCCTCCCTTTCTCTCAATGTTGGTGCATAAATTTACAGCATATATGGAAGAACAAGCAGAATGATTTTCTTTATTTTCTGAACAAATCATTTCCAAACTTCAGCTCCTGTTACACAAAATACAATATCAAGCTTCATTATTCTAGCCTTATGTGGTATTTAAACAGATATGAACTTGGCATGTATCAGCTGCTACTGGACTGTGTCCATCTGATAAGGAAACATCTTTGGTGTAAATATGAAGCTACACTTCATCAGTCATGTAATCAAGTTCACATAACATTAAATCACACGACCAATCCTGCAACGTGTTTTACATTAACATAAAGATGTCATGCTGGATTGTTCACTGAAAGGGCAAAAGCTAATATGGCAACCCTTAAGCTTTTACATCACAATGCAAAGGTCATCTCAGTCAATACAGCAACGTGTAAAATACCAGCAACAAAGTCATTTACTGGGCTTGAAACATTGGACTTCTTGGAATATTTAAAAACAAAGTTGTTGTTTTTTTTTTATAAAACTAACATTTCACATCAAGTCTGATAATTTAGAATCAAACCAAGACAACCTGAGTGAATACAGAATTCATGTTCTATTTATAGGTTATCTACAATAACCTTTCTATGTGTGACGAAGGGAGTTCAAGGCAAAAACAGTGCTGTAAAAGAGAAGACAAAGGCCAGTCTTATCTATCCAGGACTGTTACTTTAATTAAAAGTAACAAAGATTCTACTCTCTACTTTGCAAAATGTTTGGCAAGGATTTTTCAATTTAATTCAATTCAGTCTATTTATAGCACCAATTCACAACATATGTCATCTCAAGGGACTTTACAGTTCACCGGATGCTACAGTCAAATTGATTAAAAGTTTTTTATTTAAGGAAAACCAGTTGATTTCATCGACTCAAAGGCAATCCCTGACACTAAGCATGCTTGTAGCGACAGTGGAGAGGAAAAACTCCCTTTTAACAGGAACAAACCTCCAGCAGAACCAGGCTCAGTGTGAGCGACCATCTGCAGAGGCCGACCTTGTGACCTACAGCGGGATAATGATCATAGCATCAAATCCACTTATGATTGGCTAAAGAACAAGGAAGCCATTTTTCCTTGTACAGCTTCCAAACGTAATCCCCATCAGTTCCCCTTCAATCCCCGTACACAGAAAGCTTAAAAAAGGCCAGATAACAGAGACTGATGTAATAGACCGAATCAATATTATGCAAGAAGAGCAGAACAGTATCATGTTTCACTTGTAGCATTTAGTTGTTGCTGCCAATGATAGTCTATTAATTTCAGGGCGCATTTTCATTGATGACCGACTTCATTAACAGCCCTTCTTGTATTTATGCTATCCATCATGTTATATTAAATGTTTAAAAAAACAGAAGCATTTCGGTAAATAAATCAAAAATAAAAAAGAAATCTGGGAAAAATACTTTCTACAGTACATCAATAAAGCCTGTAAAACCTAAAAGAAGAAAACAATGTTAAACAGTTGGGCTAAACCTCACAGGGAGTTTAAAGAAACATGATTTTGAATACAGATACAGGATATGGGATCAGACATCAAGGAACATCTTGGGAATCTGTACTAGGGAAGAAGTCATAAAATCCAAGAGTTTCACCTTTTTACAAAAGTGGGAAAAAGTAATAATCCTCCAGCAGGCGGAAATCAAATGAAAGCAAAGATTCTTCAGCTTCATGTCAGCAGGTTCCAAAAACTGTATTTTAAAAACTATTGATGAGAAAATTGAGGAAAGGAAGTGTCAGTTTAGAAAAGAGATATCCCAGATTGATGGATACAGTATTTTTGATTGATAAACGTCGAATCCCGAGCAGTCATAAAAAAAATTGTGTTTTCCAGATAAGTACGGAATTATTTCTGCTTTTCTTTCATTCCTGTGTAAACTCCCAGCCATCGGGGTCATGGTGACCAAAAAAACAGGCTTAAATCTGAGGCAACTGGAATTTTGCTCAGTTTTTATATAGACATTTTGACATCCATCAAGAAGTCACATATGAAATTTACCTAAACATAACATACAAGAGAATTTTAAAACTAACAACCAACTCAGACAAAAACTAGTTAATCCCAAGGACAGAACACCCAAAGCTTGTTTATGTGGTCCAGTAAAGAAGGACTGAATTCATACAGGGGTTACCAAACACATGGTGCAGCACAGGAGAGCCAGTGGCTCTGTGCAAGATCAAGCTCTACACTGGCACTTCAAGAACAGAGGATGCATATTTTATGATAATGTTCAGATTTTGGACAGAGAGGGCAGTCAGTTTGAAAGAGGGGTGAGGGAAGCCCTCTTTGGTAAAATGGAAAAGCCAACACACAAAAAAAGGGTGATGATTGCAGTTTCATTTTCTAAGCACTTAAAATTAGATCATGGAACCTGTTCAAAAGAAAATAAAAAAAGGTATCACGTTCATTTAAATGACAACAGCCCATACGCAACAAATGAATTCAACAACATAGGAGAATGACGGGTGGGTGTTTTATTTGTGTCTGACTTGGACTGTGATAGGAGGTGCTGCAAGAAACATCAATGCTGAAATTGCAAATTTTATCATTATTTCTTTATTCACTCCAAAAATTAAATAAAAAAGCAATACAACTGAATAAAACCCGGTCATCAACTCACTCTGAAAAACAAGTAAATAGGAGATATCTTAAAAAATGAAAACTCAGGTAAAAGAGACTGCAAATATGCCATCATCTCAACAGTCAAAAACCCACAGAGCCATCTGAACAGGATGACAATGTTTCCTATGATGAGGGGTTTGTAAGTTAACGTCACATCAAACGATTTGATTGATCATCACCAGTTTGAGTAACAACACTTCCCAAGTTTGCACCCATTTTGATGCCAACAAATAACTTTTCAAACAATGCCATGATTGAACACAGAAAAACCCTAAAGTCTTTGGGAAAATAGGTTTTCCAAAATTTTTTAATTGCGCTTTCTAAATAAGCAATATATCGATGCACCTATACCAGTATTCTACTCAATCTTGTAAAATGCTTAAATTCTACCTGATGTGCAACATGTATTTACGGTCGTATTAAATTTTAAATCCTACCATTATCATGTCAGTTTATGTTTCTGATTATGATCATTTGTGGCCTGGAGATGTTGGTAAGATATCACCACAGTGACATTAGGCAAACCAAGCAGCTGCATGCACAGCAGCTTCCTGGATCTTATACTGCAGGGCATATAAGCAAGTCATCAAGAAAATGCTGAGCAGATGGAATTTAAAGTAAATTCACGTCATAGGACAATGTGCATTCCCAGTATGGGCGGCATTGTGCTCAGTCTTAAGCTGGTTGTGAATGATAGTCCCCTCACAGCATTGTATAATGAAATGGCTACCAGGAGGAAGATACTGGGCCTTTTTAAGCACTTTGAAGTTCTCTAGAACTGCTCGTGTTTTACATTTCTTTACATTAAAGCGATCTTAACTGGCTTTTTTAATTCCCTGATGGTCTAGAGCAGGGGTAACCAATTAAACGGGGTCCGAATAAAGAAAATGAACAACCAGTAAAGGTTTGGAGACATTTTTAATTAGAATCTGTTACTTTAAACAGAATTTAACACTGAAATAAAATGCAGGTGTTTATGCATCCATCTTATATACTGATCTTTTAAATGAGAAAAAGAAGAAAATATTTAACAACAATCTGTCAGTTTGGTATATAGACAAAATCCTGATTCACATCTTTTATAAACACCTGAACTGACCATTATTTTATTTTTTTTCTGGCTTAATGTTCGCAGTGAGCTTTAGGCTGCCCTGCAAGACTTTAAACCTGGGTTTAAATGGAGACTAAGCCATTCTCAAGCACATATCAAGGTGCTCATTTTGAGCCTGGATCCAGATTTATTTTTGATTCTGTTCATGGTGGAGAATCTTGCTTCACAGCAGCAGGTTGAGACAAACATCCTCTACAGTAAATGTGCAAGGTCATCTTTGAGCACGCCATTTCACTTTTCTTTCACCAGTTCACCGCAGTTCTTCCAGCAGTCCACACTTTCTCTGCTCTCTTTTTCTCATTGTCTTCTCCTTTCCCATCACCCGGCTTGCCACAGGTTTGCCTGCTGTGTCTAAAAGAGTACAGTAGCTAGCAGCAGCAACCCAGACTGACAGCTCATTGGCTAACTTAGATTACATGCAGCCTGTTCCCGGGCGCTCTGGAGGGGTTTACCATATTAACAGAAGAAGCGGCACAAATGAAGTAAGACACTGTCATCAGGCAACATGCAGTCATTTATAAATGTTTAAAATCAGGTTGGGTCCGGATCCGGACCACGGTACTCTAATTTGTGAGCTCTGGTCTGTTGTGTTAAATTATATACTATAAAAATGTTAGTCTTTACAGACTCATGTTAATTTCTTAAATGACAAATCTGTATGGGTGGCATGCAATCTTTACGACTCCTTGTCAGAAAATGCCTGAATATTGGAAAAAATATGCAATAATCTATAAAAGCAATATCGCAGTGCGCTACAGCAGCTCCATAAGTGGGACCGCAGACACCTGCAGATATTGGTAAAGACCACCAGGACACCCAACCTTCACTATCCAAGTTCACAGTAGAGCTGCCTCCATCATTAAAGACCCCCACCCACCACCAGCATGGGTTATTCACTCTCCTCCCTCTGGCCGGAGGTACAGGAGGATGATGCAGAAACAGGTTTAACAACAATTTCTCCCCTACAGGCATCAGACTTTTAAACAGCTTAACCCCCTTAAGGGCACAACTCCACCTCATACACTCTTCATATCTGGACACTCCATTTTACTGCACCACTATAACAGAAAATACTATATAATATGATTGTACAATACTGTTCTAACTTCTGAATGTTGCACAAAATGCAATTTAATGTAGTAAAATGATTCTCTAATCTACGTTCTTAGTCATTATATTTGGTTGTTACGTTTCTAATCTTTTTACCAGCATGCTTATTTTACATTTTTCATTATTATTGTCTCAGCATTCAGTGTGGACAACAAATTATGAATTTCCTTATACAGGAAAGCTTTTTTGTTTTAGTTTAGTTAGGTTTTAGGTATGCTCTGCATACCTAAAACCAGAACTAAACATGGAGAATCAGCATTTAGTTCCTATGCTCTACTTAGCTGGAACAAACTTCCAGAAAACTGTGAAAGTGCGGAAAGCCTGAGTTCCTTTAAATCAAGACTAAAAACACATTTGTTTAGGACTGCCTTCGACTTTTCTAGTTGAACAGTTCAACTGAAACATCATTAGTTCAACTTTTTTATTTTCTTTAGTCCAACTGTTTTTAATGTTCTTTTTTGTTTTTGCATTTTTTATTTATTTTTTTCCTACTTGCTTTGATTCTGTTTTATTTTCCTATATTTTAATCATGTAAAGCTCTTTGTACTGAATTGTGCTATACAAATAAATTTGACTTGCCTTACCTTGCCTTACTGTGCATATGATAATAAAAGCTTTTGATTTTATTTATTTTTTTAGTATGCATCCTGATATATTTTTACCATACAGTATGGACATGTTATCCAGTATCGTGCAAAAAGAATAAAAAGGTTTAAAAACATCTAACCCCCAGAAACACCATATATTGAAACATCAATACATTTTATAAAGGCTTTTGTTTTTCATAGAACCTTTATCTAAGCCATTTCAGTCCAAAAATTGTCTTTGCCTCACCCTTTATGGGTCCAGATGTATCAGTAAATGTTTCACGCTAGGCTATAGGAAAACGTAAGGTCCACATTGTGTGACCACTTCTGCTATAACCTTTTGCTGCTGAAACACCACAATTTCACTCATTGTGGGACATTAAAGAGATTTTCTATTGTATTCTATTCTAACATAACCCATCCTGAGTGCAGTTAAGGTGGGGTCAATTGTATCCATAGAGGCTTTGTGCCCTTTTAGTTAATAAGAAATGCTACCACCTCAGACCATACTCGACGTCCCTCCTGTACCACTCTGTGTTCTCTTTGTTTTAATTTTTTCCATTCCTTCTCAGTGTAGGCATGATAATAATGCTGTCTAAACTGCAGAGTAAGAGCAACACAGCACCATGCCTCAATCCAACCACAACTTAATCCATTTTAGTTTCCCAGTCACTTAGCTACACCAACTTCATTAGGCTTTAAAGGTTAAATACAATACAATATCACTCTGCTAAATTATCATATTCATATTATAAGCTAATGAATATTGCTACTAAAGCATGACAAATATGTATTTTGAAATTATTACTGCAAAAGAGGAAAGAGTATACATTATGAAACATGCATACTGTACAAACATGAGTATGTGTGTCAGAGCAATGAAGATTTCCACATTATGGGACATAGCTTCATCTTTCTTTCGCTTGACTGTCCGCTCTATGCGTTTAAATTAAATCTAGTATGTGTTTTCCTTATGCTTTACTACTGTAAACAACATTGTAGGGAGCCAGGATGATAAATGTTACCGATACTGGATCAACGCTTATTAAAGGCCTCTAGATAAAAAAAAAAAAGGAGGAGTTTAGAGCTGCAGAGAAAGAACTAAGAAAGGAGGAGGAACAACACGGAACCATATCATTTGTAATTTGTATTATTAAAGCACTGGAAACAAATGCAACCATGATGACGTTAAAGATTTGCAGAAAAATGATTATATTTAAGTGAATAAATCAACCGTTATTTGACAATGTATTCTCATTATGCAAAATTTATTTACCTAAATAATGAGCATTTGGTTTGAGTTATTTTCACACACATTCCCCTAGCTGGCTTTAAACTTTGTTTTTCCCTTTTTCAGTAGGTTTGCTGTTTGTCCTCCTGTACGCAAACAAATCAATCTTCCTTTCTGTAGAAGATTACTTTGGCCAGTGTGAAGCCTTTTGTGTGTGATGAATAGAGTGGAGAGAAGCAGAGAATGTTGGATGACACTCGGGAATAACAGAGAAGGCAACACAGTGGCATGTTTTGACGCAGAAAAGTTGCTTTGAACTGTCGGCCCAGCGTGAGCAGCTTGGAAAGAAAGAGAAAGAAAAAAACATTCTCTGAAGGGAGAAAAAAAAAAGATTTCTGTACTGATTTTTATTTTATTATTAGAACAAAAAGCTTAAACAACCTAATATTTGTGTGTGTGCAATTTATATATACGAGGCAGGCGATGTTGGCTAAAGGCCAGCGGGGGCTGATGTCACAGTGGTTCAAGTGTATAAATGTTAAAGCAGCAAATTCACAACTCGGCTTGAGTTGACTGTGATTTCTAAACCAATTGCGTCAGACTGGTGTTTACATTGCAGTAGACAGCTGTCCTAAGCTTCAGACCTGAAAACCTTTGAGGGTTTGTTCCAACAGCAATTTTACACCAAAAATCCTATAAAAACACAAAACCAGTGAAAACAAAATTAATTAAAATGTAGGATTATTAAAAAATGAGTTTAAATGAAGTTAAATAAGAAGGGAAATTTTACATAGAGGTGCTAGATGCATGCTGCTCTGTGTATTTCTGTTACCTTATATGGACATAATGTGATCTGGGGGTCAAGACAGGAAACTGCAATCCTTGATTTTGGGCGAGACTGATGGAGCCTAAGGAGCTGTAGTTTTAGAATATAAGGGGGTGAAAACCCCAGTTAGGGGGTCTCTTTCCTTCAGTTGATGGAGGAAAACCAAGCTTGAGGTTTAGAAATTGATTCACAGCAAAAAATTGAAAACTGAATAAGTATTTTTTCCTCAAAATAAATGCATTTTTTCTTGAATTGAGGAGGTAAGTGAGACCCTTTACCAATGGAAAAAGACAATTTACATTTAACATACGAAAAAGCAACTGCATTGTCTAATTTCAAGCACATATAATCTAATCTTTTTCTAATAGTAAAAATACTTATTCCATTGGCAAATAATCCTATTTAGCAACTCAAAGATTAAATACACTTTATTTCAGAAATTTTTGCAGTAATATTTTTATGATTTTCTTATATAATTGTATGCGTATATAATTGTTCTCTTATTTGACTGTATTAAATTGTATTAAATCCTTTTAAACCTTAAAATGATTTTTCCTTTCTGAATTACATGGAGATCACTGCTTATTTGAATGTGAACAGGACCTAACAGAGGTAATGTGTTAAAAAAAAAAGTTTAATTTCACCATTTTCCCCACATTTAAAAAATAAGACGTTTAGTGGCTTACATATAGTTATGCATATTTGAACATGTTTAAATTATTATGGTATCTAATATTTAATGTGGATTTTATTGAATAGAAATAAAGGAAGTAGTCCTGAATTGTAGAGTAGGAATAAATCCCCTAAACTGTACAGTTCTTGTATTGGTTAAATGGACAGACCAGACGAGGAGAGTTGTTATACGAGTTACCAAGAAGCTCATAGTATTTCTGGAGGACCAGCAGGAAATCACAGCTCATGACAAATAGGTTTGCATTCTACATTTTTAGAGCAAAAATCACTTCTAGGCACAAAATGGTTTCTTTCCCGGAGCTGTGAAAGCAATCACCCCCCATAGACACGGTATATTCGATTTCATGACCGATGTCTGTTCATAAGCTGCACTAGCAGGAGATTCACTTTATGTAAAATTATTCTGCATCCCCATGTACACAATTTGATTCTTCTCTTTTCAGGGTGTGTTTTAGCTGGTAGTGAATTGATCCACTTTTCCTCCGTAGATTTTAATCTAAATTCATTTTTTAATCTATGTGCATTCCAAGCTGGGTGTCCTGGCAACATTTCTTTCATCTATAATGACAAAGATTCTTGATTCTAACAAGCCACAAGATGTAAATTGGAGATTGTTTACATGTGAAGAATGTCCTCTGATCAAATGAGAAGCATTTGAGGACAGGGGACTTGATTGGGAATCATGGGGAGCAGATATTCACTAATAACACATACTACTAGTAGAACACCAGTTACATACTGTAGCTGCAGCTGGTGCAAAGAAGGGATGTTTTGTAGCAATGAAATTATACTGTTTAACAAATTTAGTTGCAATTTTCAGCTTGGGCTCATAAGCAAAGAATTGGTCAAACTTTCAGTTGGTTGATTTACTTTATTGATCTCACAGTGGGGAAATTTACTCTTTACATCAGCTCAAATAGTCAAAGGAGAAGAAGAAGGTGCCAAAGGAAGAGAAAGGTACATGGGATATATATAGTACGGTATATACAGTGCATCCAGATATGAGCTTTTTTCGTCGTAGGGTTATTATACAGGGTTATTGCACAGAGTGTTTAAGGTTTGTGTAGATGCTCTTAAAGAATAACTGCAGTAAAATATGGTTCGACAGGGTATTGTTAAAATGGAGCTTTATGTAAATGAAATGGTAAGTAAGTATTTTTACAACTCATCTATCCTTTCACTTCCTTTACAGAACAATGCTCTTTATTTATGTAAGACTCACATAAAATGACAAAATATGAAAACATTTCCATACACAGTAAAATCATAGTAATGAAGGAGTTAAATATAAAATTTACATTTTAAATTACTTTTAAACAATAACAAAAAAAAATATGGCAAATTTTTTTTAAACAAAGTCAGAATTCTTCATGCATTCTGTAACCGATCTTCGGTTCTCGTTTGAATGCTGGCAACGACACCAACTCTAATCTAAAGAAGAACCAAACAGAATAGCAAACAGTCCCAAAGGAAACAACTCAGACATATCATAAGTTTGAACAGCAGTGCTACAAGCTGTCTGTGTGATGCGTTCTAATGAGGGGAACCCAGAGAGAAGTGAGCCAAGTTCAATGTAACAACATATGGTGGAGTCGCATATGAGAATAGAAAGCATAATTTACTTTTTTCTTTTTTTTATCTACTTTATCAGTTCAACTCTTTATAAACAAGCTGATATTTACTTTTTTTTTTTTACTTCAACGGCTTGTAACCCAAAAGTTAAATGACTGTAAACAAGTAACCAAAACATTATAAAACATTATATGTCCATGTTATTTAGTGACTCATTCCATTAGCTGTAAAGTAATCAATTCTCAGGCAGCTCTGATTGTTTGCACAGTGCTGTTTATTAATGCGTTCACCTTTTCACTAATGAACGTACCAATTCGTGAAGAGGGATATGGTAAAAAAATATTTCTCAAAAGGCCATTAGTAAAACAATAAAATAGTTAATGTGACTTTATTTGAAATAGTACCTAACTAAAAGGACCAAAATATCTTATTTTAAGTGAATTAGAATGATGCTTTGCAATAAAATATTTAAAGATTAGACCATTAATGCATCAAACTGCCAATAGCATACATTCTCTCATTCTAGAATGTAAACAAAAAACTATTTAACAATTTAGTAAACCTCGGTTTAAAAATTGAAGATTTTTAAAAATTTTGTAAAATATCTTCTTCAACAGAGCAATTAAAAAGATATGAACTGTACATAAATCTTTGGAATCAAACAATCCTTTTACTATAGGAATTCATAGAAATAATGTAAACCTCCTATGCTTAGGTACTTTTCCATCTCCAACAGCAGCGTCTTTTAGGTATTCCAGCAGCAAACAGCAGTCTGGCTTATACTGTAGGTCTGACGTGTAAATGGTGAAAAAAACTATCATGAGAGTTCAGTCACCCTTTGATGCTCCTATGATGCCGACCACCTTGTGAGCAAAACAACCGTTCGTGCAGGCTCTGATCCAGGTGATTGTTTGAGTTCATGACAAAGCTAATGAAATGAAACGCATCTCTTTTTATACGCCTTTTGAAAATATTTAAGCATTAACTTTAGCATGAGTTCTTCCTAATGATTTGAAAACACTGACATTTAACTAGTATAGGCAAGGCAAGTAAAAAGGTATTCTATAACATTAACATGTTTTCATTTGCAAACACTGATTTTCAACCTGTGATTTGTGCTTTCATTTAAATTGTTTTTTCCACTGAATAACACAAGGCTGCTAAATCAACAGTTGTTAATCATATGCCAGATACAGGAACAGGATCAAGTAGGAATAGTACCGTATTTTCCCGACTATAGAGCGCATCTCTATATAAGCCGCACCCACTAAGTTTTAAAAAAAAACTAGAGAAGTACATTTAAAAGCCGCATCGGGGTAAAAGCCGCTGATAACAACTGAAATGGTTACCGGTACCTCGTTTAACAGAACACAACTGAACAGATTAGTTTCGGAATGGTTCCTGTAGCACAAAAGTAAAAGTGCTGATCAAACAAAACAGAAAAGTTATTGAATGATTTATTCATCGTCCTCCTGCGCACTGAAACCACTGAAGTCATCTTCTTTAGTGTCGGACTTGAACAGCATCAGAAGAGCTTCATCACATACCTTTTCTGTGTGGATATCAGAGTTGTTCTCTGTGTCGCTGTCATCCCGGGGTGAAGCTGGCTCTGAAGCTGCGGTGCCCTCTTCACGCAGCAGTCCGGCCTTTCGGAACCCGTTGGTGATCGTAGATTCCTTCACGCTGCTCCACGCTGTTAGGATCCACTGACAGACATCAGAAAACGATGCTCTTCGCATGCGGCCAGTTTTTGTGAAGGATTTTTCGCCGCTCGTCATCCAAGCCTCCCATTCACTCCGGAGTGCTGCTTTAAACGCTCGATTCACACTGATGTCCAGAGGTTGCAAAAACTTTGTTGTGCCTCCAGGAATCACAGCAGGAATTGAGTTGGTTCTCTTGATGACAGCTTTCACTGAATCGGTGATGTGGGCCCTCATACTGTCCAAAACAAGAAGCGCCTTTTTCACGTGAAAAAATCCTCCTGGGCGCTTTCCGTAGCATTCCGTTAACCAGTCCTTCATTAGACTTTCTATCATCCATCCTTTCTGGTTGACTTTAACCACTATGTCCTTCGGGAGCTGGTCTTTCGGTATAGTTTTGCACTTAAAAATAACCATCGGGGGAAGCTTCTTTCCAGAGGCAGTGCAGCCCAGGACGCAGGTGAAATGAGTTCTCTCATGTCCGGTGGTTTTCACCATAATGGATGATGCACCTGTCTTGTTTACGGTCCTGGTCAGAGGCAGATATCCACATTTATAATCTCGTCTGGTCCTATAGCGTTCTCCGCAATCTTTGTTTCAACAAATTGTCGGAAATTTGCAACTTTTTCCTGGTAGTCTGGGGGGAGTTGCTGACAGAGAGTTGTCCGCACCCTGATGGACAGGTTCTTTCTTCTCATGAATCGAAAACACCAAGACGGTCCTCCGTTGAAATCCTCAATATTCATTTCGCGGGCGAATGATTTGGCTTTCAGCCGGATTTGCACGGTGGATACACCTCGGCCACCTGCTCTCTGAGTGTTAACCCAGTCCTCAAGAACATTTTAAAGTTCAGGCCACCTGCTTTTATGTCCTCTGAAAGCCTTTCTAGTTTTTTTTACATTGGATGAGTTCTTCCCGCTGCCGTCTCCAGTGATCGATGGCCTTCAACTTGAAAGCGGCATCATACGAACTCTTCGTGTGGTTTCCATGATGAGTGGGTATGGCTTTGAACAAAATTCTCCGTCGTGCCTGCTGCTTACAAGTGCTAAATAAAAATTAGCGCTATCTTCTTCTTTGATTTCCAACTTTGACTTCCCTACCGTCTCGTTTTTTACTTTCTGCTAAAGCGCCCCCTGGCGGGTTGCGAAAAATCCACAGAAAAGCCGCACCACATTATAAACCGCATGGTTCCAAGCATGGGGAAAAAGTAGCGGCTTATAGTCGGGAAAATACGGTATGTTTCCTAAAGCTGTTTAGTCAAAATTATAGCAGCTGAGTCTATCTCAGTCAACTTTACCAGGATTTTATTAATAGGAAGGCATAGGAGACATGGGTATTTTGTTAAAAATCCAATACTGTGATAAAGTCTATGTGTTGCTAATGCAGTCTATATGAAAATGCATTTCAGAGAGGGATGGGCTTTCCCAAAAGTATTTAGGGGGTTGAACAAAGTTAATTATATTCTCAAAACTAAAAAAAAAAAAAGATGAAGTATTGAGGCTTGCTGTAAGAAGAAAACACCACAGTAATCAACGGGGGGTTACCAGCTGTTCATCTCTACAAAGGCAGCAAACAATCCTTCCTTTCTCGTCTTATAATTACCATGTTTGCCATGTTTAGCTTAGGAGTGTGTGAAAATAAACTGCATCCAAAGCAAAGTGCTGCAAATAACTATACACAGCCTGATCATATATGTAATAAAAACATGATTTAATGTTTCACCCTGTCATTTATGCACTATATTCTCTCAATGGCTTCTTATAAAGATGCATTGTAGCATCAGCCCTCAGTTTTATCGTAGAAGGTTCCCGCTGTAAAACTACGTAGCAAAAAAAAAAATACAAAAATGGATGTTTAACACTAAAAAGTGAATGTTTTGCAATGTGTTAAGCCTTCCTGTTATCTTTGGAAAGAATATCAGTAGCAGCCTAAGTTCCTGTCCCAATTAAACCAGGTTAGGCTGTATCCAACATACCTCTTGGCAAGAGGTCCTGTTCTGACAAAGGTGAGAACATCTCAAATCTATTTAGGGTAAAAAGAAACACAGATGTAACCAGCCCCTGTGGAAGCTCTAAGTGGAAATACCTGCTCATTAGTGGCTGCAAACTGCTGATGCCCATATGAGCCACTAAGGGAAATAACAATGGAAAACCTCAGAGATGCAATTTGTTCTGGAGGCTACTGTATTCAGTTCATTTGATTTTAAGCAAACACATTCGGAGCCTCTGGCTTTGAGAGGTTCCATCTTTATTTTTAAACTTTTCAATGCAGATAACTTATTCCCCTCCATGTGGTTGTATTCTTTACAGACACATATAGAAAAAGAGTTCCTTTGGGGAGTTCATGCTTTTTGTGCCTCATTTATCTTCTTTTTTTTTTTTGAAAACAGTGAAAGTTTACAAGTTTAAGGCTGTATCCAAAACAGTCTGACACGACGACTCTCCAGCCAAAGGGGATATGCTTGAGCGTTCTTCATAAGTGTTGTCTGACTAGTGCTGCACAGAAAAGAAAGCTGCATGTTTCCTATCATGCTTTTTTTAATAGTTCCTTTAGTGTAGGGAACGCATTAAGTCCTTAACTGGCAATGATGAATGATAAGGAATTCCACAATCCTTTGCTTGACATGATGGACAAACACAGCCAACCTCACTAAAATGAACAAAAATCAGAGAAGAGAGCATGAACTAGTAATATTCACAGTAACATCATTGCTTCATGTGTGGTCTGTGTGACACAAGTGCACCTCAGTGCAGGATTTGAAACTGTTGGCCTCTGGTACAGTATTAGACAGGTTTAAACCCTACAAGAAGGACAGAGTCTTTTTTTTTGTCAGTAGGTAACTTTACATCTGAGACTAGAAAAAACTTACAACTGGCTGTCCCCAAGGGTCTATCTTAGGGCCCCTCCAATGAAATATCTACATGGTTCCCACAGCACAGATTTTAATAAACATCATAAGTTACCATAACGATGCAGATGATACACAGCTGTACATTAATGTCACAAGGGGACTATGAAACCATTCCAGTGCTGGTAAATGCATACAAGAAGTTAATGCATTAATTAGCTAAAATGTTTTTCTGAATCAAAATAAAACTGTTTTTGGACAAATGGAAGTGAATTTAAAAGTTAACAGAGTTTTAGGTAACAACTAGAAAGAAAGAAAGGCGCATAAAGACAGAACATCTTCAGGAATAAAGGACTAACATCTCAACAGGATCTTGGATACACTAGTTTATGTCTTTATCCTCAGTGGCATTGATTACTGGAAAAGTGTCTTCATAGCTCTGCTACAACTTTGGTTGATCAGAATGTTGCTGCCCACATCCTCACTAAGGTCGGGCATACACTGTGCGATATTTTCAATCGTTGCACGCAGCTACAGCTCAAACTGTACAATGAAATCATAGGCTTAAAAGTTCACAGCTCACGATGTATGTTCCTACACTGTATGGCCAAATGCTTTGAAGCAATCTACCTGCTCACACCGTGCTTCCAAAAACCACACATCAGACTCAGCACAGAGAGATGGTGCTGGTTGGACTCGTCAGTCTGGAAGAAGAAGAACTTTCTTGTTTGCAAATGCGCATTGCTCGAGGTTCTTTAAAAAGGACTCATAGTAGCAGGATTTGCTCACGTACACCTTACGAGGGCCTACTGAATTTCAAATATGTTTGATTTTTCTCCCGACCTTAAGATTCCTGATTGGGAGGTAGTCGTTAGAGGTTAATCCAACCTCATTTACCCTTGTATAACACACGACACAGAACGCAAGTTGGGGCTGAAACTCAGCGCGACTGGAGAATCGGCCCGAAAATCTTGAATTTCTTTCATTTTAGTATAATTTAGGGGCTATATAGTTATACTATTATGGCCACAGCCTGAATCTTCTCTCCACGGTAGCAACTTCCAACTGCAGTTCTTGTTGGGCAGAAAATATGTAATTGTTTAGGTAGTTGCTGGTCAGGAATTTAAACCCAAAAGTGATTTTTAGTCAGACAAATTCTACAGTGCCTTGTTTTTTAATCCAGTCATTTAAACATTGCAATGTTTATTGTTATTGATGCTAGTTTTGCTGTTGAGTAAAAATGCATTTTTATCAGCCACATTAAGGGGGGTGGGCTCCTCTACAGCTGACTTTCAAGTTTTACTCAATGCACGTTTCGGAAAAAAGTCAAACCAGACTGGTTTTATGTATGTTTTGCTGCTTTACTTTTCTATTCACTTATATTGTAATCTCTCGATTCTGTGATTACTCACTTCCTCTAAAATTGTTTTTTTTTTTTTGGTTTATTACATCGTCTTTCCATAGACACTTAGAAGCTACCACTGGTAGACTTTCTGACATTGGCCAATGTGTACATGGCTGTGCCAGGTCAGTTTCTGGCTAAGCTAAAGAGAGAAATGCTGATCAAAATAGCTGTGAGAGGGTCAGGTTGACTTTAGGTAACGAAAAAAAGGTAGAAAAGGGAAAAGTCCCAAAACACACACACCTAAAGCATCTAAAGCACATCTGTCACCCTTATTAAGCAAGCAGCCAAAACCTGCAGACCCGAAATACACATTTGTTGCCAGGCAACAGTCGTGACATCAGCAACCTCCATCCTCAGCCCTCTCCGCCTGCTTCCAGTGACACTTGGGTCTTAAAATAGCGCCGAGATTATCATCGAGATTCAAAACGGGAGACACATTCTCATATGCACAGAAAGCCTCTGGCAGCAGGTGGGTCAAAAAATAAACACATGTGAGGGGATCCTTGGTTTATCTCCCTCTGTTGGAGGTGACAAAAGGTGCTACACTCATGACTTCTTAGATGGTGTGGGGGGAGGGGGTATAAGCACATTGGGTTAGGCCAGTAAAAGTTGGAAGACAACAGATAAGACGCATCTCAGACTATGAATCAGCCTGAGATGACAAAGACTGAAGCATGACCGAGACTAATGCACATGGGAATTAGCTTCCAGATCACTTCTGCATTCTGTCAATCATCACATGCAGTCTTTTCTGTATTGCATGCAATACTGAATGATGACAATAGAAACATTGGTACTAAAACGCAATTTAATAAATAAGCAAGGAAGGGATTTCAGACCTTTTTGGTGATTAAAGTTAAACATTTGAAGATAATCTAAATGAAATAAGCTTTAACACAATTGGAATTTAATTATATTCTCCACATGCTATAAACATGAAACAATTGCGAAACATATTAAGATAAGATAATAGGACTATGACTTGGAAAAAAAGGAAGGGCTCAATGCAATATGCAAGGCAACCCTGAACAACAGAGAACAGAGCGGTTCATTTCAAACTTTACAGAAAGCCAACAATCGGTTACGTTTATTTAAATAAGGCTACATTTGTGAAGACTGACTTATGAATAAAGACAGTTTCATTACTTTCCTAATTAAGTCAGTGTCTAACACAGAAGAAAATAAGAGATGGCAAGAAGCCCATTCTAGCATAAAAAAGTGGTGAAAACATTTGGATTCCAGTGCGGCTGTACGCTGCCAGAGTTTAGCAGAGGGTGAACAATCATCCTCGATTTGCACATCTAAGCAGAAATCAAGGCGGGACCAGAGGTTTTTCTCTAAACTCTATAAATCATCTGGTTCGAATGGCCACAAAATGTAAAAGGATTTATTTTAGAGGTATGGGTGAAAGAACTGAACAGAACAACCATTTTATAAACACTTGGGCTCAACAGGAGGAAATGTTAACTCAAAGATTAACTACAAGAAGAATGAGATTTATCCAAGCAAACTACTACAGAGTGAGTTAGTTTTGTATCCAGTCATACAGCTGCTCTACAATTTCAAGGGTAGACATATAAGTCACAAAGCCAATTTTAAAAAAAGCCTAAATATACGAATATGTGCTCTGCTATCATCAAAAGGTCCCAAATTGCCATATGCTTTAAAATCTGCAGTATGAATATCTATGGCCTGTAAAAGTACTTCTACACTGGAAAAACGATCTAGAAATAAGTAAAAATATCCTAATTATAGTGTATTTATCCTTTATTCGAGTAGGTAAATGTCATGGTTTGCCAGTGGAATTATTATTTTTACTCTAAAAATAAGATAATTAGATATTATGCACTTGGAATAAGACAATGCAATTGTTTTTTTCTTATTTTAAGTGTAAATTATACTGTCCCAATGTCTCTTTTACCTCCTAAATCCAAGAAAAATTCACTTATTTTAAGAAAAAAATACTTATCTAGATTTCAATTTTTTTCCAGTGTACAATGTGGTCCACAATCAGTGCATCATTGTAATGATGGCTTATAGGTACTGATAAATGTATTACAAATTTATTTAATACTCAGAATTAATGAAATTTAAACCTACAAAACTTAGGTTAACATTTCAAACTAAATGTCAATCTGCTTATAGATTATGCTAATCCCTTGCATAATCATAAAACTTTAAAAGGTTCTCTAATGCTATGAATAACTTGTAGCAAGATTGATGAATATTAATAAAAACAACAACATTGGGACCAAATCCAATTAAAAAAAGAAAAGGACAAAAAAACGCTGTTGCTGGAGTCTTTAATTCTATTCTTCATGGGCCCAGTGTCCTGAATTATTCCTTTACTTCCATCTACAGAAGTCCATTTATAACCTACTTTCTTAACTCAAGTGTTTGGTGGCAGAAAAATGATTAAACTATGCAGGACATGACATGGTTTCAATGGGGACCTTGGTGAAAGACCCTAGACCCAGCATAAAATTTTTATGTGCAACAAAACCAGTTAATTACCATCACCTATAGCATCAATTTCTCATTTAAAACAGCTTTCATTCATCCTCATTTGTTCAAATATGAATATTTCCAATCATGTTTGGAACCTGTGATAAAAAAGTTTTATAATATGCAAACAAAAACAAATATTTACATATAATAGCTATATGAAAAAAGATGCACTTCGTTTTGTCTGTCAGCCAAACATTAAATATTTCTTATTTAGAATTGAAATTTATTTTCCTACTTTTTCTAAATTCAGAAGTTTCTGTGTATTAGGATTACTGATCCTTTCAAGTTTTCCTATTAAGCCCAGATATATTGGTTTTGCAGGCTTTGTTATTAAATTTGAGGCACACATGGGGATGTAGTTTAAGGCAACACCTCAAACATATTCCCTCTTTTTGTGATACCATAAAAAAAAACAGTTGGGATATCAAAGAGAATTTTAAACCTCCGCAAGTCTGGGTTACCCTCGGGTACAAACTCCAGATGGCTGAAGGCGCCACACTGATCTGTTGAAACAAGTATGGATATATCCAACCATCAAACATTTCAGGAAGTGGACTTGTTCTGGGTCTTTGAGATGAAGTATTGTTTTATCCCTCTACAAGAACAAACGCAAAACTACACTTTGAAGACATTTGCTAAAGCTGGTAGAAGTGTATCAGTATCCACTGTGAGACGATTCCTGTACTATAGTGAGCTGAAAGGTCACCTGGACAAAGAAATTACACCCAATGCACAAAAAAACTCACATAAAGGTGTTTAAATTAATTCAGGACTAAAACAAGTTATTATGGCATTAGAAAACAAACTTGGTTCCAGGTACTTAAGAGATTCCTTCTGATCTTCAGCTACCAAAGTATACATGTCAAAATAAATAATACTATTTATACTTCAGCGAGTATCAAAGTGTTACTTTATTGCATCTCTTATACAGTGGAATCAGCTTATAATGGTCATGGATATAGTGATCAACCGCTTATAGTGTTCAAAAGGCTTGGGAAGGAATAATTTCTATACAAATGCTGTTTAAACAATTCGTTTATAGTAATCAAGAAATCCGCTTCTAGAGTTCATCTTTAGCCATGAATATAAACTTGCAAAAATAATTAAGTGGATTGAAAGTGACGACAGCACTCCGGTATCATCGTGGAGGTACAAGAACGCTTTGGCGCGGGTACCAGTACAGTTTACATTTTAAAGATTGGTCTCCTGCATGTTGGTTTCAAAAACTTTGACCTTTTACATCATTTTGAATTCTGTTTTGGACAACACTCTGATCCAGGGATAAATATGCGAAGTGATTTCTTAATGCGGCGCAGCAGATCCGCAACACAAAATAGACATACATAGGCTAGCTTTAATTTTCTGTAGCCTATGCCATTATCTTCAATGTTGTTCTATGAAACCGTTTGTTTTAAAATTTAGACTTGTTTAAAAAAATGCACCTGCGGCACAGCAGAGCCGACGCACAGCACATAAGTTACGTAGGCGACCATATTGTGTCTGCACACAGCGCAGTATACTGTAGTTAAACTTGCATGGTACTGTAATAAAATTCAGTAAATGTGGAAGCTATCTGTTTCCTTTCATTTTTCTCATTGAAAAACGACACAAATGGCATTTAGATGATATTTTGCATAAAAAAACAAGTGAAATAACAGTAAATTCGGATATAATAATCAACTGGTTACTAACCGGTAACTGGTCAATATAAGCGGATTCCACTGTACAATATCTGTTGGTTGTACTGTTCTTTTTACATCTCTTTGCAGGTGATGAAGCAGACTTAAGATGTTTTATCATTATCTCCCTATTTATCTCTTCTATCATCTTTTGTCTTTTTTTCCTTTCCTGTTGTACTTACATTGCCCAGTCCATAATCTGTAATACTCCCTGCATAAATTATAATAAAGCTATTGATATGCATAAATCAAGCTCAACACTATGGCAATAGCCATACTGCTCCACTTGTGAAAGCAAAATCTGTAAGGCTCTTTTTTGGCATCAAGATAATTATTCTTATTGCCACATTGCCAACTGTTTTGGCAAGGTTGACATGAAGCCAGATATGCTTTTATTCTATGTCAATATATGGTTTCATCTCTTACTATCATAGAGCTACCTTCTATGGTTTAAAGCTCCTGGTTTTTGCTTAGCACTCCCAATCTTCCAGCAACAGTCAAATCAGACAGACTACATCAGAAATGGTATCAAATGTTTTGAAAATAACATCTAATGCTGCATTAAATGTACTTGACCTCCCAGCGAATTTGGATCTGTATTAAAATTGTCCAATGGATGTTTTCTTACTTCATTAGTGTGCAAAATATGTGATTGTGCTCTTAAAACTCTGTTCTCATAAGACACCTAACAGAACTATATTGTTTAGCATTTGAAGCAACAGTAAATTTCTAAGAAAAATAAAACAACTGATTTAATGTTTTTAGTTACAAATAATAATTTTAAACCTGTTAAACAATTATCTTATTTTAGACTTAATATCAAGTGTTTTTAGGTTCCAGTTTAGTCTGAGTTTCCAACTGAAACACATTGAACCTTGATATGTATATGATAGCATTATCGAATATATTATGTATATTAGTTCCTACTAGTTCATAGATCTACTCTGAACCAAAGCATTAATAAAAATCCCCTTCTACGATCATTGCCAAATGTTTTAAAGAAACATTAAGGGTACAGTAGTTTAACATTCTTGAACACGTATCAATTAATTTAGAAATATTGCGTATCATGTTTTGGCTTTTTTCAGATGAAGGGACTCTGTCGGTCTCCTGATGGTACAAGGTCACGGTCTGAACCTCCATTTATCACACCAGAGGCCAAAACTACTGTCATCCATGTAAACCTAAACAGACTGATAATGAAAACTCTGGCTCTTACTTTTGGGGTACTCAGATCTGCATGCTCACATGGTACCGACAGGCATGTCGCACAAAAATCCAGACTGAAAGCCGTCAAAGTTATACTATATGCGTCCCTCTAAATGTATTAAGGAGAAATTCTCTTCATCTTTTGATGCTCTCCCAACATTTTGACTGATGTTCCAGTTATGATACCACAGCTAATACCTTCTGCTGCTGTTGTAGAAGTGTCAGATGTTGAAGACCAACTTAATTCCACCTGTCTGCATCCTTTTTTAAATTAGGTCTACAATTGACCCCTTTAAAGGTTCTTCCCTTTGTACTCTGCGGTCTGACAGTAAAGTTTTAAAACCTCACAATCAAAAATTTAGCCTTTTAAAGGCAGATAACAAAAGAGTGATGCAAGTCCAAAGTTTTTGCTATGATGCACTGACCAGCTTCAACAATTGATGTCACAAATGACATTTCCAAAACACAGAGCTATACAAACTCCAATTTTTTTCTTAAGAGACTAATTTGTTAAGTGGGCTAATCTGCACACATATCTGAGGAAAATGAGACGTTCAAATGCTCAAGGTCATCTGGTTTTCAACAGCAGCATTGATTCCATATTTAACATAGATATGTCATTTCGGCCTGCATCGATCCTCCATTTGCACCATCAGGACATTTCACACCAAAGAGATATCCAATTGTGCTCTAACAAATTTATCATAAGTCTACAGCACTTAGGGATAAAAGCAATCAAACTGTGGGAGGTGGGAGGATATAACATTAGTATGCTCCCTACATTCACAAATCCATTCACAAAACACTTTGAAAATCCAATATTTAATAATAAAGATGTCGTAGAGAAAAAAAACCCACAAAGCTTTAATTTTCTGACCATCATGTATAATTCCAGGCTTCTGCAAACCTTTACTTTTTGCTTCCACAGAACAAATACATGGGATATGTCAGAGCAAACTGTTATAAGATGCAGTCTCACTCTTAGTGTGACATTTAATAAAAACAGGAAAAATATGCTTCTTCTCCCAGCGGGTCCGTCTATTGGCTTGGTACTGGGCTCCTGTTGTGGTTGCGTGTCATATGCATACGCAGGGCGGCTGGTCGGTTCTGCTGAGTCTTATATATAATTCTATTTTTATAAAAATAATATATCTACACCACCAGTAAGATTTAATAATATTTTAAATCACTGCACGTTCTTCTACACTTTCAGTTAGCCTCAGAAGGAGGTATGGGTATCGCGAGGCTGTGGGTGCCATGAAGAGGGTGAAGTTTATGTTGTTGGGGGCGTCTTCTTCCCTTCTATTTCAGGGAGTTGGAGACATTTGGACTTGTTGACTGGAGCCGACGCTGGGCCGGTCGGTGGTACCCCCTGGGCTGGTGTTATAATAGCAGCAGTGAGGTTCTTTGCGGGCACAGTGGGGTCTGTCGACTGTTTGGGAAATAAATTGGTTCTTTGTATAGAAAAACACTGCATTTAGAGCTGAAGGTGGAGACTAACATCTTTTACCAATTAGAACAGTTTTTATCAACATTTTGGTCAGCATTGTTGTTGCCATGTATTCTTTTGTTGCTGTGTTTTCTTTTTCTTCATTTCTGCAGGTGTAGAAGTGAATATCTAGGTCATGCAATTCATTTTGGGGCAGAAATCCAGATCAAATCCATTAACCACCCTTTCATTTAATCTTAATATACATTTAAGTATAAAAACTTGATCGAATTACACCAGTCAACATTATAGGATGTGTTTTCTCTTCCTGTCTTCAGATATTTATCAATCCATTAGGATTTTACCAGGAACATGTGAACACAAACGTATCCAACATAGAAAACCCTTAATTTGAGTTTCAGTCCATTAATATCTTTTCCTTCCTATTTTTCCTATGTTTTCTTCCTATGTTTCCTTACATAATTGAGGAATGATGGGTATGAATTTCTCCTTACCAGTCTGCCACCAGTGATCCAAAACTGGAACCCCAAAGCTCTTCTTGGCCCAATCCAGCGTCTCAACATCACATCGCTCTCCTGCCAAGAATAACGATTGCAACCTATGAAGAAATGGGCACATTCAGTCACTCAAAGTATGATGAAAGTGTCTAAACACAAACAGTAAGAATTATTTATTTTATTAAAATTATGAGGAAAATAATCCCTGAACAATTGAAGCAAAAATCTAAAACCTAGACTCTAATCCTCATCTTGTAGAGCTGTTTTTTTTCCACGAGGTCTCAGAAGAAAGAATATTTGATGTGATGCCTAAAAATTAATGCCTTGTGTTCCTGATGTTAACTCAAATGCCAAAAGGTTTACAGGTTTTAAGCATTTAGCAGAAAACAAAAAAATCGGTTGTGTTTTCCTAAAACATAGAAATTTTAATCTTGCTTTAATGCCTGATGTCCCACTAATCTTGCTTTTGAAGTGATCCCAAATGAAGGCCAATAAATACCAAAATGATATGAAAATCTTGGCTCTGCAGGGCCAGCTTCTTATTCTCCAAAGTTTGAACTTCTACTTTAAATCTTAACTCCAATATTTCATTATATCCTCCCTATTTGTCCTACTGATGGCCCCAGAAATACCAGTTGCTATCTGAAGCCTCTCCTCCTACATCACTCCCTGCAAGAACCTCTTCACACGGCTGCGCCTGGCTGCTCATATCCAAGGAAAAACACAACCTATTAGCCCATATAAGGCTGTAGGAGAAAATCTACAGCATCTACCATACTGTAGCCGTGCAAGTGGCCACCATATGACCAATTAGCTCATCCGCAATGACCTTTAAATGAGACAAATCTGTTTTTGTCTTAAAAAAACACAAAACAATCAAAGGCTATTATCTAGATCAGTGGTCTCAATCTCCAGTCTTTGAGGACCAGTGTCCTGCAAATTTTAGATGCATCTCTGCTTCAACCCACGTGACATTAATATGAACTCATTAGCAGAGCTGTGCTTATCTTGACTGCGTGCTATAGAGATAGTCTAGCTATTAAATTCAGGTATGTAGGGCAAGGGAAACCTAAAAGTTGCATGATACCAGCTCTCATATTTGAGCTAAAGCCACAGATTCAGAAAAAGATATAAAAAAGGTAGTGTCTGCAATTATTGTTTTGTGCAAATAACTATAAGAGATTTAGTTGTGCATAAAGAGAATGTACTGTTAAAGGCAGTGGGTCAACTCAAAGGCAACATTTCTTTTTAGTAACATATTTACAACCAATCCCACCTGCTACTTACATCCCTCTTTAGAAAGCAGAGCAAAATTACCTCAGTCTATTTCATCTGCTGTAACAACTTTTAAAGGAACAGTTATGAAATGGACAGATTTGAACATTTGTCATCATTAAAACTACAAAAACTAAATTTAAACCAGTGTATTACACACATGTTAAGCCGTTTGCAATGTAGCTGAAACATTACTGTACTTATCCACCTGCCAAAATAAATCCTTTTTTTTTTTTTCGTTGGTAGATGTGAAGAATGCTCGGGCCTCAAGTTCTTTTGGGCCTCATCCCCGTCCACTAGTGCCCCATTCACTCCAGATTACTCCCATAGGCCATCCTCCTTAATTTTACTTTAAATTCAAATGATGAACATGTTTCAAATTCTATTGCAATTTTAATGCTATTTGCAACTTTATTGCTTCTTGACTTCTGTTCAGTTCAAAATCCTTATCAAACTGTCTGAGAAACAAAATAAGATCAAGCCAGCATTCATGTTCCCTCTTAGATCACAGTGAACAAAATAACCTATTGTTTTATTTCTTTTTTCAAGAGAATAATTTTTCAGAAGTATTTTGTTATTTAAAGCAAAAGCTTAATTTTACATTTGTACTAAAGTGCACCTAAACCTAGTCTAGAAGTCTTGCTTTTTAACGTAAAGAAGTACAATAGATAGTTACAAGAGGCTTTAATAAACAATGACATAGGTATCTGTACGTTTATCTTATTCAAGCAGAGAACACAGGTACTTTTGACACGTCTGCATGCCATCCATGAGTACTACTAGTACTACTAGTCACTATTTTGTGACTTCGATTTTATGACACGTCCTCCGTCATATTTTAATAAATGTTTTACTACACCACTACACTACAATATCTTAGCTGTCTAGGAGCAGATCGTTGCATTGTGTTCCCGCCAAAGACAACTATGTTTTATGTCATTGAAAAATAACAGAAGTATCTCTAGTATTCATGTTAAAATACTCCCTTCTATAAAATCTGTGTTACAAAGAAACACCTGTTTTCCCCATAGATTTAAATTCTTCTCATAATATTACTGTGTTTTAATAGAATAAAAGGGGCAGTGTGAAGTAGTTTGGTCAAGGGTCAATAAGGTGAACCAAAAAAAAAAAAAAAACAGCTTCAGCCACCGGTTCCAGTTTCTCTGTTGTCTTTTATTCCTTTTCACTCTGACAAAACATTTTCCTCCAGCTTCCAAGAACTCAGGGCTTATATAATCAAGCCGCAACACACCTGCACTTGAGTGGACCAAGCCTCAATTAAACAGGTAAAAAGAAAAACAAAGTCTAAACAGAGAAACAAGAATAAACTTAATCTAAATTACAAACTCATCTACATAAAGAAAGAGTCTGCAAAATAAAGAGTGTGAAACAAGATAACTCAAAAAGTTACTTTAAAGAAAAACAAACAAAGCATAACTCCAAAGGAAACCCTCTAAATGGTAGAACCCAGCAAAGTAATGGATGACATCATTTAGTCAATTTAGTAGGAAATACCTAAACAATGGTGAGTAAAAAGGAAAACAAAAACCATGAATATAATCTGAAACAAAATAAACAATTTCATCCAATAATCCTGAAGTAATAGCTTTAACCTAAACATAATGCTAACACAAACAACCCGGGATAGTAAGTGAAAGTCAAAGTTGCAAACTAATGTTTAAATTTAAGCATTACAAATCAGAAAAAAGAATAAGGGGCAAGTGGTAAACACAAACTACACCACTTTGTCACAGGCAGAACACATCTATCCAAAATGAACAAGGAAACCATGCAGTGTTTTCTTTCCACTACTTAAATGTATAGTGGAGGATGGTCTTTTTCTGGGTGGATCATCAAAATAAGTGGTCCTCCTAATTGTAACTCATTCTGGTCACAATTTTACCTAAGGCCGTCCTACGTGCTCGTCCCCATTTTCACTTACCGAGTGAATTGGCGAATATGAGATGGTGGAAAAACTGCGAATCTTTTGGAAAGTAAGCTTGAATGGGCAATGCAAACAGCAACTTTTAAACAGAGCGTGCACGAGGAGAAATGGGCTTGTACATGCTCTTGCACGTAATAGACGTTCCCTCTGGGGAGGGGGTACAGGGTTGTGAATGTGAATTTTTTTATATTTTTAAATTAGATTCACAAAGATTCTCCACTATACCTTTAACACTGTAACCATCACAGAAAATATTAAATAAACCAAATTTATGGTTCAGTATGATAAAAACTGAAAGAATACCTGTTGTGAAAAAAAAAAAAAAACAGGTATGGATAAAGTTATACAACATTAAATTGTAACGTCCAATCTTGCTGGGAATTCCCCTTTACAGAATTGCTGAGTCATGGTCAAAGTCTAGAGCAAAAAGACACAGCTGATCTCCAAGAATCATTAATGTCTCTTCAAAAACTGCTAAAGGCGTGTATTCTCATGCTATGAATTGTGGGTAACTGAATTAGTGCCACATCTTTATGCAGTTCTGCTATGTTAACAAGGGATGCAGCTGAATCATATTAAAAAGGCTCAACAAAGCAAAACGGGCTCAGAGGGAATCCTGGAACCACGTCAATAAATGAGAGAAAGAACAAGAGAGCAGCATCAAATTATGGTTTTCAACTCTCTAGCAGTAAACTGTGCATGGTAATAAATCTAAAAAGCCCTTTACCATAGATTCACAACTTTTATCCCAGTTTCTATTAGAAGCATAACGTTTAGTACAGGCAGATCCTTTATAGGTTTAGCTACGATAAAAGTCATTCTTACGAGAATAGAAGGGAAATATCCTAAATTTTCCCTCAGTAGGGAAATTCAGGTGCCCCAGTAGCAAAGCGAAACATATTGAAACATGTGAATACAGGCAATTTTCAATAACATAACAAAAAGAAAAGCTAACTTTGCAAATAAAGACAAACAAACTGTTATTAGTAAAAGATGGTATATTTAAAATATTAAGCATGCAAACGGATTTTCAGAAGTGTCTAAAGTGCATTAAGTTTATATAAGCAAATAAAACACTGACAGATAATTTAAAAGAATGATACAGACTGTGCAAAAACAATCCAGATCCACTGCCTGGCCAGAAAAAAAGATGCCACTTAAACAAAAAGGTCAGACTAAGATTTTGCTGAACCACCTTTATCTTGATTGCAGCACTCATTCGCTCTGTCATTGATTAGATTCTTCTGCATTGTCACAAGATTTATTTCCACCCACTGTTTTATAAATTTTTCACCAAGATCTTACAGTGATGAAGGTAGAGTCTGACTGCTGCGCAAAGTCTTCTTCAGCACATCCCAAAATATCTTAATGGGGTTAAGGTCTGTGCCAATCCATGTGTGAAAAATTATCTCTCATGCTGCAACAACCACTCCTTCACAATTCTAGCCCATCATTGTCATCTTGAAAGATATGCAGATGCCATAAAGGAAGAAACTGGTCATTCAGTATATTCAGGTAGTCAACTAATCTAATTTCCTGAGCATTTACTCCTACTGAAACTAGACCTGACCAACCGCACCAACCCCAGATCACAGCACTGCACCAATAGGTTTGTACAGTAGGCAATAGACACAAATACTGCAACAGTACTTCACTTGCCTCACTTTCTGCCATGAGTCCGCATCACTCTAGAAGAGGGTAAATCTGGACTCAGACTGTATGACCTACTTCCAGTGTTCCAGAGTCCAATTTAATGCTCCACAGCTAATTTTTACCAAAACCCTTTTCTGGTTCGCCTCACTGACAAGTGGTTTTCCTTTCCTTTTTTCATACTGCTTTGGTCAGTCCTTTACCCAATTTCTGTAGATTGTAGAATCTTCTCAGATATTTTTTCTGCTTGATGCATGCCAATTATTTGGCCCTTCTGAAACAGACCAACATCTTTTCAACGACTACCGAATGTGTCATTAGATTTGTTTGTTTTTTATTTATAAATGAGAAGCAAACCATTGCACCAGTTGGGGTGAAATAACTTGCTGCCAGCTGAACCATAATCACCTATGCCATAATCATCCAATGGGAGACTTGTACATATTTGCTTTGTTAAATCCAGGTGGTGACTTTTTTATTTGGCCCGTTAGTGTGTAAACCCTTGTTGATTTTTTTTCCCCGTAGTAGTGATGTTCTAAAGTAACAGTTGTTCAGAGGAGGGATCTGCAATATATTTGTTTTTATCTAATCCCCACCTTTTAGCCAACTGGGGAGATGACATAGAATTGAAACCAACAATGTCTCCATTTTTGCAAAATTGGCAAACTCAAGTAAATCACTGCCATTTAAAATGGAAGGTGTACTGAAACACATGGCAGCAAAGTCATGTCCCATTGTCCACATTTTACTGCTTCATCAATGGCATAGTGAAACGTCTTGTTCAAAGCCAAAGAAAATGAAACTTTGATAAACATAATACACTAAAACCTACAGCCTAAATGACTTAACATGGGGTCAAAACTGGAAGACGGCACGAGATAATCTGTCTGCCAGTCCCCAGTTTATAAGGTGCTGTTCATTCAGTGTCTTTAGCAGAGGATTCAACACACTTCTACATTTAGTGAATGAGTCACTGGGACCAAAGGTCGCAAAGACTCCCAATTGCTTTATGATTGTATTTTCAGACTGCTCAACCAGAGTGAAGTAATAAACTGACAAACCAACCCCCAGGTCCAGGTTTTCTAGTCCACAGCAAACATTAAAAAAATGTGATCATCTCAACTTGTATCTGAATCACTGGGCCAAACTAATCGAAAATGAAACGCACAATTGAAATAGAAAAACTGGCTAAAATAGATTCATATGACCAAGTTTAACAATGCATATTTAGGTATGTGAAACATGTTTTTAAAAGTTCAATCAAAAATTCTGAGTTGAAGTCTATTAAAAACATAACTTACAATAAGCAATCTCCATTTTCCATGCTTAGAATGAAGATTTAACACTCTCTACTCAACTAATTATAGTTCAAGTGGTTAAAAAAGGGGCTAAATTAATCAAAGTAGGTTTGCCCTCTGCCACGTTTGTGCCCCTTTAAACATTTAGCATTTATAAACTAGGGAATCTTAATAAGAATGAATGCACGCAATTTCTGGTTAAATATATACAGTACTGGTATCTATGCAACATACATTTGGTGTATGTGAGTTGTTTAACAGCAAGGTTCTTTTTTCAAACATCCCAAAGAAAAGATGGCCGATTGATCCAGCTTATGATCAAACTGCATATAACACAGTGCCAGGTGATGTGTTATTTATCTGAAAGGGTTTATCTTCTAATCTTCTCACATTGAAAGGCACAGCAGATACCCATTTACGTGATGGGAGTCAAAGATTTAACCAAGGAGGCAGGGCTGAGCCGTTTGCAAGCCATCCTGAGTAATACCCAGGTGAGATGGGTAGATGGTAGAAGTAAAAGACATTAAAGAGATGGTGAAAAACCTCACAGACTTTAGAGGCTTTAAGACAAATGTGCAGCTGGAATCTGACAATCTGCAAATATCCCTAAAACAAGGGGAAAAAAACCTGTTTCACTCCTTGCACCATGGATTCACATTGATTCATAGCAGTGTAGATCAGTGCTACAGATTGAAAAATGCAACAAACTACAACTCAAGAGTGTCAGTAATTGGACAGTAATTGCAAGCCTCTTGTCAAAGGATTAAAATGGTGCCAAAAAACTCTTAATGCTGACTCCCATGTAAAGGTTGTGATTTATAAAAAATGTGGCGTGAAAATGTGCGGTCCACTGCCCAAACTCTGACACATCCATACTGGTATGAATAAAATGAAGACGGGGAAATGGTGATACAGATGGTGACTGGGGTCGGGACTTCAAGCCAAAGTGCATTTCTACCTTTCTTTAATGTTTAACATAATCAACGGTTCTGTAATAATTCTGTACATTTATCCACAAAACTGAGGTGTTACAGTCAGAGATGGGGTTAATGTTGCCTTAATGTCCTTGTTAATCTGATCAGTCCTATTCAGTGTTGTATAGTAACGAAGTAAAAAAAATACTTCACTTTTATACCTAAGTATATTTTGGAGTACTTTATACTTTCCAATAGAAATTTTTTTTTTGAGAACTTTCACTTTTACTAAAAAACGAGCGATCGAAACGCAAGTGTTTTGACCCCACCTACTGACTACAAAGTCGGGTCTTGCCTGGGCTTGTTCATCAACACCAATAGGATACACCTGTTTTGCAAAGCCAGTCTAAATTTATCCTACACTTGGTTGTTTATATTATTTTAAGTGAATTTAACCTTCAAAGTTTACCAAAATGTAAAAAAATGTCATTCAAACTGCACTTACTTTTTACTTATACTTTTCAATACATTACTTGAGTACATCTATTTTTACAGTAATTCTTATACTTAAGTACAAGCCATTTCAAATACTTTAAGACTTTTACTCAAGTAACATTTCAGCCAGTGACTTGGACTTTTACCAAAGTCATATTTTGGAGAGGTACTTATACTTTTACTTGACTCCGAGATTTCAGTACTTTATACAACACTGGTCCTATTCTGTCTCTAAAGGTGCCATTAATAATAATAATAATAATAATAATAATAATAATAATAATAATAATAATAATAATAATAATAATAATAATAATAATAATGCTTAATTTCATTTACTGTGGGCACCGAATATATTTATCCGACTATGCACCTGTGACACAAACATTTCTGTTAAACTACACTTCATTTTCGTTCTCTTTGCTGTGGTTGCCATTGGTAAATAATAACACTGATCAGCTTGCTCATTTAAATACACAATTGATTTCATGCGGTGCTTTGCATGGACCTTTTATGCTTCAAGGTGGGGATGTAGAGGGCAACACATGAGGTGGAGCCTTGGATGCAAACTTTGAGGCACAGTTGCCATCTATACAGAAAATAAATGCTTAGTTTTGGACTTTATTATAATTATATTACTTTTTTTGGTCTATTCCATTTTATTAGTGGACTGAATCAATTATGGATTCCATGCTATGTCCTAAGTTCAAAAAGCTATTGCCCTTTCAAGGATCTAGCATGCATGTTGAAAGTTGGTCCTCAAGGGTCACTGTCCAACATGTTTTCAATGTTTCTCAGCTTCAGCACAGCTGATTGTGATTGCAGTTCAGCAACCGCCTGTTCATCAGCTATCAATAGTAATTAGCTGTGCTGAAGCAGGGAAGCCTCTAAAACCTGCAGGATAGCGGGCCTCGAGGAATGATCTTGGTCAGGCCTGATCTGGAGAGAGCGATCCGATCCTTTTCATCATCATTCATCTATTTCTCTTGCTGAAGTATTTATACATCCGTGCTACCATTTTCCCTTTGGTGTCTGTTTCTCTTTCCTCTCACAATGAACCTGGTTCTGCTGCTGGTTTCTTTCTGTTCAAAGAGAGTTTTTTCTCTCATCTGTCATATAAATGCTAAGTATGAAGGATTCCTGCAAAGTCAACAACACAATGCAAGTGAATGTATGTCGCTACATTGTCGAGCCATTGCAAAGACAATCATCTGGGTTTTCTTCAATAGTAAACTGTCAACCAGTCTCTCTGTACAATTTTTGATTCTTTTTTCTTTGTAACGCGCTTTAAGATGGCATGTGGTGTCAACAGGTGCCTTATAATTAAACTGAACGGAAATTGAGTTCTAAGCTACAGCCATACAAACAAATCAAAACCCACTAAAGCTGAACAGTGAAGATTCTGAGTCAAATATAACATTAACCACCCCAGAGGAACCTTTAAGAACATAAGCATTTTTTATAGATTGGACAAAGAAAGGTGACGATTAAGGGTTAAAGGCAGAGCTAAGAATCAAGAGCAAAGTCTGCTAAGATATATATATAAAAAATAAATTTAAGAAACTTAGACCAAAACCTTTTTGCATTTCCAACATGTTAAAACCTAGACTTTATTTTAATCACAGCTAAAGTATGTAATAAAAACAGACCCAATAGATAAATGGAATAACTGCCTGCCATAAATTGCCAGTTAAAATCTATTAAAGCTTCTCATTTCCAGCATCATGAAATAAAACCTGTCTTCATTAGTTGATCATATTATGCTGAAATGATGTCTACCTTGTCAGAGGGTATTTTCTGCCAAATGAAGCATTGGGGTCCTGCTGCCGAATGGCCCGGATTGCCGTGGGTGCTGTAAACATAGAGGAAGCTCCATGTTCAGACAAGACACGGAAGAACGCACCAGGATCCGGAGTCCCGACTGGCTTTCCCTACAATCACATTATAGAGGAAGAGGAAGAAAAAGATGTCAGTTTAAAACTTGAAAATCCAACAAGCTCAATAAAGCACGGACAACTACAGCATCTCTCTCCAAGTTAAACACAGGTTATATTATGCATGGGATTTTTTTTCTTTTAGTATTTCTACATAATGAACACAAACTAAAACCAAAAGTAAACAAATTAGCTAGGAGCTGCCAGAAGTGAGGAAATAAATGAATGAGAAAACATTTGCAACATAATGTTTTCTGTTTATGAAAGACAAACAGGACACCCACACACTATTAACACATCTATTAAATCTGAATAATCCTCTGTATACTGAGGAAAAGATTGGCCCTAAAAACCTGTTCATGCCTCTTGGAATTCCTCATGTTCTGTCGAATTACAACTAAAATAAAAAGCATCTTATGGAAATTAAATGGTGACGAAAATCATGTTTTAGGAGCAAAATTGCAAATAAACATTTTTGTTTTTATTCACCCTCTTCCTTTAATGCGCCGATACACTATTCTGTGGAACCAACTACCTATACATGTCACCTAATTAATAAATACATTTCACAGTCTGTCATATCCCAATAACCTGGGTTATGGCAGCCACAAAATAGGCCTATATCAGAAGCAACAGGACTTTTACTTAAAAAACATTTTCCACTTATGAGTTTTTGGGTTAATCAGAACACCACAAACAGCAGCTTTTAACTCCTGTTCTGGGGTCATATCCCTTCACGGGTTCAAGAGTAAGAAATCTTTCCCATGTAGGACAGAAGCTACGCACTGCTGCGCTGAATACGGACAGTCTTACCAACACCTTTTTGTGATGGATGCAAAGAAATGATGCTAGTCAAATTAGTTTTACAGCTCTCCAAAAAAGAACTACAAAAGATAAAGCTACACAAACAGAGCAAACGGATAAGGCCCCCCGTTATAAAACCCATCAAATATAAATGTGTATACATTAGTCTTTGTTGCACAGAGTACAAGTAAATAATTAATGCTTTTTTTTTTACCTCTCTGAGTTTGGCTATGTCAATGTGTTGTGCAATTTCACCAGAAGATTCTAAATAAATAACTAGAAGTGAGAGTTATAGAATATTAATAGATTGTTCAAATCAAGGGTAAAACCAATTGATTGTTAGTTAAATTATTATAACTCTAATTTGCCTTTTCACCAGAGTTCTTAAACTTTTATACAGAGGTTGAACTCCTAGATTGGCTGTTAAGATCCAGTTGCCTTTACCAATTTAGTAATTGAGACCATAGTTATCAGCAGTTATTAATCATCAACCAAAGAAATTCTCTCTGTTCATTCAAATGTTAAGAAGAGGGTGGGTCCGACAAAAGGCCAATACAATACAATTGTACATTTGTAAGCTAATAATCACACAGTATTGTTGTATCTAATAACTACGCAAATAGTACCCATTACTGTAAATAAGCACAAGTTTAAAAAAAAGCTTAAAGTGTTTCCAAGAGTCCGTTCAAGAATCTGAGGAAAGTTCATGTTTTAAGGCTTAATACATTCAAAGTGTCTCTAAAATAGCAGAATATCAATGTGAAAAACTGTGACGCAGAGATATTAAATGCAATCAAAACTGTGAAAAATTTACAATGACTGAGGCTGCAGGATGGTAGCCTCGTGAGACCATCCTGATCTCGCGAGCTTTCAAGGTTTCACTCGCTAATCAGTCTGGAGACTCTCCGTTACAGAAAATTTGGAGCCGTTCACCAAACGAACGTCCAATCAGCGTTGGCTTTGATGCGGGTTGAGGTGTGACGCAACGAGAAGCGCGACAGTTCAGTCTAAAGAACATGGCGGCTTCAGCCGATGAAACTAGCGTTAGCGTGGCTATCGAGCAAGTTTTATCGGAATTACAGAGTATTTCTTCACTGAAAGAAGAGCAAAACACTGCTCTGGAGGCTTTTCTCAGAGGAAAAGATGTTTTTGCTTGTGGTTGTGTTTTCGTCGTCGCTCTGTTAATACGTCATATGCTTCGTTGACCTGATTGGTTTATTTGGCCCGTCTATCACCAACATAGGCCAATCAGCTAACCAGTATTTTCGCCCCTTCCCAAAATTACTTCAACGGAGTCAGGTTACCAGGATGGGCCAGCTAGAGCCAAAAAAAAAAAAAAATTGGAGGACTCATAAAATGAGATGGCAGCAGCACAGCTCCTAACAGCAGCCAAAACAATGGATAACCCTCTAGTGCGTTCACAGTTCAAGGCAGCGGCTCAGAACCAGTGTGGTTTCGCCTGGTGGCTTAAAGCGGTTCTTCGGTGAACAGCAATTAGAACTGGCTGTTCCGTGGGTTGACCAGAACTGGAGTTTCTCTCATTTGCTTCGGCAGACAGGTTTACAAAACACAGCATCAATCTGGTTTGGAACACGGGAAAAAAAAAATCAAGACACAATTGCCCTGTTTGAATTTATGGGATGCGTCCTCTGAAGGCCAGTTTCGAAGGACGATTACGTCATAGCGCGGCGCCGAGGTCTAGTCGGATTGCAAGACTCCTCGTGATGTGGCCTTAAAATGCTTCCTTTTTGCCCGATTTGAAGGACGGGTCCGATGTATCCTCCCTATCCTTGGATATCCCAGGATTCATCGCTAAACCAAGCGAGCCGGCTGCTCTATGATCAGAGGAAATGGTACTTGGAGCCGAACAGTGGTGGATATTGAAAGTTCAGTTTAATAGAAGTATGTGAATATTTCAGTCTGAAATGAATGAAAATTGTTTTAATGGTTATTGAGTAAGATATGTGGCGGGTAATGTTTAATTTATCTAAAGGTTTTTATCCGTTACTGTGTAAATGAGTTTGGCTCTAAGTTAAGGACAGATTCTAATATAGCTTCATTGTGGAAACTATAAATCTGATAAGATTTTTATTTTTTTATTGCCGTTTTGGACAATTTTAAGTATTTTTTATTGTTGAATATTAGAGATTTTGCAGATATATTTTTTATACATACATTGTTTGGATTTACTTACATCTTTCTACCCCTTTAATAGAATAGAATAAAATAGAACAGAAAATCTCTTTATTGTCCCACAATGGGCAAATTTACAGCAGCAGAAAGATTATTGAAAATGGTCACAAATGTGGACCTTAGAAAAATGTATAAGAATAACATAATAGGGAGGAGTTAAAATATAAACAATAAAATACTGTACTGGAAGTGTTTTAACAATATGAGAGAATAAAATAACCAATATACAGCTATGGACATTTTAAAGTAATGGATATTTGAAAATAACAACACTAGAGATGTGCAAAATGACAGCAGCATGTTATTTAACTGACTAATATTACATTTCTCTTATTTGTTCATGCTCCTGGTGGTTGTCACCTTTATTCCCCTCTGTATTCACATGAGTGAAGCCTTTGTACACTTTACATTAAAAAAAAAATGAAAGAGAAACAGTTCGGTATTCATTCTTTTCCTGCTTTTTGTGTCAACTGACACAGTGGCTAAGCGACAGAGCTTAAGACGGTGAAAGCCACCGATGGCTAGACCTGTTTGAATTCACAATTTAAACTCTTCCAGTCTTCTTATTTTCAAGGACTTCAAAGGATCCAGTCCAGGTAGACCTCGTCCTTGGAGGATGCAGCCCATGAATTCGAACATAGCCTATGTTTATCTCCTTGTGAATCGTAGTCAGGGTGCAGTCTGGCTCATCCAGCAAATAGACTCTTCTCAGGATGGGTTTTGGTGGCTGCGATGTAGCATCAACTGAAAACCGGCTCGTCTCTCCCCTTTTGAGGCCCAAAAGCCACAGGCAAGACAAACTTGAATGGAGTCAGCTGCTTAAGTAGACTCTGTCGTAGGGATGTGATGTCAGGGGGGAGCCGCTTCTGCTCAAATCATCATTGGCTGTGTCCATATGAGGCCGACATGTTAAATACCATCTCTGGAGTAACGAACACACCAAATCAAAAGAATCAAGGGGGGGCATTATGAAGCTGTGGAAATAAAAAAGGGGGCCAATGGTGATGGGAATGGAGACAAATGCATGATAATCCTAGAAAGAAATCCTATTAGAGGGTAAAAGGGAGTCATGGTTAACCTTCCTAAATTCTAATAACCAGTTAATAAAGAAAAGGTAAAAAAAAATACAAACAAATCTGTCAAAGTATAGAGACATGCATCACAGAGGTACAGAGAAAGTCTTAATTTACTGTAAGCTGCACTTGTCAGTTACCTTGATAGATAATGGCTTTCATAACTTCACTTGTTGCACTGTAATTCTTATTTTCATCTTCTTAATATAATATATTAAACAAAAAGTAGTGAGTGTAAAGAAAAAGAAACATAAGATGTTGAAAATTGTGAATAGTTATAGCTATGCTGTGTAGACAACCGAGTATGAGTGAAAAAGAATCATCCATAGCCTTCAGGTGGTTAAATTTGACAAAAAAAACACATGTGGAAAATTTGTGGTTTTATTGAAAGGCCAGTCAATTAGATCCCAAATGAGGCTGTTCCCCTCAGGTCAGAGAAATATCACTGATAAAAATCTAATAAAAAACAGAATAATCTGCAAAAATGCAATGTTTTTATTCTCTTGATCATAAAGTCAGACAAAATGCCTAAAGGGTTTTAAACTTTTACATATTTTATGCAGTAACCCAAAAAAAAAAAAAAAAAAAGACA
This sequence comes from Cyprinodon tularosa, assembly GCF_016077235.1. Taxonomy (NCBI): domain Eukaryota; kingdom Metazoa; phylum Chordata; class Actinopteri; order Cyprinodontiformes; family Cyprinodontidae; genus Cyprinodon; species Cyprinodon tularosa. Next base: position 3,726,088 of record NW_024038531.1, on the reverse strand, counting down.
TTTTAGGGGGGTATTTTTGTGACTGGCAAAATGAAAGTAACACATACTTCTTTAGGACAAAAGGGACTTAAGTTTTTTATTGCAACTAAAGCAGAAAGTCTTTGTGGTATGTCTACATTTTCAGACCAAAATGCAAGCCTCCTACTTTTCACCGTACAGCTTACCAGTAAGCTTAATCAGACTGGATCAGAAGTCACTGGAAAGAACATTTTTGCCCGGTTTAAAATGCAAAGATAAGTCTTATAGCTGGTATTAGAGCTGGATGGGTCAGGCAAGATAGGGTGGGTTAAATACATTCTTATTATTCACATAAAAGAAGTATGTATAAATTATTCATAAATCCTATTTTGCTTAATTGTCACAACTATGCTCTGAATTTCTATGGTCTACATTTAATAGATGTTGTATTCTGTGTAGCCAGGTTTATTTCATGTGGTCTGCACCATTTCTGTAGCCTGTTTTTATTGTTCTAAGGGGACATACCTCATAAAGAATGGTGCTGTTACCATGGAGTAAAGGAGCATAGCAGATGTAGGAATGGCCAACCACCCAGCCCAGATCAGATGCAGCCCACCAAACCTGTATTAAATAAATATATGCATGTAATATTATGCATCAAAGAACAACAGCTGTATTATCACTAGTAAACTGCACCAAAATGGAGACAAAAAAGCAATAATGTCCTTAACTGTTGAGGCCACGGAAAATGTAAATCAAATAGAAGCTATCTAAATGATAAATGCGGCTGAAAATACTAATTTAAAAACCTATTGCGTATCTCACTGTAATCAGATCATATGAAGTGAAAATGCATTCATCTCCCTCTCTGATTGCTTACACCTCCCCCCCCCCAGAAGAGAAGCAATAAGAAGCGAAAGCTTTATCAACTTACATCTCCAGGGCTGAGACCATAAATATTTGACATGGTCCATTTCAGCATAACAGCATAGCCTGCGGTGTCTCTTACGATGCCCTGGGGAATGAGATAAGGAAGACATTAAAGCAGTGATAGGTATTTCTCAAAGCTAAGAAGAAGGGTTCCACTATCAGTTAAAACATGGAAGTTCAGACATGCACTGTTGAAAGCAATTGTATATCATTTTTGAAAGAATGCTTTTAGAAACCAGCAGTGTCAGGCTCAGTTTTAGGCAATAGAACTACCTAAACATCCTGCAGCAAACAGACAGAAACCAAAAATAAAAAGTGTTCACTTTCAGCTCATTTCTGAAAAGCCCAGGAGACTCCTTTATTTGCCATTAGTTTAAGATAAATTATGCTATTTGCAGGATGTCAATGATTTTTTCATTTATAACTTCTCCAGCAGACATTTTTCTTTTATTTATGTCACAGTGACAAAGTTTATAGCGGCTGTAGATGGTTTCACAACCGTGGAGATCTGATGAGTCATGATCAGGCTCTATAAATAACCATTTAGGATAAAATCAAACAGCAAATCTTACAAGTTCTCCGTTTCAACAAAGTGTTATACAACATCCACTGTGTACTGAAGGAAAATAATTATTAATGCCATTAATAAAAATGCAAAGAATTATCAATTAAAAAGTTAAGGAACAGATAAAAGTGTTATAACTGAGTTTTGCAGATAAAATGTTTTTAAACTAAAGAGGCAAGCTTGCGGGTTCCATCTAAAAAATAATAATAAAATGTTTGAACAGTAAGCCCTTACAGGATATACCTTTATACAATTACTGTGGTCAACAATATGTAGAAGCTTAACATCATATAAATAATGTTTAGGTTAGAAGAAAAGAAAAAGGTGATTTTCATTCCATCTGACGCTTTGCAGCCAGTACATTTTTAGAACAGCTGCACCTTTTGAACATTTTATGCTGGAGGATTCATTGCTTGGCCTATTTCTTTACCAAGAGCATAAATTAACATATTTATGCAGAGGTTTTAAAAATATAAAGGAAAATGTGTTTACCAAACGACTGAATTCTAGGGAGCAAAAATGACTAAATGTCTTTAAACTCTTTCTCCAGGCATATCTATTGATTTTATGTTGTCTTCCATGTATGGCAGATGACAGGCATCCTATTACTGAATCAAATTCTGCTCTGCTATCATTTTTTATTTATTTATTTTCTTTTTATATCCAACACTTTAGAATTGTGCTCAACATTGGGTCAAGACCACACTTGGTTTCGAGTTCTCAGACAGTGTTTAAAACGTTTTTAAATCAAGCTGAACATACCCCTCCCCCCCCAAAAGTCATTTGAGAACAAATATGTAATCCCATCTGAAACCGACAATGAACCTCTGATAATGGTACCTTTGGTGTTCCTGTGGTCCCAGATGTATAGAGAACATACAAAGGATGGTTGGATGGCAGGGGAACACAGTCATGTGGACGAGCGGTTGCCATTTCTTGGTCCCAATCCAGGTTCAGCTCTGGATCAAGAGAAACTTTCTCCTGAAACAAAATGAAATGGATTTGCTCCAATTATGACTCCATTAATTTGGTCTCATCTTCAGGCTGTAGATTTTCCTGTTAGGTCAGATGAATAAACAATAGTTTAATCTGTAGATGCACAGAAAGTGTGGATTTTATCCAAAAATAACATCAGTAAACAGTTTGTCCTTGAGTTTGAGGTTTCTGAAAACCTGCCCATCTGTGGTAAAAACAGATATTTGGATGGGTGAGGAATAACTACAATGATGATCCGTCAATGCTAAATGATTTATAATAAATTAAGTTGAATCAAAATAAAAAATATAACAGAAATAATTAAAATCACAAAGCATTTTTCACAATTTAGCTAAAACGTTAACTTGGGAAAGTAATACCCTTTGTTTTATCTCTTAATGATCTGTGTTGCATTTATCAAAATATGTAGTTTTACATTGACAAGCGAAACTTATATTGCATATTGCTGGGCAATAATAAATTAAAATTGTAGCCTGATATTGGGTTATATTATCGTGATAACATAAGCGACACTTTAATAAATGTCATTACTTCTCAGAAGTCCGTCTTAGCTAACTGTATGGCTGCAACTGTTTACTAAAAACATCACAGCAAAATCCCAAACAACATCCTTGAAGAACTAAAAAAAAATAAATAATCACCTTTTTTCATGGCACCAGTTACATAAAGAAGCATGATTTATATCAATAAACATCTGGTATTAATGTAATTTAATCCTATTCATCACATTTGTTAATAACCCCAATAGCATAAAAAAACAAAAATATTCCAACAATTTTTGGAATTTTTTTAATCTTCTTTGATCGTAATTAATAATTTAGATGATAAATCAAATGTATTATTACTTGAAACTTATAAGGATAATATGATAAATGCCCACCTATAACTATTAAGGATTTCACAAACAAGATTTTCTTCTGGGCCATAAGAGAATATAATTTAAAAATTTGTTTACAATGTTTTTGTAATTTGTGTTATTTTCTATAGCTGTCATAATGGAAGATAAAACTGACTTTGAAAATGTTGTTTATCGTTAGTATATTCATTAATCTTTAAGCTTGATCAACATTAAACAGCATAATGTATTTTTTTCTGCTGTAAAGATAAAATAAAGACTCGGCTCCCAATCAGGATCTCTGCAAAGTTGCAAATTAAATTTCTGAAAGCAGTTATACCGAGTATAGAAGCCTATTTGTTTTGGGAATTTTACAAACCTGCATGCTCTTAATTTTAACTCTAATACCAGATAATTTAAAATTCATTAAATGTCCTCACCATGTTGGGCCTGTTATAGAAGAGGACTTTTGAGGGTCTGTGAGAGCTCATCTCCAGGGCTTTCTTCACCAGCGGGATGTACTCAACTCTTCTGCCTGGCTCGATGCCAAACGAGGCCGTCACCAACAGCTTGGGCTGCAGAAACACCAATCATGTGAAAATGTTGGGGGAAAACAAATTAGAGGAAACGGAGAGTAGTTCACAAGGGGCTTTCTGGCAGTTCTGTAATCAGGTGCAAGCCTCCAGCACACCTGGTGCCTCCTACATCATCAACAGCATTTCCTGTAGCCTTTCAAATTAAGAGAACCAGTGCCTATAAACCTGAACCACAATAATAATGGTGGTAGGAAGTAAAGAAAAACAACTTGTTTTAAAAGAATTTTGGCTCCTTATTTACTGTTCAGTGTCTTTTAATTTTTAACTCTTCACTTTTCAACTGAAATTAAGTTATTTGAAGTAATATAATGCAAAATTAAAATAGTGTTTTACTTTTCTACATTAAAGTTGCAACAAAGCACTAAATAATATATAGCAGTTTTTACTTTTTTAACCTAGAGATTAGCATTTCTCTGAAGTTTAGTGAAAAAAAAATCTAACACATTTTCCTTATATCTGTGTAACTGAACTCATTAACTAAGAAATGCTGGGGTGAGATGTTAGATCTCCTTATGGGTATAAATGTTATTTTGGGGGGGCTTTTGATAATTTATTCCAGCCAGTCTTTTTATTTTTTTATTTTTATTTATTTTTTTAACATGAACTGGGAGTACAAGTTTGAATGTATTGCGAAATTTCTCTAATTGAGACAGTGTTAAAAAAAAAAAAAAAAAAACTGCATATAGGCTCCAATACATAGGCCTATTGCAAGTTAAAGAAAAGTGCACAGATTCCATGGCCATCACCAAACATCTGTATATTTCTGGCTGGAAATCTGGCCACCTATTTTCTTCACTATATTGATGAACTTCATTGGAATTAATTAGCTAAATATTGAAAAAAGTAAAAAAAAATGCTACAGGTTTTCAGAAGGCCAGCTTAATATGACCTGATATATTGACTCAAATGCAAGTATTCTTTTTTTTGGATACAGACACATTTAATTGTGTTAAAGTTCCAACTGTTGATTTAATGTAAACTTTTGTCAATCATCAGTCCATTTAGTTTAATAAACCTTATCCCACAACCACAGCATGACGCTGCCACTACCGTAATTGAAAGCTGGGCAATCAGAATGACTAAAAGGGCCGCTGAAAATTGAATCTCCTCTTTTATTTTTAGAACCCTCTCAGTCAAAACCAATGTAAAACTGCTTAATTGTGAAAGGAGAAGTCAGTGTTCCAGTATCTTCCAGCTTATAATAGCTTTGAGGTATTATAGACCCTGATTCCTGAAGGATTCGGATGTACTTTCATTTATGCTTAGGGTAACACTTAGAAGATTGACACATTCAGAACCATTAAAGAGGGTAATTGGATGTCAACCTTTTAATATCTGAAACATGCATTTAAAACATTCAAACTGAAGTTAACCCTATTAAATTGTATGGACTGTCCTTAAAAGCCAGTTTGATTTCAAGACATGATCCATTAACAAAGCAATAAGGTGATCATGGTTACAGGTGGAATTATACTCAAAGTTTGTTACTGGATACAAAAAAGTTCCTTTTTATTACAACATGGTCAATGATGACGGAGCAAACATCAGTGGAGGTCAAAGAGTGGCTCATGGTAGTGTCAGTATTATGCATAAACGTGTGCAAAGTAAACAAAATGTGTCGTTCCTTGGTTAATGATTAATCATATTGAGCTTAATATAACAAAGGTCGGTCAGGTAGGTCTACATGTATCTTTTAATTATTTACAGAACAGACAAGCAGACTGAAAACACAAAAGGAAGATTTAATTTTAAGTTGGATACAAGCAACTTTAAAAAAAGAAGAAATCCCAAGAATAAAGTAAGGTCTATTGAATAAAATATGATTTATTCTTGATGTTCAGGATCAAATAAAAGGTAAACAGAGGAAAATCCTTACTTTGGCATGATCAATCCGGACTGACAGCTCCTTGGAGGCAAAGCCACCAAAGATGAGGCTGTGCGGGGCACCAATCCGTGCACAGGCTAGCATGGTGAACATGGCCTGGGGCACCATAGGCATATAGATGACAACAATATCCCCTTTCTGCACCCCATTCTTCACAAGGACTCCAGCTAACCTCGACACCTGGATTAGCATAAAGAGGAATTGATGCAGAACACTGAATATAAACTGTCGTTATAGGAAACCCAACCTGTACCTTTTATGAATGTTTATGTGAAAGGATTTTATATAACTATATACACCAGAAATTTTAATATAAATGTACTTTAAAAAGTTACATTTATCTTAAGATTCAAAACAAAATTATTGTGTTCTTTCAACGCCACAAAACCAAACAGGGTTTAATTTAAAACTTATAAATCAGGCTTTATCAGTGCAGCTAATTAGGCTGTCCAGTTCCCTGTTTTATTTGCTACCACTCACCTGGTCCTGAAGTTCCCGGAAGGTAATGATCTTTTTAGTTCCAGCCACCGGGCTGTCATAGATGATGGCTGGCTGTTCTCCACGGCCACTTTCCACATGATGATCCACAGTATTAAAGCACATGTTTACCTTCCCCCCAACAAACCTGCAAGAAAGACAAACTCTCATCACAGACATGCAAGGATTAATGCACATCCAGACAAATAATCTGCCGTTGTTATGCTTTTACAGAAATTAGGAGTTAGTTAAAGGTTCAGGGGTTTTTTTTCCTGAAAAGGACTTCAATGGTTGGCATGACTATCTCTAATGTAAAACAGATCTGACCTCTGCAGTCTCCTGTAATATATTTTATTTCTCTTTTATATTTATAAAGACATGTGAACATATATTCAGCATGATTGTGACTGTGATAAAGATGGGTAAAGCACAATGAACTCATCTGGTAAAGGTCTGTGCTTTGCTGATTACAGCTAATCAATGGCTTACATCAGGCAGATGATTCTGCAGATTTTAAAACAGTTAAACAACAAGAAGGCAGAACAATTGATGTTTATATAACTGTCAGGGTATTTGTTTATCCTTCCACACCAGGTCCTGTAATTGACAGCTCCAAATTTTGTTCTTCTGTCTGAAGGCTGACATTGTGTTCTCTATAAGTTAAGACTCTTTCCCATCTAAATTAGTGAGGAAAGGGAAATTAGCTGGGTTTTTCAAACACAGGTTGACCAGTATTTGGCAACCCTGCCATTGGCAAAACAAAGCCAGGTTTGTCCCCACACTGGCAAACGGGGTTAGCATTGACAATGTCACAAGTGGGACAGAAATCAGGAAAGTGAACAATGGAGAGCAATATGATAGGGAGCCAGGGTATAGTAACTGTACTTATATGTTTGGTTTTTTTGTCCCTCTGATTCTGTCTCACCAGTGCTGCACCGTGTTTATCGAATGTTACTAGCGGTGTGTTGACATTCGTACATTGCAAACAATGGTGTCACGTAAATTAGCGGGTCGACCCAGGTCGGCTAATTCCACTGTACGCCAGTCAGAGCAAGGGGTCGCTTGTTGAGTGGTATGACACAATACAACACGGGTCAGTGAGCCATACCCACTACAAATAAAAGATGATTGTTCCTCGGTTTAAACAGCTATTTTGGCCAGCGAAAAAAAAAATCCAACAACACACAAAAAAACGACATATGTAACTTTCCCCATTTGTTATAAAGACGGTAGTCGATGCAACTAAATTTCCCTGAGACTGTTTATTCGCACCAATTATGCAGGATTGAGATTCAGGTAATGCATGACCGGATCTACACGTGCGTTTACTGTGAAGTTATTAAACACAACATTATGTTTACCTGTTTCAAGGTTCTAAACTTGTCAGCACGTTAGTTGCTGACGAGTTGGTTGAGGTGACAGCAGAGGTAAAGTGATACAGTACAAAGCCAAAGGTAGAAGTTTCTTAATTTCATCATTGTCACATGACATTGTTTCGTCACAGTTTGATTACCTCATTGCCTTTCATCTTTCACACTGCCACTGTCTTCCTTCAGGCAAAACAATACCGCTTTTTTCCACTAGGGGTAGCCAAAATCAACCAAAATTAAAACCTGGCACAACTTACTTAAGCCAAAAGGAAAGTGAAAATGACGTAAATGAAATTAGAATTTCATTTATTTATTTGAATAAAAATAAAACCCAGCTGTTGGATGATCAAAAATACAACAGACGTTATAGAAAACTAAACTCATGATCTTCGAACATTTATTTTGTACCTGGTTGTTAGCCTAGTAAACTAGCCCCATCCGCCAGCGGCCAAAATCATTTTTGCCTGTGAGTTGGTCTAGCCTCGATCAATGCCCAAGGCCCTAGAACTGGCGGGCCAATCACAACGCAGAGATGTGTTTGGAATTTTGGGATTTAAAGTTTTTGAGGGCGGGACGACAAAGCGGTGCAATGTTGGAGAAAGCATAGCAAGGAAGATGGCAACAACTATTTAACAATTCTCGTTTGACTCAGCTTTGGAATCAGTTTTGGAAGGATTAGACTTGGGGTTTTCGTTGAAACGTGAGCAGAAGAGGCTGTACACTCATTCATTTTTAAGAAGGACGTATTCGCTGTTTTACCAACAGGCTGTTTGTTTACACTCCCCCACCAACTTTCTGTCGCTCTTTTTACATCACAGTCAGTTGCACTCATTGGTCAGAGCGTTGGCCAGTAGGCACAGAAAGCTGTTTTAAAAACAAAGGGTTGCTCTTATCAACAATCTTCCGATTACTCACTCATCAGGGCCAAACTAGATTATACATTTAATCTCACATTTAGTCTGGTTTATCAGGCTACCTGGTTGTATATTCTTAATTTCAATCGAATAACAGGTTAAACAATATTGTACAGAATTAAATGTTTGGAATGGTTCTTAATTCTCAAACACTGATTTCAATCGGATTTGTTTGCCAATTTTGACCTAATGTTTTGTCATCCATAAACATTGTCATCATTGTATTATAATACGTTAAATTAAGGAAATCTAAGTTTTAGTAAGTGTGACATCACTGTTACAGCTGTACAAAACATAAATGTCCCATTTGGTGTTCTTTTGCACATTAAAACTGTTTTAAATAAATAAACTTACACCATAACAGACTTGTTTGTGTTTCCACCCAAATAAAAAAATGCCAGGCATCTCAAAAGTCAAATCCCACTGTGGTTTACAAATTCAACACATTCACACATGGCTTCTAAAACATACTTATTCAAATGTTTAATTCAAAATGATTTAGAAGTGTACAATGGCAGCATGATAAACCTCCTGCAATACAACCCAAAATGTTTAAGTGGATGTTTTTAATAAGCTTAGGAAAAACAAGGAATTTTTAATTGCACGTGTTTTCTTCTGGCATTTCAGGCATTCCATATAAAGTGATTAAACCTTTACAACAGGGTAGCCTTGCTCTACTTCTGCTTCTCAGGTATCCTATTTATGTGATTAGTTGTATTGAATCAAGGCTGTATCTTTCATCTTTTTTTATTTGATTATATTTTCTGAAGGGCATTTTTTTTTCAAGAATTGTGGCATTTTTGGCGCTTCATAAAACTGCATCCAATGTTTTCTTTTAGATAGCCTATAGTTTTCTCCTATTTTACCAGCATAAAGCTTTTCCCCTCCTTTCATGCCAATTTGACACATGAAGTTTTTCTATGTTGTGTTGTTTAAACACTCGCTGAAAACCTACCAGTTTGGAAACACCGGGTCTTCAACATGCAGAGTTTTGCTCCAGGGCTCAAACCATTTTATGTTGTGTCCCATCTCACCCCAGAAAGTTTCAGGGTGGTCCCTCGCCGAGGCGAAGGCTTGGGTGTAAGCGCACTCGGACGCATAGTTTCTGCAGCTCTGTAATCCGGAAAAAACATTTTCTTTTGCAGCTGCATGCGATCCTGTAGCGCTAAAGCCTCCTTCTAGCTGTGGTTGTTTTGCTGCACAGCAATACCAAAGTTTCCTTTCCAATATCCTCTTGCTGTGGACAGGAGCGCAGGGCGTCAAGCGCATTAAGTTCTTTATTTGGGAATGCATTGTTTCTGTAGTTATCTCAAACTGTTACTTTAACTCAATGTCCCGTTTGCAGGTAAAAGTTGTAATAATCAACAGTGATCGAGTTGACCTAAAGGAAAAGAAGACTTTAGAAATCCTCCTTCAATGCCCTGCAGGAATTTGAACTATGAACTGGATGTAGTTTTTGCAGGAGGAGCTTTGAGACACAATAGTGGGCAGAAGAAGATGTTACATAACCCACAGTTGCAATGTGAACTGCTTTCCCATTGCATGTGTTCAACTTAATTCCAGATTTCTAGCTTATTTTCAGTCTTTCTAAATCAGTTTCTCTTAAATAAAACATGGCATTTTGTTTTATGCATCATCTTAAACTCAGTGGTAGATAGAGACTAGTTACATTTACTAAGTTACATTTACTTGAGTAACATTTTGAAAAAAAATGATGAAAATGATTAAAAAGATGAAATTGTCCAGAGAGCTGTTCCAAACGAAATGTCGTTTTGTTTTACAACAAAAAGACATATAAATCTGTCTAAGTAAAGTATCACTAATCCTACTTGAGTAAAATCTCTGTCTACTCTATCCTCGGTGAGTAATTTGAATTATTCCAAGATCAGCTGATCATGCAGTAAAGAATAGATATTATATTTACCCTGTTGTATGGTTCACAATAAAGGATTTCTTTTCTAAGTTTCTAAGTTTTCTAAGTTTCATTAATTTATTCTTTCATATTAATGGCATCTTTATATGCATTTGAGTATTAAAAATTCCAAAATGTGCACATAAAATCTGTCTGTGTGCATCATTTCTAAATATCAAATCGGATATTAATGTTATTCAGTTTTTGATTAGCCTTTCAACCAAACCGTTCAACCTGTTGACCAAATACTGTGAATTGCCTTTAATATATATGTTTAGAATTCTCTGTGATACTTTATTCCAACATTGCATGATTTACTCATGTGTTTATGGTTTTGGTTTATTGCATTGAAAAAAAAATGCCATTTGTTATATACCTGTTTGAAATTTGTTTTTAGTTATTAGTTTAGCCTCTACAACATTGGACTCCCACATTTTGAGGATTGAAGTTGGTCCAATTTAAGCATATCTATTTTTTTTTTTTCCTGAACACATTCTTTTGTTTGATGTTAATGTATGAATGGAATAACTGTAATACTAAAACATATTTTAAGCTGTTTTTTACAAATACTTTTGGTGAAAACTTCAATTCCAGCTGCAGAAAATCAACTCTAAATCATGATATTATGTTTCAGAGTGGGCATTATGGTTCTATATAGCATAGTGTTATCGTCTTATTGAACCAAACATTTGCCATTTGAAACAATGCCCTGAAATAACAGCCATAACACACATTCATTCTCTTACAAGTTCTCAGAATCCCTGAGACCAGCTTGGCTGTTTTCTGCAGAAGAAATGGCTTCAGTCTAGAATCCTAATTCTTAATCCAGACATAAAAAGAGTGGAAGATTTTTGCCAAACTAAGACAACAACCAGAACTGGCAGAAATTCCTTCAGTATCCTTGGTTGTGTTTTTGTAGCTCAGTGACCTGTTTTATTCTGGTTCTTTTATCTTTTTTAGAGAAAAACGGTTTACTTTGTTCAAATCCGTTTAAGGGCTTCACAAAACAACTGTATTCATACTTAAGTCATATAAAGTAATTCTCAAAACAATAGCTCTGCAATTCATTCAAGGATTTAGGGATAAAGAAGGTTAAATACCAATGTATATCATCTTTATTATTTGTAGTCGTAAAAACAATTGAAAAAAATTCTATATCCAATCACTTCTCGTCCCAGTGTCTACAATTTTGCTCTGAGTTGTTGTGCTTTCTGCACGTTTCTTCCAAACAGCTTCCAAGCTGCTGGTAAATACCCATAATCCAGCTCGCCCTCGCTGGACATGACCTCTGCCCAGAATCCCACTGGGCTTGAGTAACTCAACCATCTGATGTTTCACATCATCTGTTTCTATTTATACATGTGTAACAATGTTTCCATCAGATGCTGCAGGAATCATGGCGTTCTCCAGGGAAGCAGTTGCCTTGCAACCACTGGGTTCATTAAACTTCTTGCATTAATAAAATCTGATGGGAAAAGAAAGTTCTACTATAAAAGCACTTTATTTAGATGAAAACAAATATATCCCTCTTTTATTTTATCTCACTTCCAAATCTATTTAGTAAATTCTTGATCATATTTTTTGTCTAAAAAACAAATAATTTCAAATTTAAACTAAAATGTTGAATAAAGTCGTTCTAGATCCTTATTCCTTCAAACATGCTTCTAATTCTTTTGATAAAAGTATCACTGCAACCTGCAGGGGATGTAATGTTCTTGCACTTTTGCAGCAGAAGTTAACAGAGCTTTTTTTGCCCCTGAAAATGGATTTATAATCAATCAAATTAGCTTTGAGATAAAGATTAACTTTTTAATTTGGAGAGCAGTTTAAGATGCAGCAGTTCTTACAGTTTAGTTTAATGGAGGAACATTAATATAATAGCTTGCAATCACTAAAAAAGTATTAATCAAATGCCTCAGACCAGAATCTTTAGGCGCAGTAGTTGAAAATCGTTAACACCCCTTAAACTTTTTATTTGACCAAAACTTGCATTATTTATTGGAGAACAGAAAACATTAATGACAAAGAAGTAAAGAATGTTCCATCAGGGTTAGGTTAAAAAACACCACCTTTCAGCATCATGTAGAGTTCTTTTAAGTCATTGATCTAAACGTAGAAAATGTTTGATGCAACTACAAATTTATCAAGATATGTCTGTCCACAGAAATCTGCAACTCAAACTCCACAAATCTGCCCTCAATATGATTCAATGCAGTTAAAGGTGGAAGTCACAAGAACCAAAAATTATTTTAGAAGGAGTTTGCAGTTTGCTTCAAGCCTTGTTTGAAACAGCTCTTTTCACAACATGTGGAAGAGGGTTTTCTGATGAAATTAAGCATACATTAGCATTCAAAATGCTACGTGTGGCTCACTGAGGTCACTATTACTATAGCTGCAACATGCATCATACATCAGGGATATACTTTAGAGGGATGAAGTAGAAATTTTTAAACTTTGAAGTGACAAAATTAAGAAAAGTCCAAATGGAGTGAATACACACAAATTATTATTTCTTCACCTGTTTCCCTCTTCGTAATTCCAACTGACCTTCAGTTTTATCATCAAACAAATGCAGTAAATATTCTAGTGTAATTATACGGAAGAGGATTAGGGCCACTGAAAAAAAAAAGTTACATTTTATTTCAATTTAATATGGTAAAAAAGTCAGAATTCTGCCTTTTTTCTCAGAATTCTGACAGCTTACAAACATGTTAGCATCAAGCCATAGCCATGTCTGTTTTAGAGACTAACTCTCTTCTTTTAATGACCTTCTGCTCCTCCATTAATGAGGGGACCCCTCAGGCACGTAAAAAGTTGCCTAATTCCGTCATTTTCCACCAATGTGTCACTGGCCACCTCAAACAACTCACATCTTTGTCAGTGACGCTGAGTGCTCCCACATCTCTTCCTTCATGGTGCCCATCCACATTAAAATCCAACATTCTGAGATTAAAGTCAGAATTCTGAGATTAAAGTCAGAATTCTGAGATTAAAGTCAGAATTCTGACTTTTTTACCATATTAAACTGAAATAAAATAAAAAAAATCAGTTAACTTTTTTTTTTTCCAGTGGCCCTAATCCTCTTCCGTATAATTAACCCTATAATGCCAAATGTATCATATTTGATACATACAGTTTCTGAAATGTTTTGCGTCTGACACCTTTTGCATAATTTAATGGTAAAAACTTTGCTCAAAATCCTATTGTACACAATCAGATATAACTGATAACAGAGGGCAGAAGACTACACACAAAAAAATCTTGACTTATCGCATAGTAATAAATTATTAATATCAAAAATGTATTTCTGTTTTTTCTTTTTACATATTTTGTTAAAAGGCCAAATAAGGACTTCAAACCAAAAAAAAAAATTTCTGTTTTGTTTTATTCTTGGATCAGGCTTTAAAGGGTTAAGTGTTAGTTGCCAAATGTTTTTAGATGACATTGACAGAAACTCAGCAATACAAACCAAACTAACATGCACTAATGCCTATGGCTTTAATCTGTAACAGTATTTGGTCCGTCTCCATGGCTTCTTGTGTGTCCTTTAGGATAAGGAAACGCCTTTGAGAAATCACTTGCCTTGCTGTGGGAGGCCATTAAGCAGTGCAATATAATCCCACCTCTAAAAAAAAAAAAAAAAAAAGCAAAACTGTATTAGAGCCCACATGGGTGAGCCTGTAATCTCACAGTGGCCTCCTTCTGGTTGCTCCCTAAGCCCCTACCCTCTATCCACCAACCCAGCCATCCACTAAACACATCAACTCAGCAAACAGCTGGTTGGGAAGGATGGAATGCACCAGCATATACTACCTGAGGAGTTATGAGTGTGCAGGTTTAGAAAGAGGATAAGTTAAAAACAGATCATCATCGTGTAATATTCATCTAAAAATAGAAGCATTATTCAAATCCAGAAGTGAGGTTAAAGCTAATGCGGCTGACAAGGGTATAAGCTCACAGACTTTTATTTTCTGTCATGCACAAAAAAATAAATGACCTATAGTATGGCTCTGTATGTATAGTTATTCTTATTGGCTCTTGTCCATAGCCTTTCTTCACATCTATCCTGAATATGTGACGGCAAAATTTGTTACCCATGTGACACACCACGCTTCCTTAGCTTCTTAATAACCAGAAATGTTCTAGTTTTCTTTTTTTGTTTTCTTTTTTTACGCTTGACTTCTACTGGCTCTAATGATAGTGGGAGTACTGCAGACCCCATTTGGCAGCTGATGTACAGTAACCAAGGAGAGTCTGGTTTGACTCTATAGTGGCACGTAAACATCAAGATTAATCCTTAAGCCCTTCGACTTCGGTTCACTGCCATCATTTATTCCCCATCAGTCCATACGCAGCGCATGTAGCCCGACAAGCAGATAAGAGGAAGAAGGGCTCAGTGCTCAACAGTCTACCTCAATATTAAGCGTGTTTTCAGCCATCGGAGGTGTAATACCTGCATGCATTGCTTGGATACAATTAAAAACAAATTATGCACAGACATATGCAAAATGCAAACCTACAGAATATGTTAATAGAATTTTGAATCAGTAAAATAAACAGAAATTATGTTTCCAGTTCAGCTATAATGCAACCTTTGAGGAAAAAGTATGCTATTGTCAGGTATTGTGGATTGCTATATGGCTTAGCAATGTATTATTTATTAGAGAAACTAAGTGATTCAGTGCCCCTTTGCACAAACAACTGCTGCTTTTAGCTTGTTATGGAAAATCTCCACAGAACTGCATCTGTGGTTAAAAACATTTCCTGATAAAAAGGAATATTTGCTCCAAGTAAAAACATCCATGACTTTTCTTGAGCTTTTATAGCTAAATAGGTGCAAATTTCCCCAGATAATCACATTGAAAGTGTGTCCTGAAGAGTAGAAATTGTTAAAGCAATCATACATCTTGACTTTGTAATGACTGAAATCACAAATCTGGGTGTAAGATGGAGGGCTCCTCCTGTAACTGCTTGGAAAAAAAATATCTATTAAGCATGCTGTGTCCTGCAAGAATGTTTAAACCCATGAGATGTTTTAAAACAAAACAAGAAATTCAATACAATTTATTTTTGATTTAATGGTATAAAGAAAAACAACAAAGTGCATTATTTGGACCTAAAAGGAAAATGTTCTGTAGATTATATCTTGCTTTTAGATTTATGTCAGAAATGTGTTTTCTATCATAAGTGAGGTCATTTTTGAGGTCTATGAAGTGATTTTATCACATCATTCTCTCGCCTTCAATTGCATCTCTCCTTAATGATTAAATAAGCACATAATAGTCAGAGTCTAGCATTATTGACTGACTTTAGTTCTTCTAGCTAAAGTTTTAGCTGCCAAACTCTTGTTGTGACGACAAAATGACTAATGTTTGCAGGGATAGAAGCCACATCATTAAGCTGAGCCTGGAATATTAAGTAAAAGGCTGTTACTGCAAGCGCATGATTACTTAGCACAAACAACGGAAATTGGACTGATAAGGATATCAGGGTAATAAGCATTAATTTAATGGACTATACTATAGAACGTGACACAACATTAAACACATCAATGTTTTAGTCACACGTTACAGCACAGATGTAAGGAATTAATAAAGAAACAACCTGGTCTGTGCCCTGACACAAGGCTATATCTCTGTGCTTCTTATTGCAATATGTGTATGTGCAAGTTATTCTATAATATCTGTGCCTTTTTCCCCTGCAACTCATATCAGCCTTTATAATTTCTTCAAACCTGTGAAGACCGTATGAATGTCCCTGCTGCTCGCCTCTGGTCTAATGGCTCCTGCCCGACTCAGCTCTTTATTATGGCAATAAAGAATTCCTTTATATTTGTGGGGAGCAATAATGAGCACAGCCTCTGCAGAGATATTAGAACATTGAGATTATTCCTAGTATGAACTAAACAGTTTGGCTGTAACATTGGAAACAACAATAATGTTCTTGTCAAATTTAATATAAGGTGCTCTGTCGTCATTTAGAAAACATCATCTGCATGCAACAGCATTACGGGTCTTATAGGGTTTTTTTGGGAAAAGATGTAAGGATGAGTAGGAGAGTTTTGCCTTTTGCTGGTTATAGCTGGTTTGCTGAATGTTCTGGCAAATTCCTTGCAGCACTGTTCAGCAGCAGTTTGCCCCTGAATGAAATCATACGAAAAGTTATGCACAGTATTTCGTACGTTTTTGACGTTTTTCCTCGACAAAACATATCAGTGCGCATGCGCAGCCAGACAGACGAAAAAAGCAGATCAGCGGACGGACGTAAAACTGGGACGGACAGTGCAATAATTACTTCATGATGTCTCTCACTAGGTTGCTTGCTGTTTTGTATGTTAGGGTTAATTGTATGTTAAATTTTATGTTATTGAATGGTGCATAAGATGCGCATGCGCACGGATATCTTGTCTCGAGGCAAGACGTAAAAATACGACGGAATACGACGAAAAAAACGTCAAAAACGTACAAAATACTGTGCATAACTTTTCGTACGATTTCATACAAACTGATAATTTGTATGATCCAATTCTGTCCAGGGTGTTCCCCGCCTCTCGCCCGTAGACTCACGACCTATGCGACCCTACTTGGGATAAGTTTGACGATGGATGGATGGATGGATGGATGGATGGATGGATGGATGGATGGATGGATGGATGGATGGATGGATGGATGGATGGATGGATGGATGGATGGATGGATGGATGGATGGATGGATGGATGGATGGATGGATGGATGGATGGATGGATGGATGGATGGATGGACAGTCGAAGAGCTGCTCATTGCCTCCATGCTCCTACCACAACAATCACACAAATAAGGACAAAATACAAGCAAATAATGCAACCAATAGAAGTAGCCATTAATAAATGCCTTTATAGAAAAGTAGTGGAGTATAGTGAAAGTAATGACTGCACTGCTCAATTAAAGTGCAAGGTTCTCAAAAACTGCACTCTACTACAATAATTGAGTCGATTTACTGTGTCAAGCTGGTTCTTTATAGTATGTTCTATTTATTTATTTCTTTCCATTGTTTATTTGCAGTATAGAAAAGGCACATAGGTCTGACTTTTTCATGGCAGCCTTAAGGGAGCAAATCAGATCTTTTTACTTCCCCAAATAAATCAGATTCAAGCTACTTCCAGATGTGGAAATAAACCAGCTATGTATTCGATAGCTTTCAAAGCATCTGGAGTCACTGATAACTTTGCAAGTGGCCCTAAATACTAATTATGGGGCCATGATACTATCAGTTTGTATTGCTCAAGACTTGATAACACGGAGACACTGGAATTGACAGTAATATTTTTTGGGGAGTCCCACGCATCATTACTTTTGTAAACCATGAAGTGCTGTGTGACGTCTACATTCCTCCT
Source organism: Cyprinodon tularosa (assembly GCF_016077235.1). NCBI lineage: Eukaryota > Metazoa > Chordata > Actinopteri > Cyprinodontiformes > Cyprinodontidae > Cyprinodon > Cyprinodon tularosa. The sequence continues at coordinate 3,708,277 of NW_024038531.1, read as the reverse complement.
CAGTGTTTGCGGGTCGCTTTGATGTTCCGCAATGTGATATCAATCACATTTAATTATTAGAATAAGACAATGCCTAAAAGATTGGATTTACAAAAAAAAGGATTATAATCGAACATCAAGACCTGTGTGTGAACGTAGCTTAACAGGTTTTTTGTCTATAGTCATATCTTCCTGAAGAAATTGTCCCTATGCACACATAAATGTGGAAAGAAACCTTGGTAACAGGCAGCGAGGGGAGGCTCATTATTCAGAAGGACAGCAAACGTAAACATACTGACAAAACTCCATGCAATGTTTAAGGTCAAAGCAGCAAAGGTTAGGATAGCTTCTTTAAGAAAAGACTGACATCCCTGGCAAATCTTATTTTGACCGATCTGGAGCTATTTTGCATAATTTAATTGGGAAACAATCTCAAGATGTAAAAATATGGCAAAGGCACATCCTAAAGGACTTTAGCTGTAGTTAAAACTGGCTTTGGCAAAGTACAAATGCATGGACTGGTGCAGAGAAAACAGCCTTAAAAACTACATCATGTTAAAGAGCAGCTTCCACAGCAAAGCAATATTTAAACCTATCAATCCCAATCTTTGGGGTGTTGTTGAATGATTTTAGAGTTAGACCTTGACAACTTTTATTGTCATTTTGTATGTAAAAATGTGTTACTGGCCCTCCGAAACAACTCACATCTTTGTCAGTGAAGCTGAGAGCTTCCACATCTCTTCCTTAATGGTGCCCATCTACATTAAGATCCAGAATTATGGGATTCAAGTCAGAATTCTGACTTGAATCTCAGAATTCTGACTTTTTTCTCAGACTTTTGACTTTTTTTTTCCCAGAATTTTGACTTTTTTCCCAGAATTTTGACTTTTTTCCCAGAATTTTGACTTTCTTCTCAGAATTCTGACTTTAATCTCGGAATTCTGATTCCGAGATCTGATTCCCCCACCCCCCCACCACACACACAGAATTCTTACTTTAATCCCAGAATTCTGATTTTGAACTCAGAATTCTGTGTTTTTTCCTCAGAATTCTGACCTCAATCTTAGAATTCTGCCTTTAATCTCAGAATTTTGATTTTTTTTCCCGCCAGAATTCTTACTTTAATCTCTGAATTCTGATTTTGATCTCAGAATTCTGTGTTTTTTCTCAGAATTCTGTGTTTTTAATCAGACTTCTGAGTTTTTCCCTCAGATTTCTGACCTTAATCTTAGAATTCTGAGGTTGGTTTTTTTTCAGACTTCTGAGTTTAATCTCAGGATTCTGACTTTTTTCTCAGAATTCTGTGTTTTTTTTCTCAGAATTCTGACTTTAAAATCTAATAGTTTAGTGGCTGCAAAGAGCGGCAGGTGATGAGGAGGATGGATGCAGATTCGGTCCTCCTCCTCTAACCACTCCCAGCCTCCCTCTCTCTGTCTGTGATGCTGCAGCTCCTGTACTCTCTCCAGTCTCCAGTAAACAGCAGTCATGGCGACAGTGGTCCAGCCGCTCACACTGGAAAGAGGTAAGGCGCTCGGAGCTTCGCGATTCGGACTCTGCTTTATTGGAGCCTTTTCCCTCTTTCTCTTAAAGACACAGGTCCGAAAGTTCAAGGAAATAATAATCGGTGTTGGATTTATTTCCGTTTCGAATTTCCTAATGTTGTCTGAACGGTTTGTTTTTTCAAAAGGAAAAATGATCTCCGGGTAAATGAGGCGAGAGCCGTCAGCTGGCTTCATGCTGGCTGATCGGAGTTTTCTGTTTTTCTACCGTTTGCGGTGTTTATGGATATAAAACCTCTGACTGGTGTTCTGTGCGCTTTACTGTGCTCAGTTCTCATCGTCATCTGTATTATGTAACCCATTCGGTAATGTGATGTCCCACCACAGGCTGCTTTATGGTATGTACACAGGAAGGCTGGCCGTCTACTTTATTAGGCTGGAGACAAGTTTGTGTTGGAGCTGTGCAGGTGAACCCCGCACCCATGACCCCCCCCCCCCCCCCCCCCCCATCTACACACACATCACACAGGTTAATGCCTAGACAGGCAATGTAAAGATCAAGAGGGTCCTTATTATGGAAGCGCAAACAGATATTATCTATGAGCCAGGTGACTTTATACATACATACAAACATGGGTATGCACACATGCATATACACACACACACATACATATATATACATATATATATATATATATGCATATACACACACACACACACACACACACACACACACACACACACACATACATATATATACTATATATATATATATATATATATATATATATATATATATATATATATATATATATATATATATATATATATATATATATATATACTCAAGTAAAAGTGAAAAAGTATGTGCTCCAAAAACGACTTAAAGTATAAACTAACCTTTTAAAAAAAAAAACAGCCAGATGCCACGATATGAACTTAAAGCTCGTTTTTTTGACTGTTTTGAATTCTTTGAGATAGGACCAAGGATGAGGGAGGTCTTGTTGGTCTCCATCTCCCGATACGCTCTCCCCTGTGTCCAACCTTTCAGATATTTCAACATCTTTTTCTAAATATGACATTGTAGCATGGCATAGACAATTCGTTTACAGTTTGAAGAACACCTGCTTGCTTCTGATGATTTCCTTCAGCTAACCAATGAGTGTTTGCGTTATATGACTCATCCAATGACACTAGTTCTCACTAGTTGTAGATGGAGCCAATGATCTGCATTGGATGGCGCACATGACGTGAAACAAACATTTATAAACATAAAGCCGAAGTCAAGAGTAACGAATAACGTTTGTTTTAAAAATGTAAGGAATAGAAAGTACAGATACTTATGTGAAAATGTAATGAGTAGAAGTCAGAAGTAGGAAGAAAAATAATTGGAGTAAAGTATAGATAACTAAAACGTGTACTTGAGTACAGTAATGAAGTATTTGTGCTTCGTTACTTGACACCTCTAACATTAATACAAATCTTTATTTCCATCTAGCTACTGTTTTAGTTTCAGAGCAGATGGTGATTGGTTGTCCGATGTTTGTTAAAACAATGCAGGCCATATGCTAAATGTCAACTTTGCTGGGTTTATTTTCTGTGTTAAAAGGGTAATATTAGTGTGAGAATATTGATATCGGCCTATATTTCCATGGTGCATGATTGATATACCATAAACAGCATGATGGTGCCACCTACGTGCATTATAATGGGGATGGTGTGTATGAAGAGATGTGCAAAAGTCATTTCTACTTGAAAGAAAGCATTTTGCATGTTGGTCAAAAAGTTTGATACGAAGTGACCAGAGCGACCTCCGCTGACAGAATGAACAAATACGCCTGTATAGATGTTAAATAATTTTCAGAAAAACGGAGCAAAAAGCATGCTGCCTCTTTAGAAGTTGCTATAACCTGACTGAGAATTTGCACAGGCAAGTTAGACTGATGGATATGTCTCCTTTTTTATTGAGAGATATGATGAGGCACAAACTGATTCTGCTTTAAAACAGTCTTTATTCTTTTGTTACAGCTGCAATTTGCTTTCCACTTCAGTTTACGGTTTGTAGACTATAAAGCTTTAGTGGTGCACTGTCTGCGGGTTGCAAAAGTAGGCTCTAATGCGTGCTGAGTTAATGAAATGAGCCAAAGACTGCACAAGGCAAAAGAGTGAGCTTCTCCTGCTTCTTTTACATTTGACAGACTTATAAGGATGTGTTTTACTGTCCTGGCAAGCAGCTATTTTAACTGCAAAGTCAAAAATTATAGCTTCCAATATCTACATTAAGCCATATCTGATCTTAGTCATTTGTTAGGGCAGTGATTCACTTGTGACCTCAGCGTGTTTGCTGCAAGAGTGGGAGGAGGGGGAGGGTTACGCATGCTGTGGTATGAATTAGACCAGTCAGCTGCTGGCAGCTGTGTAACACCAGGAGCAGTGGTAATGATAGTTCTCCATAGGAGCCATCAGAAAGACGCTCTATTACAGACTTCCTTTTGCCTATGTGCAGCCAATTTGGAGAAAACTCTATAATTGCTAATGAAAAGGTTATCTCCTCTTGTGTTGAGCATAAGTTTCAGTTTTGGAGTTTGATAAATGTTCACTGGGAGGAAATGAACTGCATATTTTCATTTCCACTGGGCTTGCTGGGTTGCTGCAGGATGAAAAAGATCTAAAATTAATTCTCCTTCCTGTTATTGTTAAAGGAAAGGGCTGTGATTAGCACACATGGCAGAGAACAATAGAAATGAAGTGTTGGCATTCTCAGAAAGGCAGGGATTTAATTATCAAGAAGGGATGACCCATGAATCCCAACACTTCCAAAAAGGAAACAGTAAAAGCTGAAAGGAAAGCTACAGAAACTTCTAGCAGATGCTGAGAACCATGTGGTTTAAAAAGCATCTAGATCTGAAACATCAAAAATATATTCTAAATAGTACACAGAGCCACAGAGAGTATTGATAATTGTTTAGCTTATTCACATTTAATCCAACTAAAACCAGAGGCGTAGCCAGAAAATTTTATAAGGTTGATCAGGCAATAACCAATGTACAATGAGGGGTGGCCGAAAGCGAATAGGCGCCATGACCTCAGGGTCAATCTACACTGTTCCAACAGGAAAATAAACGAGCACAACATCCATATTTTCTAAATAAAGATAAATTATACTTTCCTACAGCCTTTGCTAACAAATAGATGCATATATTTAAACATCCCTGCTTTCTAGATAAAAGGTATATTGGATAAAATTCTTTCAGGTTTGAGTTTTGCCGCGAACATCTTTGCCATTGTCATTACTTTCCTACTTTTATCAATAAAATGCATAAAATTTATTTTTAAATGTACTGAAATCTACATAAATTGATTATTTAATACATTTTTATTAAAATAGTTTTTTATCAATTATTTCACTAAAGAGTCCTAGATCACTTGCAGAGATGCATCATTTTCTTTTTACCCCATATAACAGAAAATCAAGTTCTGAAAAGAGCATGAATTCTGTACTTATCACCTTTGATATTAGTATATTGATTTGCATAATTAACCACAGTGTTTTTTTTAATCAAGTTATTGTTAATATATGAAAAATTAAAATATCTTGGATAGTCCGCTTGAGAGTATTACTGCTGCCACCATCTGTATTAGAGGGGAAAGAATTGCAGGGGTTGTCATGTGGATAATGATTGGCTAAGGGTGGCCATGGCCACCCCTGGCCCCCCATTTAGCTCCGCCCCTTGACTAAAACACAAAGTATGAAAGTCAAATTTAAAGCAAAAAGTCTACATAAAGTAATTCAGAACTGTAAGTTGAGAGAAAAAGTTGTGCCGCAAAAAAATCTGAAAAGTGTGGTGTGCATCTGTATCTCCCTCTGAATTAATAATTCCTACAACCACCTTTTGCTTCAGATACAGTTGAAAATCTCTTGCGGTACTTTAGACTTTACCACTTAATCACATCTATGGTATTACATAATACTTTGTGCATTTTTCTTTGAAAGTTTGCTCCACACACACTGGCAATTTGATGTAGGAGGAGTGCATCTATAAAATGCATCCAGTTCCAAGTCTTTTGCAAAAATTTTTTTTCCAAGGCTTCTCTATTTAGCCCCATTAATCTTTTCATCAAATCTATCACAGCAAAATGCTGCCACTTCTATGTTTACAGGGATGCTGAGTTTCGAAGGACAGTGGTATCTTTTTTCAAATGCACAGAAGGTTGTGCATGTCTGCTTGAAATCTTCTCATTTCCTTGTTCTGAAATTATTTTGGGATACAGGTTATCTATATGAGAAACTGGGTTTTTCTAGGTTTTATTATCGTGTAGGAAATGTGTTATTTTTTTTTAAATCTTTGTACATCACAGAAACTTGTCCAACGTTTTTGTTTTGACACCAATTATTGCAGTGTTTTGGAAACGGTTTTATTTCTTAATAGGATTAAAAGTCTCAGCTTTAATCCTTGACTGCATCTCCCAACTTATTCAACACAAAACCTGCATTATTTTCAGTTCAAATGTAGCATTTCCAAGTTTAATTAACTGGATTTGTTATCTACTTTTAATAGAGAAGGTATCCTACTTGATTTTGTTTTCATGGATTTAAAGTGTCTTTTTTCTCTTTTTTATGTGTTTGTACCTGTTGTACCTGTGTACTATAACAACAAAATATCTTACTGATAAAAATAATTATTTTTAAGCTGACTTTCACATAATGTAATTCCTTTTTCTGATCTAAACAAATGTCTAACAAAAAAAAAATTAACATACGGCATTTGGTTTAAAATAATTATTTTAATTTACCTTTATCCACCCTGCAATACAAACAGATAGATGGCAGCATAATGAAAATGGTTTTGATGACTTTACACCAGCTGCAAGTTTCTGCTGTGATTTTTGTAGACAGGATTAATGACTGGATTCAATTGGAGGTACGTTTATTTCGCCTTGTGCTGAGGAAGAAAGCCTTGTAGCCCAGTCTGTTGATTCTGAAGAAAGCATGTAAAGCTTTCAAGCTTCACGTCTGAATCTATTGAAATAAATTCACTACATCGCACTTTCCACTTGTGAGGTTCTCATATTGGTATTGCAGCCTCAAAGCACAACACCTTTTGTTGTTGTTGTTTTTTTTGCCTGACCTGGTTTTACCTTAATGAGATCATAACTTCTTCACCAGTTGCAGTTTTGGGTTATATCTCAGCGTTCATATTAAAGGTTTGAAGGGATTCAGAAGTTGCTGACATGTTTACGTCCCTCTTACCTCTTAATGCACAAATAAGTGGTTTCTGGAGTAATTGTCTTGCGGGGACACTGCCCTGTCATTACTGGAGGATGAAGAGGACATTAGGAGTAAGATGTGTTCTTTCTCCATCTTCAATCCAGGCTCCTGCAGGAGCTATTAGCCCTCTAGGAGAGATTTGTCGAGCTATGAGAGCATAGTCACAGTCGACTAAATTAGAGCTAATTCCCTTGGCATGTGAACAAGCCCTGGTTGGTAAAACTCTATTGGCCCATTTCAACCACTTTGAATGTGAACATTTCAGTTTCTGTAGTTGCATTTAGGAGCAGAGATGCTGAGGGCATCAAGGGCAGACAGGTCAAAGTGGGTAAGGGTGCTGGATGTTGATTACAGGATCCTCTTTCAACACATTTTATTCTCATTCATGAGATTCAAAAGGTAGAAAAGATCTTAGGGGGAATCTAAGGAGGTAATTTAGACCTTCTGACATCTGCCACTGGGGAGTACAAGAGTTCACCTTGTATCCGAGTCAGACATTTTAAGAGGTTGTTGAGATATTACCACATCTTCCTGTTTAATGTGCTCAGCCACTCATCTAGATATCTTTTATTTACATTATTGCAGCTGTGTGTCAAAATTACACGTCTGAGTCGTGCAAATGGATTGCACCATGTTCTGCTCTCTGCTCTAAAAGGACTAATTATACCAGGAAACTGGAATGCTGCCCACCGCCAACACCTCTCAGCAACAGCGTAGTGAGGGCTTGTCAAGCACTGAAACCTTCATTAGATCTCGGCGTGGATCTGTTCAGCTTCTCAGCTTTCTCTAAACAAAAAATAATGATGTCGACCTTTTTTAGTCAGTCTGGGGGATGATAAAGGGAAAGGATTCCCTTGGAGATGTCTTTCTAGAAATAACAGCAACAGATTTCACGGCATAGTTTGTTGCAGTGTTCATGTTAGAGATCAACCAATCAATCTGACCAAACAGGTGAGTTTTTCTCTCATCAGTGAGAGCAGATCAAATAACAGTCAGAGTGAAGAACTCACAGCATACTGTACAGTACTTGGTCAGCAGGTTAGACTTCAAACAATGTGGGAAGCTGGTACTGGCCTGGGAAAACCTAATAGGTGCACTTTTAATTTTTATTACACAATTATTACAACAGGCAAACCTATGAGGTCACCTCAATTCTCTGATTAGATTGATTTATCTGTAACTCATCTAGGCATCAGATGCTTTGGTATACAAATGTTTTTTTTCATAATGGGTGAAATAAGATTAATTTACCTGCTATAACCTGCTATAACGTTGGTCCACTGAGACATATAAGCTGCATAGAGTAACAATAACTGTGTGCAAAAAAGAAATAGAGTGCATAGATAGTGCATCCACAGTCATAAAATTAAAAAGTCTCTTTTATATATTACACACAGCCCACTTGAAAGAAGCAAGGTGCTAATTAGAGGTATAGCACCATTGTAAAAGCTTTCCCAGAGTCTCTTAATACGTGACCTTAATACTCTTTCTGTGGAAGCAATGGGCAGTGTCTCAAAGACACGATGTCCCGGGTGTGGACAGTCCCTCACAAAAATGGCATTATTGCAGTTACAAATACTTTCGCTCCACATTTTACACGCCTAGTTAACACAGCCAATAATAACATGGTTAAAATTTAGAGCTATTCTTTCTGTGCTTCAATCAAACTGATGTCATAAGGTTCTATTTCCAACAGCGAAAACTATATAATCAGTTTGGCATTCAAAGATGTAAATCTCTTGTTGCTTATCAACACTGTTGCTAAGCAACTGACAATAGAAATAGATTCATCCTTGTTTACATTTTGAAAATGTCTTCGTCTTCAATATTTAATTTTCCCATTTGCTTGCAAGGGAGATGGGGGGTGGGGGGTGGGGGTGGGGGTGGGGGGGGAGTCTAAATCGTTAGTGCATATTTTCCATGAACTCAGCCTTCTGAAACACTTAGGAGTTAAAGCTTCTGGTTGATTGGCTATTAAACACAGCAAGCATGCTATATATCCATAGTTTTTATTGATTCTTTTTATTGAGGGGAAAATAATGCTGCATGAAACTTGGGGGAAGCTGAAACATCCATCCTTGTGTCTTCACTTTGTTGTCCTTAATCCACTATGTAATTAATCTGCTGCTTACGGTAGCTGCATACTTGGAAGACGAATTTGTGAGAAAGATTTTAACTTCCTTGGTGTCTACAGAGGTTATATTTCTAGTTCTCTATATTTTTTCCTGCTTATGTCAGCTATTTAAGAGGTCCTTCTCCATCAATACAGCCACAAATCATGATGCTGCCACCCCCGTACTGAACTGTTGGGTTGATGTTCTCAACCTGTCAAGAATCACCAATTTCTTCCAGATTTAATGGTAATCATTATGGGTTATGTTATATCAGAACAACGGAAATGGCTTTAAATTAGTGTGAATTGCAAAAGCTGCTAACCAACTAATAACAGTCATCCTTAATTGACATTTTTAAAATCTCTTTAACATTAAAGCATCACCATTTAATTGTTAGATCTGTAAATTTTGTCATATTTACTATTTTTCTAGGCTGCAAGATGAAATTGTCCAGTGAGCTGTTTCCAAAAGAAATTTATTTTTGTTTTACACTTGTGAAAACAAAATGACAAACAAAATCTGTCTTTTATTTAAAAAAAAATTAAAGAATGATGGCTAAGACGTTACAGTTTCAGGATGAATTATTCAGAAATTCCTTATAAGTTCAAAGTTCAACTTCAATTTTCATGTTTTGAATATGGGAAAAACACCATATGAACCATTAATTATGAATTCTTCATGAAAAACTATACAGCAAGAAACACTGTAAAGACTTTGGTAATTTAATCAGCAAGAGTAAGAATGTCCTCATTTTGGCTCATTAGTGTGAGAGAAGCTAAAGAAAGGGCCACTGGTTGATGAAACTACAGATGTAGCTTCATATGGTTTACCATGAGTGCTACAAAGCTCAGTATCTTTTAGTTTTAAGTCATTTTATTTCTCTTCTTTAATTATGATATACCTTTGGGCCATTGTTCTTGAAATAAAGATGTTAAATATTTTAAAAAGTATCAGATGCAAAACACTAAACTCTTCTTGTCTGTGCTTTCCAAAGTTTAAAGTCCCTTTAACCAGATGAGAAAGTGACAAATTCACCTAAACTTTCTACCATTTACTTCTGTTCTCATTTTGGCCGTGGCAAAAATGAGAACAGAAGTACTTTAAAGTAGATTTTACAGACAGGTTGTGAGGTGACAGTAATCAGAAACAGAAGGACTTAGTCCTGCAATAATATGCAAAAATCATCTGGCAGTGTGATGTTATAAAAAGTACTTAACTAAATGCTGCATGTTCATCTAGAAAAAGTATTTAGAGTGAAAAACACAGCTCTTAGTTAGTTCACAGCTTAGAAAACTATTCATATCAAAAACAAACCTGCTTCCTAGACAGGCAGAATATTAGGCAGCTACAGAGATTTCTTTTGTTTACCAGGAGACTGAAATCTGAAGAGAAGCTAAAAATAAGCTTTCACTTCTTTATCCAAAGATTAAAAATCCTGATTCAGCTTTTCACACATACTTCAAAGAGAAAATTACAGTTTTGCCAGCAGAAGCTAAATCGATACCAAAATAAGCGGTATCGAACCATTCAGCTACAGCTGACTAGAACAACTAATGCTACCATTAACACATTGTCTGAAACAGAGTCAGTGTCTGAGAGCACATTCAGTCATCTTTGGTAGAAGTCTGTTACGATACACATCTTGACTTGAGCAGATTTCCCCCACATTTTCTGATGGATTTAAGGCAATTTATCTTATGGTGAAAACAGTGCATGTGTTGATCTACTGTGATGGTAAAAGATAAACAAATTTTTAGAAGTATTTATAATTTAGTCCAGTTACATCAGTTTTTAATGTGGGTTTGCCTTCTCTTAACTTATATATTTAAGCTTAGCACATTTTTAACACTATATAATCCAATCTAAACAGAAAAAGAATGGAAATAATAATTAAATGTTAGGTAGATTATATTAAAATTATAGTTATTCTGATTTTTTTTTAAATCACCCATAACAGCTGCTTACCTATGAGGACTGAATGCTGAGCGCTGAGACCTACTAAAAAGAAATGGAAAAGATAAAAATATGAGAAAATGCTAAATTAAATTAAATTCAAATTAAATGCAGAAATATCAAGACTTAATTTTAACAAGAACTCTCAATCCTTAGAATAGAGACTGTAACACATGACAGGATTCAATTAGTTATTCTTTACAGGAACATTAATTGTTTAAGTGGTGCTCAGCCCCAAGGATTCGTGTGACAAAGCAGTTTTACTGAAAACTCAAAGTTTTCCAAACCTGAAATGAAAGAAACTCTTGAATTTCCGTTTCACAAAGAGAGTTTACTAAACCTTTACCGTACCGTTACCATAGTAACATTCTCCCAGAGCTAACTTGACCAGGAGCAGCTTTTCTTCAATAAATTCAGAGCGTCCTCTGTCTCCTCCCTCCTTAAGCCAATCACACTGTTTTATTTCCTGATTTACTCTGGAGATTTCTGCCATAATTTTGTCAGAACAATAAAAGAAAATCTGTCACTATGTCAGTTAAAGACATTAGGTGTTATAAACACAAATATAGCATGTCCTTTAAACGAGGATCCAAATAAAGAGTGACTGGCATTAATTGGCAGATAATTTGGGGGAGTGGCGGCCTAGTGGTTAGGGCATAGAGCTTGGAATCCTGAGGTTCTGAGTTTGAGTCCCACTCCCACAGACTGCCACTCTGGGTCTCATAGCAAAGACACTTAACCCCACACTGCTCCCCGGACGCCACACAATGGCAGCCCAGTGCTTCCCTCGGGGATGGGTTAAATGCAGAGTTCATGCCGTGCTCTGTACTTGTGACAGTGTAATGACAATAAAAGCTGGAGAAAAAAAAATAAATATTTATATATTTACCCTTATCCATCCTCATATTTTCTGCAATACAGATTTCTGTAAAATGAATTCAACTGAACTTGATATTAGTGAGAAGATGGATGTGTAATAACAGCATTATAAAAAAAAAAGCTGCACAGTAAAACAGACATTTTGTATTTACTCTGTAATGGAAGACAGAATCAAAATAAGGAAGAACCTCATGAGATGATGCACAGGTCCTACCTGTTAGAACTTTCTCATACTTCATCTATACTTGCTGACAGCTGATTGCAAATAGAATACGTGGATCTATTAACCATTCAAGCAGTAAACTATTTTTCCATCAAATTGTTATTGTGATTGCAACAGGCTATGGTAGGCTGTTTTGATATTTGTTTACCTGAACATGTATCTTTGATATCTGAAATATATATTTTTCCTTTCTAATTCACATTGCAAATAAATTAAAATCTCCATATCTAAAAAACAACATTCTGAATGTCTACAAATGAATTTTAGATCTCCATATTCCTATTGTTACTGTATAATACTGTGTAATAATTTGTATTGTTTTGATCAGAAAGATATATTTCAGATATCATACATATATGAAATGTGTAAACATTTCTATTTATATAAAATCCAGCAGTATCATTGTTTCTTTTTTACTTTCTGAAACTGAAACGTTTCTGCTTGCAAATATGTTTACATAATCTATTATTACAGTTCTTGAATCTGATTTTGATCAGAAAGAATCGAATTTTAGTAATCAAATGGAACTACATAGATGAGATCGCTTTTAATAAATGTCAAACTGGCCTGCCATAGCCTGCATAAACAGTAAACCTCTGGATTAACCTGAGCAGCAGTCTTCCCCTACGCCATCCCCCTGTCCTTTGCAGCTGTAGTGCTGTTGTATTTTATACATTCAAAGTTGAGGATTTGAGTTTCAGTTTGTTAAACCTGCTTTGTGAAATTTGCCTCTGATACTTTGTTGGTTTGAGGAGCAGTTCTTCTTGTGCAGTGCCAGCAGACATGACACAATGTCTGAGTTGGTCATAGAGGAACATGGCAACACTTTATCAGGATTTAATGTCGTCTGGCCACCTGCCTGTGAGTGAAATTCACTTTTATATAGAAATAAAATAGCAAAATGTACCACCTGGTGAGCATATATTTATACTGGCTTCATCTGCAGTTTACTCTAGCATCAACCATCAACCAGGCATCAACCAGGTGTCCTTAAAGCAGAAAGGCTTCATTCTATTTAACAATTATATTTGATTTCAGTTTGGTTTATTTATATCATCTATTAACAACATGTCATCATAAAACACTTATAATTTAATCAAAACATACAGTAAGATTGGTTAAAAAGTTTATATCTAAAAAAAACAAGCAAAAAAACATAGTTTAACATCTTTATTAACCAATTGTCAGTTTTTATTCTAAGAAATACCATTTTTTCTTTTTTCCTAAAATTAATCAAATCCAAATATTTTAAAGAACCCTTTTAATGTTTAATAGTTTTATAGAATCACAAATCAGCATGTCTCACCTCAGAAATCTAGGAATTCGTTTTGGGCAGGGGAAAAAAAGTCTTTATTGTCTGAATGTTAAGCTCAAACATCGGTGTATTTCGTTAATTTTTATGCCTTAGGCTTTGCTAAGATGGTAGGTAGGAAATTTCAGAATGCAGTAGTGTCTCTGTATCTTGATGTGGGCCTGAGTAAGTGGTGTGAATGGCTTAGGTATTGCTATCATTAACCTTTTTAGAGCTCGGCTATAACTCATTCCTCTATTGGATTGGCTGTAATTTAATACTCAGCAAGTCTGATGGAATATTCAAGCCCTCTGGTAGATGGACAAAAATCACTGCTCCACAGAGAAGAGCGATCTACTCTCTTCAGTAATGTACTCATTGTTTTAAAATCATGCCCTAATTATGTTCTAAAGTATGTACGTAGAGTACTTAAACCATTACTATTTCAGAACAACTACAATTCATAGTTTTATTCAGAAATTTGCCTACATTATGTTCAGAAGTATCACAATAATCAAAATGGTCTTAAATTTAGATTACAATAACTTACAATAAATTTCCCTTATCAACATGGGTTCATTAAAAAAACTGCTCTCTCACCCACCCCTCGTACTTCTGGGTGAAGTGGGTGGCTTGATCACAAGCTCGCGTCCTCTAACAGAGGCCTGGGAGCTTGACGGTTCTCCACAGGACCTTAGTGGGACCTTGAACTGCACATTTCTGGACTGAGATCTCTGATGTTTCTCCAGGTAGCTGTTGGAGCCAATTTTCCAATATGGGGGTTACTGCCCCAAGTGCTCAGATGACCACGGGCACTACCGTTGTCTTCACCTTCCAGGCTCTCTCTGGTTCTTCCCTGAGGCCTTGTTATCATGTTCTTTTTCCTGATGTTTTCATCATTTGGGATGGCCACATCACCACGCCTGTCCTCTGCTACTTATGGTCACTTGGTCACAACCATTTGGTCTCTTTGTATCTTGACATCCCACAGGATCTTAGCTCCGCCATTCTCCACCTCCTTGGGAGTTGTCTCCCATTTGCACCTGGGGATCTGCAATTTTTATTGTGCACAGATGTTTCTGATCACTAAACCAGCCACACGGTTATGGTGTTCAATGTATTCCTTTCCTGTCAGTATCCTACACCCTGCTGTGAGATGGTGGATTGTTTTCTGGGCATCTTTGCACAGCCTGCACTTTGGATCTTTGGTGTGGAGGCTCTAGGCCTCTATTGCTGTGGTGTTCAAGGCCTGCAACTGTGCTGCAATGATCAGTGCTTATGTGCTGTTCTGCAGCCCAGTCCTCTCTGGCCATTGGTAGTATTTGGTCATATTCAGCTATCTGTCAGTGGTAGATGCCATGCAAGGGTTTTCCTCCCATGATGGTTCCTCCATTTCCTTTATTTCCAGCATGTACTCTCTGAGACATTCACTAAGTGCTTCGTCCCTTGGGGCCATCTTCCAGATGTACTCTTAGAGCTTGGATGTTTATCTCCAATAGTGGCTCTGATGCTCAATAGGCCTCTGCCTCCTTCTTTGTGGCGACAGTGGCATTGGATGTAGGAGTTTGCCCTGAAATCGAAGGATTGATGGTTCAAGCCCCGACTCTGACTTTCAGTGTCGTTGTGTCCTTGGGCAAGACACTTCACCTGCATTGTCTACTGATGATGGTCAGAGGTCCCGGTGGCGCCAGTGTATGGCAGCCCAGCTTCTGTCAGTGGGCCCCAGGGCAGCTATGGCTATAATGTAGCTTGCCACCTTCAGTGTGTGAGTGTGTGTATCAATGGGTGAATGACTGAATGTAGCTTGTTAAGCACTTTGTCAAGTCTCCTGACTTGAATAAAGGTGCTATATAAGTACATGCCATTTACCATTTACCATTTGTGCTAAGTGTATAAGCTCTGGATACTAGATTTGGGGTGGAGTCCACCAAGCATGGTGAGTAGCTTCCCTGTTTTAATATCAGTGGTCTGAATTTCCTCCTTAGGCCAACTTTTTACCCCAGGGTATCTGATCATTGCCAATGCATAGCTGTTGATTGTCAGGACCTTGTTTTTACCATGGAGCTGACTTCTCAGAACTTGTCTTAGCCTTTGCAGGTATTTGGCTGTTGTAGCCTCTTTGTGGTTGTCATTTGCCTGTAGTATTCCAAGGTCCTTGTAGATATCTTCTACATCTGCTATTCTCCACCCTGTGAGTTTGATCCTCTCTGTGTGGATTACCTTCCCTGTCCTTGTCCCTATCCGTCCACATTTCTGGGGCCTGAATGACATTCCGATGTAGCTGCTGTTGATCCTGGTGATGTGGATCAGCGAGTCAATGACTCGTTCACTCTTAGCATACAGCTTGATTGAGGGGCCTGATAGTCATTTGTTTATTGTCTTGTTTATTATGTGGCTGAGGGGGTTCAGGTCTATTCAGAACAGCGTTGGGGGGCAGAGCATCTCCTTTGTATATTTAACGTCAGACTGAGATTTTTGCAAGTGGCTTTAAGTTGGCCTCAAGTGTGGTTTTCCACAGCACAGAGTTTGCAATGGAGGCTCTCAGTTGATCTTTTACAGCTTCAGGCATTCCAGGATCCATGTGTGTGGCATTGAGTCGTAGGCTTTCGTTTAATCAACTCACTCTGTGCACATGTTGGTTTGCCTGGTTTTTCAGTCTTGGTTGATGTTTTTACCAGTACCCCTCTGTCATGTGCTGATCCATTTTCCTGCCATCTTTGCCTCTTTGATGCCAGACAGGTATAATTTCCCTAATTAACATGGGTTCATATATATAGCGGATCCATTATGTTCATACATCCACACTAGTGTTTAATTAAATGCTCCTAAGAAAGAGGCAGATTTAAAGCTCTCCTCTAACTTCTGGCTCACTAAGGAAGAATGTTTGGGTTGATGTAAACAGAGTGTTTTCCTGGAATTGACGTGCCTTTTAAACAAGCTCTCAAATTTTCATTGGGGTTGAGTTGGGGCCATTTCAGAAGCTTTATGGTCTACTGCGTATTAATTCCAAAAATTAGCCGTGATGCTTGTGTTTGTTGTCATTATTCACCCTAAGTTAAGAATGCATTTCTTTGGATGTCCAAAACCAACTCAGGAATGAATATGGAATACCTGCTGGACAACCAGCTACCATCAATCGGAAAATAAATGGGTGATTAGTGATCCCAACACACACCAGAAAGGATTCTGGCATGGAAAAACTAGGCTAACACGAGTAAATAAACCTTTTTTTTTATTTAATGTTTATGCATTTAGCAGAAGCATTTATCCAAAGCGTTTTACAAAGTAGACACAATGTTACAGTTATCATTAATATGACAATAAGTTCTCTAGAGGAAAATCCCTAGTCAGAATCAGTTTTCTTTTTCAGCAAACTAATTCTCAGAGGTGCAAAAAGTATTGATTATTAAGTAAAAGCATAATTCCTACTGTTTAAAACACTCTTGTAGAAGTTAGAGTATTAATTTGAAATGTTTACTCAAATAAAAGTGTAAAAGTACAAATAGTACTATAACAATAGTATAAATTATAAAAGTAAAATCAAAGCATCAAAAAAATTTAAGGACAAGTGCTTTTAACTTTATACTGGTTACTGCTTAACTGTATTAAAGGAATCTTTTTTCTACAATTCTGAATGTTAACGGTTTTTATAATCAATGGTAACACTGTCAAATGCATCGTCTTAAAATGCTATTTATTTTGGTGCAGCATCAAGAACCACAAATAAATGAATTGTCTGGATGAAACCAATTATTTTGATAGATTTTATTTTTTATTAGATACTAACAGGCCATAACGAAAATGAGCTTAAATGAAACAAAGTGTATTTTTGAAACGTAAGGAGTAGAAAGTAGAGATAATTGCAAAAAAATGTAAGGAGTAGAAGTAAAAAGTTGTCTAAAAAAATAACTACTCCAGTAAATTATAGATTTTTTATAGATCGCTATATAAGGGGAAAAAAATATTTGTACTTTGTTACTTGACACCTCTGCTTAGGCAGTCCTAGATACTCAGTCCGAAAAATGCAAAAACATTTGATATTTAATGGCTTTTAAAATCCAAAGCCCAAATATTATAGAGACATACGTTTACCCTCATTTACGGTTTTAGTGTATGGATGAGAAACAAATCCACATGCAGTAATTTTAAAGTTTTGAAGCAAGCCCCTCCTTTTGACATATAAAACTTAAAAAAACATCACACAGAAAAATAGTGGTGCATGCATCTGTTATGCTGTGCATATTTTAGTGTGGATTTTTTTTTTATGGGTTATTCATGCACGTTCAATACGTTGGATTTAAGAACCTTTAAATAAGGATATTTGAAAAGTTGAGTTTTTAAATAAATCACCAAGATTGCTGTGGATATAGAGGACAGACCTGTCTCTCTTTCTCCTTAAAAGTACAGCTTTCTCTGATGATGCAAAGCTCTTGAAATTTTAGATCCCCCCATTTTAACTCGGAGGGCTTACATCCAGAAGTATGCAGCTGTCGCTTATGATCAGCTGGATGAAAGCTGCAGTGAAAACATGTTCGCAATATCCGACTCTGAGGCACTCTTCCTCTGAGTTGGTGGAGGGTCTTGATGCTGATTATTAAAAATGTGCGTTAATGAGCAAAAAGAAGCAGACAGAAAAATAAATCCCTGTTGGCCTTTCACCTTTGTTTAATGAGACAGAAAGGCTCAGTACCCTACCAGACAGCTTTACCCTCGGTGCTTGGAAGTATGCCAGCTCATTAAGAGCCTTTGAGAACATGAGTTTTGGAGCAAAAAATGGTTAAAATGTGATACCTTGATTAAAAGTACTAATATTTTAATTCTTATAATGCTTCTAAATCCAGACGATACAAGTTTAGTCTAGGCTAAATAGCCACAGAGTTATCTTTTTAATTTCTTATAGTTACAGGTGTCTTTGACAGTTCTGCTCCCTGCAGTTTGCTGTTCATTCTGCACACAGCTCTAAACAACGACGGGAGTTTTTCTGTCACCTTCTGACCCTCGGACCTTGCTGTGAGCAGTTTTTCCTTGGAATACATCTAGCAGAAAAACTGAAGTCCTTCAAAGATAAACAGATTTTTTGAGGTTTTCTGCAGCAAAAATATCTAAAGCCATCTGCACAGTTTTGGACTTCAAGCAGCATTTACTGGGAACACTATGAGAATCCATTACAGGAGGAATATAACTTCATGTATTGTTAAAATTTCCCTCCATCTTCTGTGATTCAGAAAAGAAATCATCAACGAATCTTTCCCAGGAATTTAAACTGGCTGTTGTAAGAGACAGTTGAAAATAGGCAGTTACAAAGGGTCATAAAGGATGCCGCACAGCATTTAGTTCCTATGCTCCACTTATCTGGAACAAACTTCCAGAAAACTGTAAAAGTGCGGAAAGCCTGGATTCCTTTAAATCAAGACTAAAAACACATTTGTTTAGGATTGCCTTCCACTGTTCTAGTTCAACAGTTCAACTACAACATATTTTCTTTAGTCCAACTGTTTTTAAAATTTCTTTTTTGTTTCTGCATTTTTTATTTTTTCATTTTTTTTTTATTTTAGTTATTTTTTTATTTTTTCCTACTTGCCTTTATTCTGTTTTATCTTCCTGTATTTTAATCATGTTAAGCACTTTGCATTGTCTTTGTACTGAATTGTGCTATACAAATAAATTTGCCTTGCCTAGCCTTAGCAACAACCGATGGATTCATAGACTTTAATGTACATTAAAATACCAGAAATGTCATATCACCGTTACTAAATAAAATTATATTGCGATATATATAATTGTCATATATATGACATTGAATTATAGTTCATTCCTATTCAAAAATGAGTCTGAATCTGGTAGGAGTACAAACTATTGGGGCTTAAATGGATCTCTGTTCTGTTCAAACTGTGGTTTAAGTTCAATCTTTGGTCCGCAAATCTCTTTTAGTTGTGCTTTTATTAGAGCTATGAAAAACATCAGATGGCAGTCGTCATAACAGCTTAATCTGTGCGTAGGATTAATGCTATGGATATCAGTACTACAGGTGCTGGTCATAAAATTAGAATATCATGAAAAAGTTGATTGATTTCAGTAATTCCATTTAAAAAGTGAAACTTGTATATTATATTCATACATTACATACAAACTCATATATTTCAGATGTTTATTTTGTTTAATTTTGATGATTACAAATGACAACAAATGAAAATCTCAAATTCATCATATCAGAAAATTAGAATATTGTGAAAAGGTTCAAAATTGATGGCCCCTGGTGCCACACTCTAATCAGCTAATTAACTCAAACCACCTGCAAAAGCCTTTAAATGGTCTTTCAGTCTAGTTCTATAGGCTACACAATCATGGGGAAGACTGCTGACTTGACAGTTGTCCAAAAGACGACCATCGACACCTTGCACAAGGAGGGCAAGACACAAAAGGTCATCGCTAAAGAGGCTGGCTGTTCACAGAGCTCAGTGTCCAAGCACATTAATAGAGAGGCGAAGGGAAGGAAAAGATGTGGTCGAAAAAAGTGTACAAGCAAGAGAGATAACCGCACCCTGGAGAGGATTGT
Source organism: Cyprinodon tularosa (assembly GCF_016077235.1). Taxonomy (NCBI): domain Eukaryota; kingdom Metazoa; phylum Chordata; class Actinopteri; order Cyprinodontiformes; family Cyprinodontidae; genus Cyprinodon; species Cyprinodon tularosa. The sequence goes on along the minus strand of NW_024038531.1, from coordinate 3,688,514 downwards.
GAAACAAAACCCATTCAAAAATGTGGGGGAGATTCACAAAGAGTGGACTGCAGCTGGAGTGAGTGCTTCAAGAACCACCACACACAGACGTATGAAAGACATGGGTTTCTGCTGTCGCATTCCTTGTGTCAAGCCACTCTTGAACCACAGACAGCGTCAGAAGCGTCTAAAGAGAAACAGGACTGGACTGCTGGTGAGTGGTCCAAAGTCATGTTCTCTGATGAAAGTAAATTTTGCATTTCCTTTGGAAATCAAGGTCCCAGAGTCTGGAGGAAAAGAAGAGAGGCACTTCATCCACGTTGCTTGAAGTCCAGTGTAAAGTTTCCACAGTCAGTGATGGTTTGGGGTGCCATGTCATCTGCTGGTGTTGGTCCATTGTGTTTTCTGAGGTCCAGGGTCAACGCAGCCACATACCAGGAAGTTTTAGAGCACTTCATGCTTCCTGCAGCTGACCAACTTTTTGGAGATGCAGATTTCATTTTCCAACAGGACTTGGCACCTGCACACAGTGCCAAAGCTACCAGTACCTGGTTGAAGGACCATGGTATCCCTGTTCTTAATTGGCCAGCAAACTCTCCTGACCTTAACCCCATAGAAAATCTATGGGGTATTGTGAAGAAGAAGATGCAATACACCAGACCCAACAATTCAGAAGAGCTAAAAGCCACTATTAGAGCAACCTGGGCTATCATAACACCTGAGCAGTGCCACAGACTGATCGACTCCATGCCACGCCGCATTGCTGCAGTAATACAGGCCAAAGGAGGCCCAACTAAATACTGAGTGCTGTACATGCTCATACTTTTCATGTTCATACTTTTCAGTTGGCCAACATTTCTATAAATCCTTTGTTTTTATTGGTCTTCAGTAATATTCTAATTTTCTGATATGATGAATTTGAGATTTTCATTTGTTGTCATCTGTAATCATCAAAATTAAACAAAATAAACATCTGAAATATATGAGTTTGTATGTAATGTATGAATATAATATACAAGTTTCACTTTTTAAATGGAATTACTGAAATCAATCTACTTTTTCATGATATTCTAATTTTATGACCAGCACCTGTATATGTACCCATGAGCAGGGACTAAACTTGGTGCTCAAGATTGTTGTAGAAATCTGTGAATAAGTAAATAATTTCTTGAAATAAGTGCATTTACCCTTAATTTGAGTAGGTAAATAAGCCCCCCCCAACCAAAAAGTCACAGAAAGAGGTATGGAGGCTCTAACGATAGAAACAAAAAATGAGTAATGACAAGAATTCATTGCAACCATTACCATCATTACAATATTTATTAGTAATATCACAATTTCGTTTTTTTTATAGATAAGATGTTGGTGCCAATAATATCCAAGTTATAAGCAAAGCTAGTTTTTCATGCATTTTAGGACCATTTGAAGTAGGATTTCAGACTTGAAAGCTGGAGTATCCTTCACCAACTGTAGCTCAAAATCAAATAGAAATCAGGTATATTTAAAAGTTAGTTAAAGCTAAATGTACAGCTTATATGTATAGTTCTTACATGGATTGCTGTTGCATTGAATTAGTGAAAAAGACTTGTTTTTTTTAAAACATATTCCTTAAAACCCTCACATATTTAAATAAAAGCATTACTAAATCTGGATGAGCTGGTCTCTCCGCTCATTAACATGTCCCACTGGTTTTCCAAGCTGCAAGTACCATCTTAAAATAAATGAAGAATTTCTTGAAATAAGTGTATTTACTCTTAATTTAAGTAGGCATATAAGATGATCTGCCAATGCAGAGTGTTTTTACCCATAAAATAATATCATTAGATATTAGGACAATATGATTGTTTTTATTGTAAATGCATTGTAAAAGTGCTTCAGTTATCCGCTTAATTTAAGAGAAAAATGCATGGATTTTAAGAACAAGATACTTGCCTTTAATTTTTTTTGCAGCGTTCTAATGTCATGTCAAGTTAAAATACAGATTAGCTATTTTAAGCGAAACTGTTAGGTTGAGCTGCATGATATGAGGCAAATATAAGATTGCTAAATTATTTTAAAATATTGCTATGACGGTGATGATGCATCAAAGCAAGGACAAGTTTATGTAGAGCATATAGCACCTTTCAGTAGCAAGACGACGGTCCTTTCTTTTTGAGGTGTAGACAAAAAAACAGACAAGAATTTAAATGCAAAACTCAGTCATTGCAGTATTTCACATGATGAGTTCATCGTTTGGGTCCATTCACTTTTACAAACTGCAGGAGATGATCGACATTAATCATGAGCAAAACTGACTTTCTGGTACAGCATTTTATTTTTTAGAGTAGTACAACAGCTAAAACTGGAAACTTTATATGCATAGACCTTGGATGCTAATCCTGAAGATATTTAGAATATCAAATTCCCATGATTTAGTTTGTTCTTATTCACAGTAATCAGTTAGAGCTGTGTTCAAACTGAAGTTATAAGGTAACAGAATCATTTTAACAGCATAGAAACTTAAAATTGACTGTAGACTTTAGCATGTGGATATCTTTATTAGTCTAAAATTTGTAGAGGTTTGGGGGGGGGGGGTTTATTTATTTTTTTGCCCTTTTCCCCTTTTTTGTCTATTGGTGGATCACGCAATAATAGAAAAAGGTATTTGAGAGTTTTAACCTGATAGTTCAGTGTTTTGTGTTGTAGACTGAGGTTACATGTTTAGGGTCACTTGGTGCCAATTTCCAGATAAAGATCTTTATCTTGTTATATTTTACAATTCAATATTTTTTTTTCCAAAATAAAACAAAATATGAGGCTTAAATTTCAGTAGACAAAGAACACATATATAGTAGCTTCAACATTTTTAGGAAGGTTTTACTTTTACTTTTTTTTTTTTTTGCTCTATCTATTCTTTAATGCCCAATCGATGCAAACTATTCACAAATTTCATTTCTACTCTATCATCCTCGCAGTCGCTGGCCTTGACTGAGTCTATTTCCATTATGGCATCCATTGATTTGCTCCGGCGCCTTTGTCATTTTTCTCTGCCGTTAATGTAATTGACTAGCTGATTTTTTTGCTCTCCCTCTCTCACACGTGCACCAATTCTGTGTTCCTCTTCTTGCCAGATGTTGCCCGAGCTATTGAGCTGCTGGAGAAGCTGCAGGAATCAGGGGACGTTCCTGGACATAAGCTGCAGTCTCTGAAAAAGGTTCTGCAGAGCGAGTTCTGCACAGCAATCAGAGAGGTGAGTCAGAACAGCTGTGGGCTGTTTTGTGTGTGTGACCTTTCTCATGCAACACCTCCTTATGAAATGTTTTCACACCTCTTTTCTATTGATTGTTGGGAGGATTTTTGCTCAAACTCAAAGCAAAAACATTTCTTTAAAGATAGTGTTTGAAAAAAATAAACTCTGTTATCTACAAATTGGTGTTTTTATTAAAAGGAAATATTCATTTCTCCTTTAAAAATCAATTCAGAGATTACACTGACCTGTATTTTTGTGAAATGTAGATCTGAGCTTAAATGATATTTCTTGTCACATCTTTAAGTATCTCCCCTGTGTTCACAAATATATAGGACTTTATGTTACTAATAGCCCTTCATCTTTTTACCATTCTGATGTTGCATAGTTTATTTAATATCCAATAATTCTGTGGTATAATTTAATTTACAACTCACATTTTTTAGTAATAACTATCAATCTATACTTTGTAGCGTCTCAATCAGTACTGATAAAAATTACACACAAAAATTAGGGATTTTTAGACAAAAACATACATGGCAAGATAAGAAAAGTGTGACAGCATTTTGGGGATGAAGAACTAGGAGAGACACTAAATCATACAATTAATAATCATTTTGAAAACAGGTTTTTAATTTCACATAACTGCATTGATCCATTTTCTCCCGCTAATACCTTGTGAGGGTCGTAGTGGGGCCGGTGCCCATCGCCTGCAGTCTACGGGCCAGAGGCGGGGTACAGGTTGCCAAACAGGACAATCAACCATTCACACACGCACTCACACCTAAGGAGGTTTTAGAGAAGCCATTTAACCTAACAGTCATGATTTTTGGACTGTGGAGGGAAGCTGGAGAGAACCCACAAGGGGAGAACAGGCAAACTCCATGCAGAAAGACCAGGAATTGAACCAAGAACCTTCTCTCTGTAAGGCAACTGCCCTACCCACTGCACGACCGTGCAGCCCCTTAATTGCACATTTTAAATTGAAATATTGAAGAGTGATAATCAATAGTTTTTATTAATCCATTATCAAATACTGTAATTTGAAAATGTATTTTCAAATCTCTAAATTAAAGACCATAATTTATAAATACCTTTCCTAAACAATTAAAAATTTCCTTTTTTCACCTTTCATTTTAAAATCCTGTTTACCATCTTCCTTTGGATTTTCTTTGCGGTTTTCCTCTGAGAGGAAACTTGTGTGGCCCTTCTGGTCCCTGAGAACACTGAAATCAATTTAAACCAATCACTGTTGCTCTTTGGATGTAACCAGCGCTCTCATTGGTCAGACAGCCACACCTGAATCACAACATGATGGCTAACATAGAAGGTACAGATTTGGTGCTCCACCTGCTCACCTTTTAAACCCAGAGAGAGTAGAAATCACGGATTTGGAAAAGTAACAGTCACACATCATCAAATTTTGAGAGAAACCCATCGTCTGAGTGCCTGATGGATGCTTCAAAGTTTTGCTTTATCTGAAGCAGTCTCTGTAAGTATTTATGTCAAACTTATGCATTCGAAAACTAAAGGATAAGTCTTGCAGATAAAATTGTACAATGGTGTGTGTGCTTCTAACTTTATGGGATCCAAATTGTGTGAATAACTGCTAAAGAAAAATTAAATTGTTATTATTTAGTCCAAACTTCCAATTTTAGAGTAAAATAAATCAAACTATAACTTTTATTTTAGGCATTTGCGTCACATAATCTGTTAAAGTTAATCAAATTATTGGAATTGGTCTAAAATATGGAGAAACTTGTTTATGGTATTAAATATAATAAACCTGCCTGGATGGGTTTTAACAAAAGGGTGGATTATACCTTTAAGCCGCAGCTGTGCCAGATCCGTCAGCAAATAGCCACAGCATAGTGAAAATGTCAGCTTTTACCTCTGCCTTATTATAGCTGCAGCTTAATGGCAAACCCTGGTTTATTTTACTATTTCTGACCACTAATGGTGATTGCATTTTGAAACAAGGTGGGCTTTTTGTTCTATTAAAGGCTTGATAAGCTTGTTACCTTTAAATGTAATTATGCTGCTTCCAATCTCACTGAAACTGGAGAAAAGTATAGTGGGAATTCTAAATCTTTCGCCGAGCCACCCAAAACATCCCCAATCTGATTCATCGCTGTAATGTTATTTATCAAGAGGACTGGCATAAAAAGCAAACAGGAGCTGTTTCTGCTTGTGGCGCCACTAAGCAGACTGATAACCACATATCATGTATATCTAGTGTTGTGATAAACCGTAGCATCATACGGTGAAGCAAACAGCAGCATTAAAGAGCAGGAAAAGCAGGTGACAGATGCTGCAATGGCCTCTATCTGCAAGTTAATTACAAACAGTCTAAATGCAATTTGGACCTGGAGTGAAGGAGTATTAGAGAAGTTGATCAGTATGTTGGAGGGAGTTTCACATTATCTACCAAGTCGACCTTCCGCTAACCTTAGCAGGGTGCTTTAAGCTCTCAGAACATGCAGCCACTCTTAATCATCCTGAAGTCGTTATTTTATTATCGAGTAAAACCTAATGGACTTGGGTAACAATGAATCGGTTAATTCTTTGGAATAATTACAATTTCTGCATCTTCTGAACAAGTAATTATAAACTTTAAAGTCTGTTTTTAACCCACTTTTAGTTTTTTTAGTTTTTTATTTACTGAAATCTTTTAGCATCGTCAGAAAACAGGTTTCATTTCAGAATAAACCAAATGTGCAAGATTTATGTGTACGTCTCAACAGTGAAGCGAAGTGTTTGCACCCTGCAAAGACTCCAAGATGTTATGTACAACTAAGCGTTGGATTACCAACTTCCATGTTTAACATTCGACAAATGTTTTGATTATCGTGCATTCATTTTAGAAAGAAACCACCCATTTCTTCTATATTCATGTAGATGGTGCAAAACTGATTACAAGAAAATTTCAGCACATTTAAACTGTGCAATGAAAGGGAGATGCAGTGAGGATCTCTGCTTTTAAATGAGAGTGGGAGAAGATGATGGATGAGTGTACAACCAGCAAACAAATATGCTTTTTTTTATCCACAGAAAACAGGATGTAACCACAGCAAAGGTACAAGGGTTACATTTTTATTCTGGCAGTATAGAACAAACTAGAGAAGCACATATTTGCGTCTGGCATTTTACAGAGTGATACTCTCAGTCAATTCTATTTATCTTTGAATCAATCAGATAAAAGGATGAGTCATTCTACCTTTGTTATATTTCTGTGGTGCTTTAACAACATCTACATTGCTTATGTATTCAGGAACGTAATTCCAGTGTGACTCCTCCGTATTACAGTCAAATACTGCTCTTGAATTTGTGGACGACCACTTTGCTTTTTTTTCCAATCAAAAGGACTATTTTTTCTCCATCTTTGCAGCTTTGAAAAATGTGACGACTAACTAGTGTCACATTATTGCATCTCCCTGACTTGATATGAGCATCGGTATTTATTGCATAGAATGCAAATAGCGCAAAAATAGATGCAAATAATGGAGTAAATTGTACTGCTTCAAGGATTACCCTCTATGGTCATAGAGGAAAGGATCCTGCACACCTATACACCACTGTATATTCATGACATTTAAAAAGTTACCTAGAATCTGCTGTGGTTCTTGAACTGATAGGATCAATAAACCCTCCAAAGTTTCATATCAATAAAAACCTTTTGATCACCATATTTCATTAATTATCAGTCAGGATACAAAGTACTTTCCCATTAGTTTCATTAATTACTATATACTCACTAAATGTGGGCTATAGAGGGGTAGATATTATGAAATATTCATGAAAACTGGCACCAATTTAAATTAGATTGTGGTCAGTCTAAAACCAAAGAGTAGGGTTGGTAATGAGTAAATACATTATTTTGGTATCTCAGCATGCAATTTTTCAGTTCTTAATGCAAATGTTTCAGTATTAGATTTCTTGCCCGATTGTTTGAATAATGAAAATTTTGCCACTGACTTCAAACAGTGATATGCATTCAATCAAACCTTGAGATCTACTTTTCCCATCATCAAGGAGTCTGTCCTCTGACAGAGCTGACCTCTGCTCCATCTCAGCTGAAGCTACATCTTGGCACCAAAGGCTCATCTGGCAACCGGCTGCTTCCAGTGGCAGTCACAGGAGTGCAATGACATCAATGCTTAAAAAGCATCAACAACAGCATCACCAGCAGCAGTCGCTCCTCACAAAGAGACACTAGGCTTCACCTACAGAAAGCTGGTGAAAGTCGGTCACCAATGAAACAACAGGGATGCTCAAAGTAAAGAGCTGCAGCAAAGAAGGCTAAGAAATTCAATTAGTTCTTTAAGGAAACTTCGTTACTAAATTTGATTATTTTTCGAATTAAATCAAATTCAATCAAAGATCTGATCCACTCTGAGTGCTTTGACAGTTTTTCATGCTTTGATCAAGAAAAAAAAGCCAATAAAAAGAAACGGAATCGAGAAACGTTCCGGGAAGAATTCTGGGCACGTCCCACCGGGAGGAGACCCAGAGGGATACCCAGGACACTTTGGTGGGGAATATGTTTCTCGGCTGGTCTGGGTACACACCTTGGGATTCCCCCAGAGAAAGTGGCCCTAGTGGCTGGGGAGAGGGACGTCTGGGCATCCCTGCTGAAGCTGCTACACCCGCGACCTGACCCCGGATGGATGGATGGATGGATGGATGGATGGATGGATGGATGGATGGATGGATGGATGGATGGATGGATGGATGGATGGATGGATGGATGGATGGATGGATGGATGGATGGATGGATGGATGGATGGATGGATGGATGGATGGATGGATGGATGGATGGATGGATGGATGGATGGATGGATGGATGGATGGATGGATGGATGGATGGATGGATGGATGGATGGATGGATGTTATTTTCAGCCGAGTCATGTTCTAGTTCCTCCCTCAATGACAACAAAAACAGATTAGCCATCTTTACCTCAGAAACCTATATATAGATTTAGTTTCTTCCAATGGCAGATCATCATAACAGTGTTTTATATGTGAATAGAAATAAAAATTACATCTAAAAACAATTTAAAGCATATAATGGCTTGTATTTCTCTTTTCTACCTCCTTATTTTCCTGGGTAATTTAATTAATAAACTGTGTTCAATTCTGCCTCATGTTCATAATCTGTCAGCAATAGCACTTTCAAGTATGTGTATATATTAATCATTTGACTTTTGATTTTAAATGTTTGTGCAATTATCTTTTTGTTCATGGTTTTATAGGCCACCTCAAAAACTGATAGGATAGAAGCACTAATCCTGCTTTTTGGTTCAGTCCCAAAAAAGTAAAAAGTCTGCAGTAACATGATTCAGCCTCGCTAAAGATGACAAGCTAGCTGTCAATATGAATAAATATGAGTAGGGAAAAGAGCAGCCTCAGCAGCGCCTGGATAAATGACAAAGAGATGGAGTTTGATGAGGTGGTTGTCTTTCCTCGCCACGCTCCGCAATGACAGGAAGGGGGGGGGGGATAACGGCTGTGTGCTCCAGTGGTGCTGCATCTCTATGTGCAAGTTCTCAGGGTCAATCAGCCTTGCAAATGGGAATAGAAGGACGCTAGACAAGAAGACTGGAAAAGATAAAAAATGCTAGAAATGATTGAGGAGAGGGAATTAGACCGCTAGTGTGTGAGATTCCCACTCCGCAAACATTGGCAGACCCATTAAGTTGGTTAAGTGAAAGAAAAAAATCTCTCTAGCTTTAAATTGCTAAATAATTTTATTGCCCCAAACATTTGCAATGGACATATTCAACATTAACCCGCACCATTTGTTAACAGTGTGAAGGTCTAATTAAGCTAATGTATAATTAGAACAAGGAATTTTCAAAATAATTTATAGCAAATCAGAGACTGCTGAACAGTTTTACATTATTTCCTTATTATGTTAATAATGTTTGAAGGCATGAGGAGGAAGATTATTAGTATAAAAATCTACTTTATTAATCCCTAAGGGAAATAAAGTTGTATTCACAAAGTTCTTTGGAACCAAATTTAGTTAAAAAATCTCTAAAAGATACCACAGCGCTCCATGTTTTCAAGGACAGGTAAATTGATGAAGGCAAGAGTCCAAGATTTAACTTGAATTTATTCGTGCTTCTAAATCTAAAGTAAAGTATGTCTGCTCCTAAAAAGGTTCAACAATAAGGTTTACCTTCATCTACAGGAGGTTTTATTCATGCATCCAGGAGAAAGTCAAGCCTTGATATGCAGATTTTTGTAAGATAGTAGGAAAATATACCAACGGCTGGAAGTTGGGGAAAATCTGAGCTCAAATAAAGGAAAAGGAGCAAATTACCTGCTTATCTGCTTGATTTAATACATAATACATTTAATTTTCTAGGGTATTCTTCCTGATAGAAATGTATTTTTTTCTAACCACCCAAACCATCTTTGAAAGAAAGTTTTGCATGTAATAACTAAGGTTCACTAAGGAGATGAATGTGAACTGTTTGTGAAAGCAGCTCTGGGTTAATGTCACGCTTCTGCTGACAAGGGTTGGAGTTTGAGTGAAAAAAAAGTGACTCATAACTATCTGTAGTCTTATGGCTTCTAGCAACAATCTTCCTTATTTTCCAATCTTTAGATTAACTGTTGCTTTTTTCTGACCTCAGGCAGCTTCAGGATTTATGTCTCATCCAAACCACAGCCAAAAAACAGCCTTAATAAAAGCACGGATATTTTGCTCTGAAAGGAAAACTACCTTGTAAAATCGAAATATAGTCCAACCTCCTTAGATATAAAGGCTCACCCACCTAATGTGGTAAAAAAAAAACATTATCTCTTGCTAGTTATTTTATTTCAATCTCAGATCTGTAGGGTTCAGAGAAAGACTTACAAATTCCCATCTCCTAAATAACGCATTACATCCCAGAAATGAATAAAGAGATATTCCTTGTGAACTGAGCATGCAGCTCTTATAAAATTAGAAGTCTGTGATGCACCCAGTGAGAGATCCCTCTTTGGTGGTGTCATGACTTTTCTGTTTGCCGACGTGCCGCCTTTTCTCATGCAGCAGATGCCAAATATTGCATAAGCTTTATCTGCAGCACTCCTGTCATGCTTGAATAGGGCCGTTAATAAACATTTGCACAATAGAGACAGAGGTTTAAAGACCCAAAAGGCATTACTGTAATAGCTAGATGAAGCTGCTACTGTTTTCAAATAGTGTCTGAAATGTGCCATGAGATTAAGGAAGGTGTTGGAAACAAATTAAATGGTTCTAAATGGCAATGGGGTTTAAAAGAAAGGAAAAGGAAGAATATGCATTATGTGTAAAAAGGTAAAAACCCAAATCCTTTGTGGCATTTATAACCTACGCTCAGCAAAGAGTGCACAGGTGGAAAATAACAAAACTTCTCATTTTGAAGCTGTGTATATAAAACTGCTTGTATGACCTGCAATGTTTCTTTTTTTCAGCAGAGCCCCAAAATGTGTTTCAGTCTGGGCTGCAGAGCTGTGCACTCAAAAGTAACACGTTTGGTCTTTGAGATTCATAAGCAAACAAACCAAGCGAAGCTTGGGGATATGTTTTTCCCTCGCTCTGAGATCTCTACACAGAAATATCACGATGTTTCTCTCCTTTAAGTACAGCTGTCTTTGATGATTCAGGAAACCAAGAGCTTTGTGATGTTGTGTGTCAAAGCTGCCCGATCTGCTCGTTTCCAATAAGCAGCTCGGCTATGATGTGAAACATACACTGCCTGAGAGAAGGAAATAGTGATTTAAGTCTGTATCAAGGCCACAAATCTAATATTCTGTTAAATTATCCATTTCATTATTTAACAGGTTTGCCTAATCATTTGCTTCGCTGACTAAAACTGATATCAATGTAATTTTGAAAAGCAGCCTCTTGTGCAAAGCTGCAGAATCCTTTAGATTCTTCTAATCTTTTCTGAAATGCATTTTTTAAATCAAATCTGTAGCGCCAGCTCAGCGAATTTTGTATAATCTGTAGGGTTTTATAGACAGCTCATCAACCCCTTTTAACCCCTACATCCATCACATAAAATTTTCATTATTTGGTTGCAGCAGGAATGGAGACATTCACTTTCCCTGCCACGCTTCAGTTTGCATCTGACAGAACATATGAGAGTATTTAAAGCCCAAATGTGTGCCCAAATGGCTGGTTAAACGTTGGTAAAAAAAAATTTAAAAACAAGTCAGTTTTTGCTGAGGAGAGATTAATGATAATGAGAGATAATAAAAAGCTTCCTCTTGTGCAACTTTTGAATTGTATTTTCAGCTGCAAATTATCCAAATTAGTCAGTTTAGCATCATTTTTGAGTTTAAGCCACATCTGGAAGAGTTCCTCAGGAAAAGGAGCTCTACAAAATAATTGAAGGTTTAAAAAGCTCTCTGATGAGGTGCTATTAAAAAAGTGTGTCTCAATTAACTATTGAAGATTTGTTCAAAACAAACCGAAAAACTTTTCTAGAACAATACTTTTCACACATCTTTACCAGCCTGTAGGTCATTGTGTAAAACATTTTGTAAAATCAATAAATGAATAACATCACATAGTTGAACTTCCTTACAAACTCAGACCAACTTTATAGGTTTTCCTTGTTTAATTAATACATAATAGTATCTTTTTTTAATATTTCAACATAGTGGAAATCTGCTTGCTTCCACACAAATGTTCCAACTGACCAACGAAGGATATTTCTATTCTATATGCAGAAATATGCAGTGAATTAACTATCATATTTTGTCCTGCATCAGTTTTTTTGGTTGTGTTTTCTTTTTTTTCCAATATTCCTGAACTGGTCTTGGAATACGCCAGAATTTAACTGGAGAGGTCAGCTGTCTGCCTTGGTTCCATCTGCTCCATCAAACTGGCAGAAATCCTTTTATTTCTTCATTCTTCTGGAAACTCGGCAACTTATGTCAGTGGCTGAGGTCAAAGAACCTTTTTCAGTCATGAACCACTAACTGGAATTAATGCAAATAGATTTTCGAAGAATGCAAACAGCTGGTTATTTGACATATTTTCTAAAATGAATTAGACAAACCTGTTTTCCTATTTAGGACAAAATAACCACTTTCCATTGGTGCAATATCTCACATTTCTAAAATGAATTATAGTACAACATTTTCCCCATCAGTCACATTATTGCTGTGAAGTCGGAGGATGTGAAGCCAACTTTGAAAGAATGTGGCTCTAGAAAGAAGAGATTTTATGTTTCAGTAGTGTGTAATTACACCACATGTCACTCTTCATTTGTTTCAGGTCTATCAGTACATGCATGAAACGATTACAGTGAATGGCTGCCCAGAGTACCAGGCGAGAGCCACGGCTAAGGTAAGAACTACACAGCAGATCTATTATACAAATATTTGACATAAAAAAAATATGAATTATAACTGAAACCTTCACATAATGACTGATAAATTATCCGTTAACCACATTATTCAGTGATATCCCCACCAGTGGTTTCTAGCCACCTCTTAATAGCCCTCATTAGGAGAAGGTGTGTAATTAGGACAAAGCATAAATGGTTGCACCAGAGGCTGTCCTGACATCCAAAGATAAAGTATGATATCAGTATACGAGGATGTACCAAAGGATGCTACGATTCCAAAACAAATCTTCTATTCATTCAGGCTCTTGCATACACGAATTAAGAATAATTTTAAATTGTGTGTTTTTGCTGTGAACCGACACAGGAGTGATCCCACGGTTAGATGGGAAGTAAGATGATAAATCCACTGAAAATTATTTAATTGGGTTTAAGTCGTTAAAATTCCTTCTGCAAATCAGCCTTGCTAAAATATCAACAGATGATTTACTCTGCATCACTGTTTTTGCTGCTGCTAATGCATTTTGCAGATTTTGTGCAATAAGAAGAGCATTTGGATGCATAATGCATTTTGCACCACTAGATGTCAAAGTCCTAAAAAAACTATTCTAATTAAAATAAACTGAAGTTTTTCATCTGTTCTCAAACACAGACTCAAAGAAGCTGTCCGATTTGTTTAATTTTTTTCACAACTTTTATTTCAATTATAATTTGTGACAACCTAATTATCTTTATTGTTTTAAATTAGTATTGAAAAACACCAAAGGACTTCAGTGTTTTTCATTATTTTTTCTGTAACAGACTCAAACTTCATCAAGAAGGATGAGCATGTGATGACAGTAGACGGGGCTTGCATTGTGTCATTGATTCTGCAGATCCCTCACACTATGCATGCATGCAACAGTGGAGGGTATCCAGCAGAGCCAGGCTCAGTGTGAGTGGAGGTTCATGCAGACAGAACCAGACAAAGAAGGAATGAATATAAAAATTCAATAAATGGTTGTAATGTCATAAAAGCAACTTTTTTTGTTTTGTTTAGGGATTTCCCAATACAACTTTTTCATTTCTAAAACAATGCTGATATTGTTGCTTTGAGAATTGGCCGATACAGATGTCGACTCAATATGGTTTTTGCACTAATCACACAAGATTTTATTACTACTACTAAAATACTAGTACTACTAAAACAGGGAACAAACATCAACAACAAAGTTATGAAAACAAATAACCCATGTATAATTAACCAATGAGTTATAGCCAGTGTTGTGGTCAAGACCACCTAACCCGAGACCAAGACAAGACCAAGACCACAGTGTATCGAGACCGAGACAAGACCAAGACTTTTAGGGTCCGAGACCAAGTCAAGACCAAGACCAGCGCCAGTATGTGACAATAAAATGTGAAACATGATCAAAATCACAAAAATTGATCTAAAAGACCCACATTCACATAAAAACGCCTAGATATTTAACACACAGAACTGGACTAAACATAAACATCTTTATTTAGTACTTCTGTGTAGTAATCACAGAATTTCAAACAATTAATCAAAGTCGATCAAATTGTATTTTCTCTGCCGTTCATCAGCAGTACATACATTTAAGTTGTTATTAAATATGCTATTTCAAAACAATGTGCAAAATTCTGTAAAATGTGTAAGACTGAAAAAAAGCCAATCATTTCTCGTTTCTTTCTCATATACAGATTTAAGCTATATTATATAACTTTTCTTAAATAAATCTATATCTGTCACCAAGTTGTGAAATATTATGAGACAGATAATTTGTTGAAAAAATAGATTGATCTCCTTCACTGCATTTACCAATGAGACAGGTTATTGCTTGGATTTAAATCCCAGCATCCAATAAAAAGAAGGATCTTAAAGAAACTGATAATATTCTGATGATTAGTGTTATTTCCACAGTTGTGGTCTTGACCGATCTTGAAATAAAATGCAGAGTCCTCAGCGCCCGAGACAAGACCGAGACCAAATGCGGTCAAGTCCGAGACGAGACCGAGACCATCAAAAAATGGTCTTGAGACCAAGACTGATCTTCAGTACTACAACACTGGTTATAGCAACATTTAACAGAAGCAAAGCATTTCTATCAGCTTGAAACCATCGTAAGTTTTAAATGCTGGCCAATTAAATATGATTTGTTTTTGTTGTTTTTTTTTGCCAATATTGGACCAATATTACTATCGGAACAGGTCATCCCTATTGGTGTTACAATCCTGAAAATGTTCTATTGGTAATATCATGCTAAATGTAAGATAATAGACAGGATTTCCATAAGCGATTATCCCAGCTTTTTCAAACTAAATTGAATTGCATTACATTTTTTGTACATAAGGATACAGTATGTTTGAAATGATTGATTACCTTTTATGACACTCAGTTTAGAAATGTATCATCCAAATTCAGCCCACATGCTTCCAGTCAATAACAGATTTGCTACAATAACTCAAAATGTGGTTGAATGTTCATGAGGTGAAAGATAAAGACAAGCGACGGCAGACTATTGAGGAGAGCTTTTGGCTGTAGATTGGAGGTCTGAGGGAAGGGGCACTGGGGAATAAGGACTGCTGGCTGAATATGAAGCAGACAGGCTGGTTGGTTGGGCAGGTCAGATTCCAGTCAAAACATTTGGGATAACTGGCTAAAAGAATAAACAAGGGGTATCAGCAATCACTGAAATGTGGAAGAAGAAAAAAAAACACATGAAGGATAAAAAAATATATATAAAAGCTTTTTCATTCAGAGACTAAATAGTCTGTTTAGCTGGAAAAAAAGAGCACTAAAATGCTGCTGATTTGATGACTACATGGATGAGAGGCGTGTGGGTTGTGAATCTAGAGCACCCACTACACAAATGCATGCGCACACCAACACAAGCCTCCTCCACCAACAATACAAACAGATTATCTCAAATCATAGGGCAATATGACAGTGAAAGTACCTTTAAAATAATTTAGATTATAGATTGAATCTCAAAACCTTTATCTAATAATAATTATTTTCTTTGCATTTTCAAATCTCTCTCATTCACATAATGGTTATCTCATTTTCAAGCCCCTGATTTATTTGTTTAATGTCGTTTCTAAGGTTACATATCTGATACAGATAGAGACTTTATTGAAAAGAGATAAAGATGTCTTTGATTTTATGTGGAAAATTGTAGGAAATTCTCATTTAGGTTGCTTGATTGCGACCGTTTGCTGTGTCCCTCATCAGTTCAGTGTCCAGCTGAGTCTACTCCTCTTCATCACATCATGATAAGTGGGTGGAAGGAGTGAACAGAGTGGAATGGCAAAAACAAAGAAAGTGTGTGCCTGAGTATGAATGCAGTTATTCCTGGTACTAAGCTTAAAGAAATCAGAGAAACTCAAAAGCTTTTTCGTTCATTAAATTTCACATTTACACCAGTAGGAGAGAGTGAATCAACGTAATAAGTGAAAAAATCTAAAATTCCTCCTAAACAACAATGTACATACAATTTCTGCTTAACGGTTATTCTACTACAGATGAACCAAAATCCACCAATTCTGTTTTGGAGGGATATCCAAGCATACTCCACAAGTAGAGTGTTCTTTATCTATGAATGCGATTGCATTGCTTCAGGTGTAAGAGTGTGCAGCTTATGTTCTACTAATGAGAAAAAGTTTGCATTAGATTAAAATTTTAATAAATTTTTTTGTAGCTTGTCATATTCTGAGGAAAAAAATAACATATTTCAAAAAATAAGACAATTTAATTGTGTGTAAAAGATAAAGAGAAAACCAAAAAAAAAAAACAGCAAAAAACACTTAACTTCTGTGTTTTTGCTAACTAAAGCACAGGTTTTTCATGTTAAATAAGACTGAATTTTAACCTGTTTACCAGGAAGTGTCGTGAGATGCGCGTTTGTGCTTTTGTTGATCACTCGCACCAGAGTAGGGTATCTCCGCCCAACGAACATCAGACCTAATTTTCTACCACGCAGCTAGAGCAGCAAAGATGCTTCAGAACTAAACTTGGCCAAGCATCAAAAATGAAGCAGCACGCATGTTTTTGCCGCTTCTTCTGCGTGCAGTCTAAACGTAGCATGAGGCCCTTGTTGTTCACTGCAAATCTGTTGGCTTAATAATGTTTTTGAGAAATCTGTACGCTTTGAAAACGGGGTCCTCTGTTCTGAGCCTTCACAGACTGATCTAATGGAGTATCCTTGTTCCAGTTTCCTTTGAGTTATTTTCTCATTCAACACAAACATGCCTAACATTCACCTTCTGATATCCTGTGGTCATTACTTAACCTTATATCCTTAAAGGAAACGGGCTTGATATTTTCACAAATCATTTTTTTTTTTTTACATGTGAATGGTCTTTAAATTGTAGTGTTGCATTTTTCCCCCTTTTATTGAGGATATTTTGGTAACACAAATGTTAATTCACATCCACAAGTTATTATACTGAACTCTGACACATTTAATCTGCAAGGAGGATAGGTCTGCACAATTTAGGTAAGACCCCTTGAGGCATCTCTGCCCCATTTGGCTAATGTGCTCATGGTGACATAAGGGACAGTGGTCAGGGGGAGGGTAGAAAGGCTGTGCACCAGCAGCAGTAAAAGCCAAACACTTTATTTATTAGGGATAATAACCAATACTGTATCTAATAATGCAAAGGTGATTCTATTTTTTTTTATAGCAGATATGGCATATTGTAGAAAATATATAGATATATGTATAATTTCCTTATTATCACATTTTATTTAGTTTGTTAAACGTTAGATTAGTTAGTTAAAGGGTTTCAGTCATTACTGTTTTAGCATCAAAGCTATGCATCATTAAATCAGATAGATTCGAAATTCTACTTTTACATAGATGGAACAACGTTTAAATTCTAAAAAAAAAATTGGTTAGAAAAGGTTTAGATAGCTGTTGGCTGGTAAAGTTAAGTAGAGATTAAGATCTGAGTAGATAAAATCAACAAACTGCACTGGAAAAAAATCAAAATCTACATAAGTCATTTTTTCTTGAATTTAGGGGGTAAGTGAGACACTCCAATGGAATAAGACAATTCACATTTAAAATAAGAAAAAACAAATCCATTGTCTTATTTCATGTGCATATTATCTAATTATTTTATTTTAAGAGTAAATATCCTCATCCCATTGGCAATAAATCTTATTTACCTACTCAAATTAAGGGTAGATACATTTAATTTAAGACATTTTAAATTATTTCTAGATGCTTTTTGCAGTGTGAATACACATCCCATTCTGACTGGGATTGACAAGTTACTTTTAACTTAATATTGAGCTTAGCTTCTGTTTTAGACACAACACTTTCAACAATTTCCCTTTTCCCTATTTCTATAATGAACTAATTACAGACTGGCTTTAATTCAAGCCTTGGTTTAGCACTGGAACAGCTTTTGTTGAAAAATCCTGGTTAAATAAAAGTGGGACCAACATATTCCCCCTTCCATCCTCTAGCAATCACGTGTAATGTAGAGTAATGTTGCTCTCAGACGAACAAATTGCACTACAAACATATTTTTCTTGGCAGAGAGAGAAAAAGATGCCCTGTATAGCTAATTTTTTTACTTAGAAAAGGACATTTGTACCAAAAAGTTACAGAAACAATTAGAGGTCTGTGGAGCCGGGTTGAATGAGCCAAAGAACAGCAACCATCTAGAAACATCCAATTAAAAAGCCATTTTAAATGCATCATAAAATGTAATTGTTGATTGAAATTAAATTGCAAAAACAAAGGGGAAAAAAAGCCTTCATTGGCCGACTTCGTTTCAATTTAACTTCGAAAACAACATAGCAAATCTCTCCTGGCAGTAAAGTCTCGTGCTTGGCGAGCACATTTATCTTTGACTCAATAACTCATATTTATTTTTTTTCTTTTTCTTAGACATGATCTGAGAATAAAGCGGCTCTCTGCGAGTTAAGCCATCCTCGTACAGTTTAGGGAGTCTATCCTCCAGCAAGCCTTTAATTTAAAATCCCCTCTGTGAACAAGAGGCGCCGGCCATCTGCCAGATTATGTTTTTTGTTTGCAGAAAACCAGATAAAGTTGTGAAGGTCGATGCGCTGCGAGTTCTGGGAGGCGACAGTATGCATGCTGAGAAGCTGCCTTCACGGTGGGACACGGAGGGCGAAAGAGGAGATGTAAAGGGAGAAAGGGCAAAGAAAGCAGATGAAATGGGAAGGATAGGCAGTTTAAATCTTCAATAGATCATCATGCAGGGAAGAAAAGTGTAGTCATTTAGGAATACAGTTTAACTTTAAATGAATTTGGATTTGCAAAGTTTGGAAAATGATGTATGAGTAAAGATTGGCATGATGTAATAACTCAACGTCCTACTTATCCGCTGTCGGAAACAGGGATGCACATCTGCAAAAATTTCACACAGTTCTCCTTTTATGTTTTTTTTGTTGTAATGATCTGTGTCTGCTGTGATAAATGGTGCTGACTTAACCACTGAAAAAAAAAAAAGAAAAACAGTGGGAAAGGAGTGCCTCTTTCACTGTATTTCCACCATTAGCTTTCCTAAGCTTGGCTAAAAAGCTCCATGCCGCTTTGTTCTGAAAGTGAAAGGCTTGCGGTTCAAAGAAACCCCACAGCTGGTGGAGATAACGAGGGGAGAGCTGTCTGGCAGCTTCTTCGTCCTGAACTTAGATGTGCTAATCCATGTGTGCTGAGAGCCAGAAACTTCTCATGTAGAATATAAAAATCCTCGTCACTGACTAAATCCTGTCTTTTTGTCATGAGCATCTTTGCAAATATAAAACGGTAACCTCACAAATTGCACTTCATTTGGATTGTTTTCATAACCTCTTCATAAATATTTGCAACTGAAAGTTAGCAGCTACAAATTGTTGTTTCCTTGTATTCATGTCAATGAAGTGAATACAAGACAAACGATTTCTGGTGTGTCATTCCTTAGATTGCCACCTACTAATCTCCTTTAAAGGGGAGCAAAAATGCTAGGTACCCTATGGAGCATCTGAGCATTTTTATAGTATTGAAACCAAGCAGGCAAACATATATGTTTTTGTTTGTTTTTGTTTGCTGTTGTGAGGAAATGTAATTCCTCATCTGCCCATCCAAAGAACATCATATCTTTAAATAGGTTTATAGTTTTTGAAGACAGGTGCATAAGAGACATTGGTGTCATAAGTTTAACATATAATCTAAATACAGAAAATGCTTTTATATTCATAAAATTTATTCAGCAGAGTGATTTATTGATATCCTTTATTTTTCTTACGATTTAATCAACTGAGTTAATTAAAGGGTATGTTGATAATCTCTATCATATTTTAATTTAAAACCATATATAGATAAAACAAATAAACCGCCTTTTATTCCTGAAATGTTTAATAAACATATTCATTATTTTAAATTAACGTGTTAAAGTTTCAGCCCTAATTTAAATGTTTTGTCTAATAACTTGGATTTAACTTGGGCTCCTTTGGATGAATTACTGCACTAATTACTGTTGCAGGGAACATGTTACAAAACTAATATGTTACTGTAATATAATATAATTAGGCAGTAACTGAGATGCATTACAATCTAAATTTTAGTAATATTATTACAGTTCCTAAGGCAGTAAACGCTTTACAATTCAAACTTTCAGTTTTGAAAAAGAACTCCTAGGCCAACAGCTTAAATGAAGGCAAATTTTCCCCCATTTTGTTTTTAAGACAGTTTAAAAACAAAATAAGATGGTTTCAAAATAATTGAAGAAGAAGAGAGCTTTAAAACATTAGAAGAAGAAGATGAAAAGATGGCTACAACGATCAGTTTAAGGCTTTTTAAGTGGCTATACTCGCAGTAATTACAGTTTAGGTTCATTTTGAAATAGTATTAACTGTCAGGTTTTATTTGATGAATATTTAACTTGATTAAAGCTTTTGTGGCCGCACTCAGGAGCTAATAAATGAGTCATTAATAAAGAGAACTTGTGTCATTTAAAGGTTTTTGTTGTTTAATTATTCTAAATCATATTTTGTGATTTAGCTCTTCGTGGAAAATTATTGTGCACCTTCATTTTTTAATGCCTTGTCCTAAAATGTTTGTTTTGGCAAAAATAAGTAAAAAGTAACCAGTAACCTATTACTTTACAGAGATAGTAATGTGAAAAAACATTACCCTCTAACAAAGGTAACACTGGTATTAATTTATTTGTGGATGGAGACCATCAGCATGTGACCATGCTGATATAAAGAGGTCCAGGGTGGGCCCATACTTCACACTTTTTCCTTCCACTCAACTTTATAATTCACTTTTGGGGTCAGGCTTTCTGAAAAACCCAATGGTCTGTTTGCATTTTTCCACTGTTTTTATTCAAGAGGAAGTTTTCTAAGAATCTGAATTTTAGATTTATTTTAGCTGTAAGCCACAGTTGTCATAAATTAGAATGATTATAATTAAATGTAAACAGATGCAGCTGTAACAAAAATATTTCTTGCGATTAATGCATTTGAACAGATGTATTACTAATACCATGTGTTTGCGGACAAGTTAAACTATAGTTACATTAAGTTCCTGCATAGTTTGCTCCCAGAGAGATTAGTAGAACTGATATGTAAATAAAACAAGAGAGATAAAAGTAACGGTGCAACCATCTCTCTGTTGGGAGGGATTGTATCGTGGATGTAGGGTCACCTCTAAAGTTAGAAAAGATGCAGAGAAAGCAGAGTATGTCCAATCTAACAAAGGAAAGCAACATATCTAATCAAGAAGATTAACAAAGGCATGACTGAGCAGCCATGTTTTTATGTCAGTAACTTAAACAGATGGCTGTTATTAATTCTGTATATCAGGTTTGTTAATGTGCAGTATGAAGCTGAAGAGCCTTATGATGGCAGCATCATACAAAATGTGGTTTAGAAAATTTTTAGAAAATCATAATTCACAGATTTTAGTTTGACATTTTTATGTTTTTTTAATAGTAATTTCAAGTTAAGTATGTATTAAGAATAAAAGATTAAAGACCCATCAGAAGAGTGATGCTAAATAATGTCATAATCCTTAAAAAGAAAATAAATCTAATTTTTAATGTTTAATTTAAAGAATAGAATATTTAAGGAACACCGCTTCCTTGAAGCCAACCTATCTTTCCCAAATAGCATCTAACCTTTTTCTCTTATCCCTAAAGGCCACAGTTGCAGCCTTTGCAGCCAGCGAAGGTCACTCTCACCCACGGGTGGTGGAGCTTCCCAAGACAGAGGAAGGGTTAGGCTTCAATGTGATGGGTGGCAAGGAGCAGAACTCACCTATATACATCTCCCGCATCATTCCTGGAGGTGTGGCTGAAAGGCACGGCGGCCTAAAACGAGGGGATCAGCTGCTGTCTGTCAACGGTGTGGTAGGTCGGACCCTCCTTTCGTTATTATGCTGCATAGGAAGAGGAGATGTTTTTATGAAGCATTAAAACTGTCTGAAAACACTAATTAGGAGAGAAACTGTATCAAGGTCAAAATGCTGTGCACATCGCCGG
Source organism: Cyprinodon tularosa (assembly GCF_016077235.1). Taxonomy (NCBI): domain Eukaryota; kingdom Metazoa; phylum Chordata; class Actinopteri; order Cyprinodontiformes; family Cyprinodontidae; genus Cyprinodon; species Cyprinodon tularosa. The sequence continues at coordinate 3,666,478 of NW_024038531.1, read as the reverse complement.
TGGGAAAAAGAAACTTCCTTACTCTAGAATTCATTAAGAAACTGTGACTCTGCCTCAGCCTGTATAATAATACGGTATTTAAATGAAGGGAACATTAAGAAGTTGTAAAACTATATTAAAATTCCGTCCTCTGTGACCCCATCCTGCAGAGTGTAGAAGGAGAGCATCACGAGAAAGCCGTGGAGCTGCTGAAGGCGGCCAAAGAAAGCGTGAAGCTGGTGGTCCGCTACACCCCCAAAGTGCTCGAGGAGATGGAGGCTCGCTTCGAGAAGCTCCGTACGGCGCGGCGGCGTCAGCAGCAGCAGCTCCTGATGCAGCAGCAGCAGCAACAGAATCTGGCTGCTCAGCAAAATCACATGTCGTAGGTGAGGCGCTTCATTACTTTAAGGGTGAGGGGTGGGGGGCAGTTAGTGGGATATAATAACACACCTGCTATTCTTTATGGTTAGAGTACCAGCAGCCTAATCTGGCTGCTGCTAAGTCTTAGAATGACAGGTTTCCAAATGTTGGCTGGTAATGTAGGAATAATCTGATCCGGGTCTGGAAACGCTTCCTAGTTTAAGTGTACTAAAGTAATGGTCTGTTCAAGAGATTTCAGCTTTTACAGAGTTTGAAATCTAATGCCCCTCCAAAGCATGTCAGTTTTTTTATATACCAAAACAGTTAGTTAAACACTAGATCAAAGACATTTTAATTTCCTTAAATTGTTCTCTGTTACCTTACTCACCTTTGTGTTTCTGTTAGAGCATCGCTTTTTCTTGAAAGAGATCAAACATTTTGCACATCTTGAGTTTTTCCAGACAAATTAATTATGAGGGGCATAAGAAATGTGCATGTTTAGTTGTGCAGATGAAGCATTTTTCAAAGCGCTGACAGGCGATAGTTTTAACATTTTATGTATAATATGAACATCAGGAGCAACAGATTCCTGGAGCTGTTGCTGCTGTAAACAGACCAGCCTTATAAAGACCGTTTTTAAATCTGTTGATAGCCTCTTTTTTTAAATACCTCATCCATTTTCCCTAAAGTTTCCCAGAACAAATACTCAAATCTTAATTGTTTTTTTTTTCTTCTTTTGAGCTAAGCTGCAGCCGTGCTTTGTGTAAACGCTTTAGCTTCCTGTTTTTCTGTCAACGATTTTCATCTTTTAATTCACATACATATGTGACTGGTAGATAGCAGGGATATGCATAGCAAAGGAATGCATAGCTTTTGAATTTTTGGGATCCACAGCTTAGGTTGTTGACTATGTTAACAGAAAAACTAGTAATCCAACCCTCTGCAGATCTGAACTTTATAGCAGAGAAATTAGAAGTATTTTTTATTTTTAATTTTTTTTTAAAGCCATAAGAAGCCTTTTTAAAGTTGGTATTCCATGAAAGGGATACAGCAGCCCTCTAGGAAGCTACTTAAATGATCAAATGAGACTGAACTGAATTACATTTAGGAAAAGTAAAGCTGCAAATAACCCTTAGCACACCATCCCACCCATCCTATGGATGTCTTCCCAACAAAAATGGATGTAGAAGGAGCTTAATACGGGACAGTTTTGGAATAAAATCAAAGAAAGCAAAGAATAGGACTAAATATCCACCCCCCAGCAGAACAACAGCCCTTGCATTTTATAGGTTTATCCTACCTCGTGTTGGTCAATCACATTCAATTCCAATTAAACAGCTCTTAACTGTATGCTTATGGTGGTATGTTGACGATATGAAATAGTTAAACAATTATGCTGTTGTTAGCTGGAATAAAGCTCTGAACTTTAAAGGTATTTTTGGGCAAATGTTCACCAAGTTTCAAAGTTCTTTAATGCCTCAAACAATAATCAGGCAGAAATTGTCTTGCAGGGCATTACTCTGCACAACTAACTCCAATTTCTCAATTGTTTGTACGATATGCACGCTATCCTGGGGGGGCGGCATGTGTCCAGGTTCTCTGTGGTCATTTTTATTGAATTTCTGAGGCACATCTGTTTTTTGAAACTAGGATTGAGTTTGAGAGCTTGGAACCGAGTAGAGTTGCTGATACTGATCAGAATAGAAATCCTGTTCAATCGACCAGAATCCAAGAGTACAACATAGGATGCTATTATGAATTTCTGTGAATGAGTGTGAAGTCGTGGCTCTCAGCTCGTCTTTTTTGCTTTGTTTTTGTGCTCCACAGGTTGTTCCAGAAGAAGAAGAAGTAGAAACGTTGAGCGATGGATCGTAAAGATCACTTGTACGCATCGAGGGTCCCAAAGGAAATCTCTTTGTAGTGGAGGAAATCAACAATAAGACTCTCTTGACCTCCTCAGTCTCCCTTCCAGTGAACCACCGCTTACTGAGCAAAGAGAGAATTTGGTGTGAAACTGGTGCTTTAAAAAAAAACATGCTAAGTTGTCTAGTTAACTTTGTACTCCCTTTTCTAGTTTTCTGTTCTCCAGTTGTGGATTTTTAAAGCTCCTCTCCTCGTCTTCACCCTTGATCATTTTCCCTGATTTTAATTTTTAATCCTTCCGTCCAGCTTCTGCCAGTACCCCAGAGTTACCGTTTGTAAAATGGTGTTCCTATCAACTCCTCATTTCTGGTGCTTGTGTTTCATATGTATGATTTCTCGTCCCATTTTTCGATAAACTGTTTTTTACCTTCTCTACTGTAGCAAGAGCATATTTTATATCTTGTAGTTTTAGCAATAAAACATTTGGTTCAGTTCATAATTATTCATACAGAGTCGATAGGTGAATGAAAACACAGTAAAGCAAACAGCGTCTCATTTACTGTAAGGCAGCTTCCAGGTTCAAATCCTCTCTACTGTTAGAAGTTGGTTAATTAGAAACATGTGCAATTAATGTGCAATATCTGAAAACGATGAATCTATAACCCCAGCTGAAATGAATCTAGGAAATGTTTAACAAAGAATACTTAAACCTCTGTTCCCGACAGATAAACAGAATGTCAGCTGATTTAAAGGATATGCTATAACTATTTTTATTTTTTAGATTATTGTATTTTAGAATAGAGTTTAAGTAAAGTTTTATCATTAAATGTGTATTCTTTATTAAACATGCAGATTATTATTTGTTGTGTGATGGCACATATATATGGATGTATTTTTCCCTATTTCTAACAATCATGAGTGAGAAACTGAGTAATTTTGACATTTAGTTTTCTGCCCTTTCAGAAAGTTTTTTTTTTTTTTTTCTGATCAGAAAAGTATCTGAACTACAAAGCTAAAGTAGTAACCTTTCCATTAGGCCTGTCTTTATTCTCCTTTGCTGTCAAATACTCCTTTGTTTTGTCTTTAAAGGTTTTTATCTTTATATTTTAAATCCCCATTTTTTCAGTTACTCACACACTTTTCTTTGATCCTCTAACCATGAGAACTCACCCCTCGATTCTCCTTCTGATGTTTAATTCCAAAATGAAACTTCAAAAAATATGACCCAAGTATGTTTTCTTTTATGCATTTTTAAGAAAAGATTTTTTAAAAGCTTATTGGGCATGTGGTTGCAATGTTTTTCACAGCTGGGAACAGAATGGAGGCAAAAAACTCATTAAACTTAAGCTTTTAATGATTTATTAAACCATTCCTTTTCAGAGGTTGAATGTTATTATAACACTACTGTTAAGGAAAACAAAATACATTGATAACACAGGTTTGAATTAAATCCATATTATTTACATCCCATTAATATAAAAAAAAAAAATCCTTTAGCAAGTTACACCTCAACCACACTCCTGTAGCAATCAACAAAGATGCTGCCAAATTATCAATTCATATTTCAGACCTCTAATAAAATTAATATCTAGGGTGTTTTAAATTGTTTTTTTTTTATTTTGTTAAATATGAATGAGGTCTTGGTTATTATATAGACTTAATATGAACCAAAGCGTTTATGATTAGCAGTGTCCAAATCATGAATTATTAGATGTGAAGTTTAATTATTGCCTCACAAACAGCCGATCATCCCACTACATTATGCTGCCACCATGA